>NC_000077.6:100956620-101256620 GCF_000001635.26 Mus musculus
TCCCTCCCTTCCTCTCTCCCTTCTTCCCTCTTCTTTCCCCCTTTCACTCCTGGTTTCCCTTAGTCCTATGACACCCTCAGCAACTGCTTTGGACAATATAACCTCACACAAATCCTTTTAGAAAAGCAGGTTTATTGGTCCGGCTGCTCACCAGAACACAGCAACTCAAGGGACTCCCCTAGAGCCCACAGGAAACTGCATCTGCCCACAACATTAGCCCATCAGCACAGAGGACCTCATCCAACACTTACCCACCCTCCTCAGCTTCTCCGTCTCCAAGCATTCAGAGGAGGGAAGGGGACCAAGAAAAAAAAATTAAAAATAAAAAATAAAAAGCAAAGCTTTGTATGGTATAAAAGGTTTGTGGTTTTCATCCCCTCCCCACCCCAAAATATCAATGAGCTACAATTCTAAGAAGCAGGGAATACATGTAGGTGAGGAGAAGGAAGTAGCCTGTAGCTATCAATTGGGGGAGGTGTTGCCTGCTCCTGATCAGCCATTAAAGGGGGAACAAATGTGTCCTTAGGAGAAAACCTGGTCAGTAACTATAAGAAATCAAGCCTTGGACATGAAGCAGCACCCCACTCTCCCCAACTTTCAGGTAAAGGGGGCCCCAAAGGCAAGGAACACAGGAGGGTCTTGGCAAGCTCTAAAGTTTCACATTAGAGAAAGATCCATGGTAGAAGCAGCTGAGAGGGAGTTAGGGTGGGCAAGCCAGCTGGCCCTGCTGCTCCAGCTTCCAGCTAGGGAGCTCAGCTCCAGAGGCACCTTGCTTTCCCCAGCTGCCAGTTCTCCACAACTCGCTGCTGCCCCCTGCTGGAACCCTAATTTTCCGGGCATGGAAAACAAGGCTTCCCGGAAGGCAGTTCCTAGATTCTGGAAGAGAGAATCCAATCAGGCTGACGTCTCTTTGGAACACACTTTCTAAAACTGACTTCCCTCCTGACCCGGAAGCTGCCCTGCTGTCTTGAGATCCTACCAAAGTGGGACTCTTGAATTTCTTTGTGTTGTTAACAAGGGCATTTCTTTCTAATTCCATTTCAACCCTCTTCTAGCTTCCTCTCTCTTTCCAAAGAATACTCACGTGCTCCTGTGTGCAGGTTTTGTAGCTTTGTAAATAAGCCCCTCTCCCCACACACCTACCACCCTTTCCCAGGCTCTACCCGCCTTCTGCTTATTTTGGTGGGGCCTTTATCCACCAAACACTCTGCCTTTTACCTCACCCTATTGCCTTAGTTCCCCCAAAGACCCTCAGGTCTTCCAGTGGGCCACCTCTGGGCAAAGGTCTCTCTACACACATTTTATCTTCGTGGAATTTTGAATTGCCCACCCCCTCCTTCTAAGCAAGGGCTCTATCAGTGATACACCCCCACCACCTCTTATTTTGAAACTGCATCTGGCTAAATTGCTCATGCTGGCTTTGAGCTCACTCTGCAGCCCAGGCAGGCCTTGAACTTACAAGTCTCCTGCCTCAGCCTCTCTGGGAGAGCAAGCTGGCACTAGAAAGCTGCCCCTACAAGGGTTGTCTTTAGGATTTGCTCTTTCCTCTTGCAGAAATTTGGGCTTTGGAGTCTCCCAGGGTGAGGAAAAGGAGAAACAGCTCAGGAAGTAGGGTGGTGCAGCTGAGTATGAAGCTGTGTTGGGGAGGGGCCGAGGGGCCTAACTAGGGAGCTAAAATAAAAGCATCCTGGATCAAGACAACCAGGGCATGGGTCATTCTTCCCATATCCTACCCAGACTGTGTCCAAATTGAGGCTGTCGCTGGTGAGAGACCACCTCCCCTCGGTCTAAGGCCTGTGCTTTGGAGGGCTGCTCTTCGGGGGGGGGGGTGTATTCCCCCCCCCCCGGTTTGTTTAAAAAAAAAAAAAAAAGCCCAACCAGACTGGGGCTTAGAATGCAAAAGAGAAAGTTTGAAAAGGGAAAGGCGGTGTGGGCAGGGGTGGGGGATCAGGGGGCGGCAGGGTCAGGCGCCGGCCTCCAGGGCAGAGCCCTGCGAGTCCTGCTCAGTCGCTGTCGCTCTTGTCCACCAGGACGGCGTCCGACTCCTCGGTGATCTCCAGCAGCGTGTGCACGTCGGGGCTGCTCCCGCGCAGCAGGTCAGTGGCCTCGCCGCGCTCCGCGCCAACCTCGTCGTCCTCGGGACCCACCTCCACCATCTCGGTGGCCTTCAGCACCTCCACCTCGCCCTCGCGGATCTTCTTGACGTGGAAGGTGAAAGGCGGCACCTTGTAGACAGCGGTCTTGGAGCGCGCATACACCACATGGTCGGGCGTGAAGGACTTGCGCAGCTTGTCCCGGGATGTCTTCAGCTTCTCTCGTCGCTCCACGGGCACCAGGCGCGTGCCCAGCTTGTTCATGCGCTTCTCCAGCGTGTGCCGTGTCTTCTCCAGGTTCTCCTTGGTCTTCAGGCGCGTCTTCTCCAGGTTCTCACGCGTGCGCACCTTGGTCTTCTCCATCTTCTCCTTGGAGAAGGCCTTCTTGAAGTCGTCCACGCGCCGCAGGCCGCTGCGCTTGATGCGCTCGGCGCGGGACTCCTCGATCACCTCCTCCACCTCCACCGCCTCGTCGGACGACAGCTCGATCGCCGCGGTGTCATCCTCGGGCCGCTCGCCCTCGCCCAGCTCGTCACCCTCCTTCTCAGGCAGTGCCTCCGACTCTTTCAGCGACTTGCTGACGCTCAGTTTGGCCGGCAGCTTGACTTCATCCTAAGAGGAGAACAGAGCAGACATGAGAAATGCCACTGGAAAGGGCAGAGCGAGGGCTGGATAGGACCCCTGGTGAAGCTGAATAGGGTGCTGGCGATTCTGGGGAGAGCATTGGGGTACCTATGTGGTGAGGATGAAATCCACTAGACTTGTTCACTCTCGAACACCCCAGTGCCTGGTATGGAACTGGTCACGACCAGTCTGTCGAATGGTCCTTATACAGGCAGCACGCGGAGAGAGCAAAGCTTCGGGTCAGAAACTGATCACCATTATGATTACACTAAATATTCCCAGGGACCCTTACACAAACCGCTGTGACTTCGGAAGAGACTGCTTAACTTTTGGAAATAGCAGAGCGCCCTCTGGTGCCCTAACTTACACGCTGTCCCAAACGGGACAAAAAAAAAAAACAGTTTGGGAGAGTTTAGAAGTTGAAGCCTCCAGCGGATAGGTACAAAGCCGACCCCCCATCCCCACCCCCCGGCCCCCAAAAGAGCGATGTAGCTTTAAACTAAAGTAATGGAAGTTTGTTCTCGGGATTTTAACCAGTTTGGGGGAAGGAGAGCTCTGCCTACAGCAGACCATTTTCATCCTTGACTTTCTCATACTGGCAGAACTCCAAGGATCTGTTTTCTCCCCAGTCTGAACATTTCTTCTGGTTCTGTTTTCTCTGCCCTGGAATAGAAGGGAGGGCGGCTATTCTAGTCTTGTCTTGTTTCCCAGGCCAGAGTTTAAAGAGCCAGGCATGGGGAGGCTGGTTTTCCCATCCAGGACTGCCTATAACTCTAGAACTCTAAGCTAGCTCCTCTCTTCCTCTCAGAGACCCTAGCACCAGTCCTAGTCTTGAGTCTGTGGACATTTTTTAATAACCTGACTTGCGATCAACAGTTCATCATTTTACGGTTCCCCCAACATACCACTACCAAAGAGTAGTTGTGGGTGCACATAGAACAGAAACAAGTCTGACCCAGATCTTCAATGGGAGATCTGAAAATGGCCCAGACTCGTTTTAGGTATTTAAGTCCAAGGAATAAGGGAGAAGGGCACATTTTTTTCCAAAATGTTTTTTCCAGGCCAGTTTCCAGAATTCTAAGAAAATCCCATCTCCTGAGAAAACAACATAAATTCTTCCCATAAACAGACACACACACACGAAAAGGATACACAGAGACACACACATCTATTCATAGGCTACATGAAATCTTTATACCACCTGCTACAGAAATTCCTTCCCCATCCCCAATCCCTTTCCTATTCCCTCCCATTCACATCCCCTAGGGTTTCCTGGTTTACACTAGAAACTAGGAACACCTCCTCCCAACTTCCTTCCCTCCTTGTCAATAACATTAGCAGGAACAAAAAGGGAATACCGTCTCCACTTCGTCTCCCAACTGGGCACCAGCTCTGTCGGGCACCAAGCCATTTCACGCTATCTATTACACTACTACACCTCCCAGCAGGCAAGGTATCCAGAGCACAAGGCATGCTGGGATTTGTAGTCTCCACCTGCCACAAATGGGGCTTAGTCCTACCATTGGAATCCTAGGGCATGCGCCATCCCTTTGCCTCTTATTCACTGAGGCGCTGAAGGAATGCTTTCCTTGTACTGAGTGTAGGAAGGCCCCAGCCTCTCCCAGCATTCCTTCTGACTTCAGTAGTACCCTTTGAGTCTCTTGCAATCATCTTGTCTGTGCCCAGAGACTTCTATCAAGACTGACATTGGGGGAGGGGGGGGGATCTGCAACCCTATAGGTGGAACAACAATATGAACTAACCAGTACCCCTCCCCTCCCATCCCCCCATCCCCCTCCCCCCCAGAGCTCGTGTCTCTAGCTGCATATGTATCAGAAGATGGCCTAGTCGGCCATCAGTGGAAAGAGAGGCCCGTTGGTCGTGCAGACCTTATATGCCTCAGTACAGGGGAACGCCAGGGCCAAGAGGTGGGAGTGGGTGGGTGGGGGAGTGGGTGTGGGAGGGTGGGGGACTTTTGGGATAGCATTGAAAATGTAAATGAAATAAATACCTAATAATAAAAAAAAAGACTGACATCATACACTTCATTTTAGGACTGCCTAGGAAGAAACCCTCTGCCACCTTTTCCATGCCTCTCAACTCAGATTCACGTGTAGTACCTATATAGATAGAGATAGATAGATAGATAGATAGATAGATAGATAGATAGATAGATTCTCTTGGGCCAGGCTTGGTGGTGTATTTGCAGGTCTTTGATCTCAGCACTTGAGAGGCAGAGGCAGGTGGATCTCTGTGAATTCAAAGCCAGCCTGGTTTATAAAGTGAGATCCAAGCCAGCCTGGACTACACACAGTGAGACCCTGTTTAAAAAAAATTTTTTTCACCTCTTACGCCCCAGACTGAAAGCCTACCCATATCTCACCAAAGTGTGAAAAAGAACACACACACACACACATACACACACACACTTTTAATAAGGTCCCACAATCCCACAATATGAATGGAATAAAAGGTAGGAAAAAGTCTCAGTTCCTGAAGGGCAATTCCCTGCCCCACCCCCACCCTACTCCTGTGACTCTCCTCCTGTCCCACCCTAACCCCTGAAGATGGAGCTAGCTGATTTTTCTGGCCTCTAGCTTCTAGATTAAGGTCTTTGCCAGCTGAGCTCAGAAAATAAGGCTAAGCTGGGCATGGTGGCACATGCCTTTAATCCTAGTACTTGGGAGGCAGAGGCAGGCGGATTTCTGAGTTCAAGGCCAGCCTGGTCCACAAAGTGTTCCAGGACAGCCAGAGCTATACAGAGAAACCCTGTCTTGAAAAACCAAAAAAAAAGAAAAAAAGGAAAAAAAAAAGAAAGGCAGGAAGGAAGGAAGGAAGAAAGAAAGAAAATAAGGCTAAGGAGAACACCACAGGCTTTGCCTGCCTACCCCAACTTCCATTGTTGGGGAGTGGTCCAAGGGAGGAGGAGTTTATGCCTGGGCTTTTCCAAGAAAAGTGCCTAGGAAATGTAACTTTCTTCATGATGGGCTTCCCTGGGACTGATGGCTTCTACCAATGGCACCATCTTCTGGCTGGAAGGCTGGGAGTTGGGCAAGGAAGAACTTGGCCTGAGTTCCTGCAGGACGTCCTATAGGCTGGCTCTGAACACACCACATCACCATTAGCTTTTCCCTCCATTAATGGATTTCTCATTTCCACCCCCATTTCCAAGCCAGGCTTCCCTCATGACTCATGGCCTTGGAGTGCTGTGTTGGGCCCACCCAGTCTGTCGGTTGCTACAACAGCCAGCAACACAATCCAAATGCAGCTCCCCTTACTCTGGGCACCCAGGCCAGGCACCTTTGTCTCACCCCTGCGGATCTGGCAGAGTGATTAGGGCAACGGAGGGGCCTTGTGGAGAGCAAGAAGGGAGGGTTCTGCTTGTTCCAATTTCCCGTTTTTATTAAACAAAACCACCACTCCCAACAGGCTTGGTTTCCAGAGTTACCTTTAATGACCAGGTCTGAACAAAAGCATGCACGGCTTCCCCGGCCCCTGCCAAGCACACATAGCGAGTTCCCTAAGGCAGGAAGGCACCAGGCCAGGCCAGAGGTAAAGAGGCCCTCAGGGAGCGTCCCACTACTTACACTTCACCTCCCAACCCTGCTGCAGAAAGGAAGAGCTTCTGGTTTAGAAATGTCACTATAAGATTATAATCTGCTGGGCATGGCAGCGCACACCTTTAATCCTCAGGAGGCAGAGGTAGGTGGATCTCTGTGAGTTCGAGGCCAGCCTGGTCTACAGAGAGTTTTCCAGGACAGCCAGGGCTGTTATACAGAGAAAGAAACCCTGTCTCAGGAAAAGAAGGATAAAAAGATAGATTATATTGTAACTGAGCACCCATTATGCTCTTGGCGGAGCTTCTCTTGACTCAGTGCTAGAGAAAGACACTGGAGAGCACAGAGAAGAGGCTACATTGTGGCACAGAAGATGGTTATGAAGAAGAAATGAAAGAAGAGTCCTAAAAGCCCAAGACCTCGGCTTCCGGTTACCCAGAAAAGGCAAGAAGGTGCTTTCTCTATAACTCCCTCAGCAGCGAGGGCATTGTTCCCAAGAGGAACAGAACTGACTCTCAGGAAGGTAGCAGGGTCTCTGTTATTTAGGACGGCTCCAAAGAACCCCGTTCCATAAACAATCACACAGCGTATCTATAGTATTAAATTTTCACGAGGGAGGTAGATGGGGGAAAAAAATCCTCAATGGTTCCTTAGGGGGAAAGGAAGAGAAGACAAGCAGAGAAGCTGTGTGCGTGGAGGCAGCTAAAATGTCCTCCCTTCGGGCCTCTCTGAGCTGGCAGCTTTGGGGTGCCCCACCCAAGGTAGGATCTGGCAAACATAAGGGATCCCTTTGCAAAACATTTTCTAAAAGAAAATTTAAAAAAAAAAAAGTAAGCGTAAATGTTTTCCTCAGCTACAGGGAGTGGGTGAAGAGGGCACGGAACAACTCCCAGGCCTGGGCCTCCCCTCCAAAGAGGCTTGAAGCCAAGCTGGCCAGTCCCTGAGGGGTAGGGCGTGAGGGGGCAGGGAAGCGAGAACCAGAAGACACACCCAGTTTCATGCAGCTTCATGCAAGGCAGCCTTCGGGTGCAGCTCAAGTCTGGTGCTGGGCGAGCCACAATTTAAAGAGAAGTCAAGGGGGTACCGTTCTGTGGTCAAGCATTTGCTTAGCAAGCAGGGAGTTCTGGGGTCCATCCGCAGCACGGGAGAGCAAGACATCCCCACCACCACCCAAGGAGGGGAGAACCCCCCCTCTTCACCCTCCGCACCCACCACACACACAAAATATTTGCCCGAGCACTGCAGAATACAACCATTTTCCAACACCCATTGCCAGCCCATAATGGACAACAGCTTGAAAGGACAGGCCATGAAGGCTCTGACTTTCATCAAATGAAGAGCCAATAGGAACCAGGAGGGACACCCTGTGCCCAGTGGGGCCCCGTGTCCCAGGAGATCCTAGATACTCCCACCAGCCGTTGGCTCTTCTGGGGTGGATCGGAGCCCAGGCTCTGGGTAATAGGGCAGTGGATTGGGCATCTGCTCAAAGGCTGGGCGGTCAGACACTGATTCAGGCTTCAGGTGAAAGGGCTCAGTCTCAGGCAGGAGGTCAAGAGGCACGATCTTGGGCGTGGCTGGGCCAGAGGGTGCATTCGGCTTCTTCTTGGGCTAAGATGAGGAAAAGGGGTTTAAATGGCACTTGGGATGGATGCAGGGAGATTGACAGAAAGAAGGCCTCTGTGGCACGCAGAGTGGGGTCTGGTTGAAGAGGGAGAGGCCCCGGAATGAACTAGGGTGTGCCGAAAGCACATTTGAAACGCTTCTCTAGGAGGGCCCCAGGGCTGGAAGGGGTGGGACGAACCCAAGCCCATGAATTAATAAACACGGCTTCAACTGAAACCCCTTCCATCTCCTTCCTGTCTTCCAGAAGGTTCCTTGGTCCTCTCCTTTGGTTCACACCCTCCATTGTCATGCCACTGTTCTGCACGAGACGGTCATGGCTACTGAGGGGCTGGAGAGAAAGGGGAGAGAGCTCGCCAGGCATGGGGAAGGGCTGTGTTTGAGATCAGTTGGTAAATCCTAGCAGGAAGGCTCATCTGAGTAGAAGAGACACACACTCCCTTCCTTCTTCCTATTCCCCAAGGCAGGGTGGGCAGGCCTGGGTGCCATCCTGGATCAGAAAAGGGACAGGCATACAAGAGGGGCACTCTGGCTACTTCTGGCTGCGCTTCTACCTTGTGCTTCTTTTGCTTTCCAGGGCTTAGACTATCAGACACTATAACACAGAGAGAAATCAGAACCTAAAACCAAGCTGTCTTCAGGACAGGTGGGCCTATGGGGTTCCCAGGGGCAGCTTCCGACCCTCTCCAGAGCTCACACTCTTGAACTTGGGAGAGGGACAGTTGGGGAAACAGCAGACTCAGACAATAGCGATGTTCAGTAAGGCATGTAAAACTCCAAGGCAGCAACAGGTCCCAGCCTGCAGAGTCCGGGGAAGAGACAGGAACATCAGGGAGGTGGGTGGAAAATGACTCTCCTAGAAAGGACGCCTAAGCCAGGGACACCCCTGGCTGGCCTGGAGCTTACTCCTTACTCCAGGAACTTCTTCCCCTGCTCTCTTGTGTCTGGGTAACCAGTCTTTGCTTTTATTTCAGCCGCTAATGGCCATCAATACTCCACAGTTGGCCACTTGTAACCAACATAGCACATGTGTCTGTATACACACACACACACACCACAGCACCCCAATAAGGAGCAACAGACCCAGCTTCTTGCCCAGTTTGCCCAGTCAGTGTCTCCTGTAGCTCAGGTTGACCTCAAACTGGCTATATAGCTGAGAGGGACATGGCCACCCAGCTAATTTATGTGGTGCTAGAGATGGATCCCAGGGCTGTAAGCCAGTACCCCAGCCAACAAAGTGAGAGTCCTGTCCCCTGTTTGCTTGTTTGGGGTGGTGGTTGTTGTTTTGAGAGGGTCTCCCTAAGTAGCCCAGGCTGATCTCAAACTCACAGTCCTGCTTCCATAGGGTCCAGAGAGCTTGGAGGCCAGCTGTGCACTACCACACTCAGCTGGCCCCAGTTTTAACGTTACCTCATCGCTTAAGTGACAATAGGCATGTAACTTCCCCTGGTCTGGGCCCCAGCTTCCTAAGACACACAATGGAGAGGATGAAGCTGGTTATCTTCTCAGAGGGCCAGAGCCACAGACGGATGAAATATTCACACAGATAGTGTTGCATTTAGCTTTGCTACCCCACCTAAGCTCCGGGAACGGGCCGCCCTCCCCTCATCTCTGAGGCTGTTGCTTAGTGGCATGCTACCCTGTCCCCTCTTGCTACCAGCTGCTGGCTTTATACCCTTGTCCCACCTTTTAAACTTTGACTTTTACAATAGTCAGATTTGACTTTTAAAACGGGGAGGTAGGTGAGCAGATAGTAAGATTTCCTTCAGTCCTGGGAATGCCCCTAAAAATACCCTGTCTGCTTTGGATTGCACGACCAAGAAAAGAAGCCCAAAGCCATCAGTTAGGCTTGGTAGACACACGCCACAGGGATGAGGCTAAGGGGGTAAAAGGGAGCGTAGCAACAAGCTGCAAGTATTTTTAGATAAAGGTTTAGGGTTCTTCTAGAGAAAGGTACCGGTGATCCACCAGGAGCACAGGAAGGAAGGAATTAAAGGCTGGTGAAATTTTGAGGAGAAGCCAGCAAACCCTCATTCCAGCCATACTGTCCTCTCCTTTAGTGTCTGTGAGTAATCTGATCTCTTCAAGGCTTCTGGGTCCTCTCCCCAGGCCGGGGAGCAAATCCAAAGGGTATCGGCTTTGCCTCATCCAAACTAGCCCACCTTTGGGGGATAGAGGGCAATGGTAAATCACTTTGCCTAGGGCACTTGAGCTTGGAAAAGTTACAATGTCAAGAAAGCCTTTGTTTCCATTTTGTCTCGCCTTCTAGATTCTAATCTAGAGCTGGAAGTGTCAGAATCTTCACTGTACGAGTGGCTGTGTGGATTTCAGCTCTCCTGGGTTGCAAGGTGTTTCAGCCGCCTCCATCTGCACAAATTACCCAGACTTCCCAGAGGCCCCCAGTCTACAACTTTTAGACTTCACTACCCTGTCCAGTAGTGGTGGCACACACCTTTAATGGTAGCACTCTGGAGGCAGAGGCAGGTGGATCTATCTCTGAATTTGAGGCCAGCCTGGTCTACAGAGGGAGTTCCAGGACAGCCAGAGCTGCACAAAAAGAAAGAAAGAAACAAGCAAGCAAAAAGCTCTGTCTCAAACAAAACAAAGTAATAATAACAATAATAATAATAATAAGAACCTCCCCTTCACTAGCTGTTGCCTATAACTCTTACCCTATAGGACAGAATGAGACGCCAAACCACTTGCTTTTGTTGATGGCCACATTCGGGATCCCCACACCAGGAATACGGCATGGGTGGCCAGACATCCTGATCCCAGCACTAAGACACCCAGACCCTTGGGTTCTGTCTCCTATGATATCCCTTTTGCCATATCAAGACTTCCCACACCTAGAGGGGGAATTTAGAATCTCCTTTCTGCTTTCCCTAAAAACTCATATCATATGGGAGCCCTTTTCCAGTCGGTGCCCCCCCTCCACTCCCCACCCCTGCCTTCCTTGCTCTCTCTGCCTGGCCATCTCCTTATCCTGAGTTTCCCATAAACTCTGCCGCCCCCAGTCTTCCCTATTAGGCCTGCCAAGACACAGGGCTATTTTTACCCTATTCTTTTCTCAGACCGTGGACCTCTGCAGACCCGGGAGGAGAGCAGGCCGCTTTCCTCCAACATGGGAGGTTCCACCCCCTCACCCCACCTGGAACATCCTTGGGGCAGCTCAGGGAAGTTTTGCAACTCTGAGCCCCATCCCATGTCCTGGAAGCTGGGTCCTTACCTCTGAGCTTGTCCCTGTCACTTAAGTGACAGAGACACTTCTTTCTTTTGAGATTTATTTATTTTTTAAATTTTGCGTATGGGTGTTTTGCCTGTATTCATGTCTGTGCAGCACCCTTGCTGAGGCAGAAGAGGGTGTTGAAACCCCTAGAACTGGAGTTAGATTGTTGTTAGCCATCATGGGGGTGACTGGTTCTCTGGAAGGGCACCCAGTGCTGTTTATGACTGAGCCATCTCTCCACCCCCAGTCCCAAGCCACTCTCCCTTAATTCTTCCCTCCTCACTCACTGGCTTGGTGTTTCAGATACAGTCAAAGCCATCTAGTGCATGCCCCACCCCACCACACTAGTCAGATAGTGATGACTGTCCGATGCTGGAGCTGGAACAGATCAGAGAGGAGGATGACCCCATCAGAGAAGTCGTCCACCCACTCAACACTTGTCCTTTCTCTCAGAATCACCCTCCTCAGCCTGGGGAGGTTTACCTCCAGGTTGAGAATGTCCCCAGACTGCACAACCTGGTCCATTTAATGAGAAAGTCACCTGTCCAAGTTCTTTGTGACAAGCACAGAAGGAGCGAGCTAGCTTACTTCTCTTTCCCTAAACATCACCTGTGTGGCAAGGGCCGCACCGGTCTCAAAAACAACCCACAGGACCCACACCTCCTGCTTCCAAGCATTAGACTGAGTGGAAATGGCTTTCTAAGTCAACACTCTTCTCCTACCCAGTGGGTGCTATAAATGGGAGACGCAAAGCTTTTTTTGTTTGTTTTAGACTGGGTTGTGTTATATGTCCCAGGTTGCTTTGGCCTCTGAAATGATTGGGGCCCCGGGTAAACACCAGCCGGGCAAAGCTTTTTGCAGGCCCCTTGAGAGAGTACCCCAGCAGTATGTAGAGGCAGGAGCTGGGAGCAGGCCTGCTCTGCCTCTGGCCTACCACCAAGGATTCCAAGAATATGGTCTGCTCCATTCTTCCCCAGACACTGTCCCATCTGCATCGCTCATGGTTACTCTTAGGGAAACTAAGCGAAGGTCCTCATCTCACATCACATGGTTACTCTGGGGCATCTTAATCAAGAAAGTCTCTGAGCTTGGTGATCACAGCCCCTTTACAAAGATCTTTGAAGGTAGAGCACGTTTCCATTCCCTTCAGGAGCATAAACTAACCCTACAACCATCACTCCTATTAGGAGTAGAAGCATCAACTAGGCCCAAGCAGGAGGACGCAGAGCTCAGCACATTCCCTCCCAGGGAAAGAGCACTAAGTCCACACTCAGCTCAGCCTTACTCTCAAGGGGGTCAGGGATGGGGAGCGCAGGGACAAATCTGCACTGCACTGACTCTCAGATGCTTTAGGGGTTAAGATATCACAGTTATATCCAGGCTGGAGGAACCCAGAAAGGTGCAAAGAATGCAACGGGTGGAGCCCGTGGAGTGCGGCAGCCTCCACCCACCAGCACCTTCACAGCTCGGGACATGGCCCCCGCAATCATGCGGGGGTGGGGTGATTCACTGCGCCCAGACCGCCACCTCCACCCGCCCCACTTACACTCCTAACGCCCACCCTACCTGCCCCACCCGCTCCCAGCAGGCGCCAAGGGCGCCCGCGCACTGCAAGACCCTTGGGAACTGAAAGTGCCTGGAGGCCAGGGGCAGATCGCGGCCTAGGGACATGCGTGGGTAGCCGAGGTTGGTGCGGGGGCGCGGGGATAGGGTGTGGGGGGCTGACGATCGTGTCCCTTGCATGGCGCCCCCGCCACTGCGTGCCTGAGCCCTGAATCACCCGCTATATCGGGCCCGCAGCGCCGGAGGCCCCAGGTCCCGGGCCCCACCTTTAGTGTCTGCTTACAGAGGGGCATACAGAGACCACCAGAGACCTCGGGCATTCCCTCCCTTTTCCCTCTCTCCGCCCCACCAAAAAAAAAACTTCCTCCAAGTGGAAAGGCGTTTGACAGAGACAAGCTGGGAGCATTCAGCGTTCCCAAGTCTAGCCCGCTAACTTTTCCGATAGGAGTTAGAGACCGTGGGGAGGAGCCTGGAGAGGAAGGCGCAGGGTGCGCCCCTCTGTGAGCCCCAAGAGTTTGCCACTCCCTAAACCCCACTCCAACTGGGTTCACAGGAAGGGGGGAGGAGCTCCTGACCGCTCTCACCAGGCCGGGCTGGCGGAGAGACGAGCCTCGGCCGGGTGTCCCCACCCGGATCCCAGGCCGGGACCCCAGCTCTGGGCGCGGTCCGCCCCGCGGGCTCACCTGGTAGATCATGACTTTGAAGTTGCGGCGCCTCAGCAGCTCCGCCTCGTTGACCTCCAGTTTCTTTATCTGGCCGGCCTGGCGCTCCAGGCTGCCGCGCACGGTCTTCACGTTGACGCTGACCTTGCGCACCTTCTCCAGCAACTTGCTCACGGTGTTGCTCGTGGTGGCGTGCGCCTTGCCCAGCTTGCTCAGCTCTCCCTGGATGCTCTGCACAGCGCCCTCCATCTCCGCCTGTCGCTCCTCCAGCTGGGCTTGGGTCAGCTGGATCTGGTCAACGGCGCCGATGATTTTATCCAGAAGGCTCAGCACCAGCACACCGTTCACCTGGTCCGACTTGATCAGCTCGTCGGAGCCGGTCCCCGACGGCTCCTCCGTGGCCCGCGCC
The DNA here is from genome assembly GCF_000001635.26 of Mus musculus. Classification (NCBI taxonomy): domain Eukaryota; kingdom Metazoa; phylum Chordata; class Mammalia; order Rodentia; family Muridae; genus Mus; species Mus musculus. Next base: position 100,970,378 of record NC_000077.6, read on the forward strand.
TCCCCTTGGGTGGGCTCCGGGCCCTCTGAGGAAGCATCGGGAAATCCGGAATACGGCCGCTCAACGATATGGAGCGTGACATCCTCCATGGCTTCCCGGAGCCGTGCGGGGCCGACCGGGTGGAACTGGAGCGGGAGACCGGGAGAGAAGGAGGAGCGAGAGACTGGACAGCGAGCAGGAGCCCAGAGCGGAGGAAACTCGAGCCACGTCCGTGCGCACCGGGACTCTAGCCAGAACTGTGGGGCGGGGAATCTGCGAGTTGCCCGGCTCCTAGACCAAACCCGGAGTCCCGTCGGCCATTGGCTGGCCCCACCCCAGAAAGGGAGGAACCGGGGCAGGAGGGGAGACCAACCCCGGAGGGGCAGCAGAGGGGAACCCAAGAGCTGGGCGCCCCACCCTGTTCAGGATGGTTGGAATAGTTGGAGCGGGAGTCTAGGGCCCCCCTTGGCAGTGGAGGCTGCGGCAGCGGGACTGGGGCAGAGGAATGTGAGCTGCGGAAAGGAATTAGGTCTTCGGAGTGTGCTCTACTCTTTCTCTTTCCTCACCCACAAACCCACTCCAGCCTTTTAAGATCAAGCTGAGGTCCAAATGGCGCGTGAATTGGGTGTAAACGAGTAGTTTGTGTCTATGCCTCATGTCCTTGGAGGATCCTTGCCCTATACAATCTTTTTCAAAGATTTGGGGGTCTGCCCCCATCGTCTATCTATACACTGAGTTACCACTGTCCCCCAAATCTTGTGGGGTTGTTAGTGAGAGAGAGGGAAGAGATGAAATGACAGAAAGGGTGACGGCCTAGAAAGGGCCTCTAGGTTTCTCTTAGAATTGTAAGGACAGGGCATGATTAAGGCGAGAAGTAAATTATAAAGTAAAAGCTTTTGGTCACTTCTCCCAGGGCCCCCTCCAGCAGATATCTAGCTAATTCTAAGAATGTGAGCGTCGGACTCGTTCTTCCCTTGGGTTCTCGGATATTAGGTGAGCATTCAGGGAGATCACGGAACCCCATCTCTTTACCTAGCAGAGAAAAGAAGGCCAAGAGGAGGCAGGTGGCTCTCCAGGGTTCACTCCAGGTTACTGTTGCCATCTGTTCTTAGCTCCAGGTCTCTGAACTCCACCGGTACTCAGTACCTTTCCCTGGGGCAGGAATTGGGGCAACTATAGCGGTACTACCGAATGGGGAAGCGAACAGTTTTCTTCATGGTGCTGAACACCAAGGAGCTGGCAGTTCTGAGCAGGCGCAGAAAAGTCCTTAGCACAGACGTCTAGAGACACAGGCTGCCCTGTGTCTCTAGACACAGGCCCTCAGCAATCCCTGGAGCCACCCCAATTCCCTTTCCCACAGAGATACTGAAAACCTTTTCCCTGATTAGGAAACCAGGCTTGGGGTTCCCCGCCTGGATGGGTTCTCGGCAAAAGGTCACTTCTAGTCTGGTGCCCACCCTCCTTAAGTTAAACGCTGCTCTGTGGAGACTCGAGGGTCGTCGATCTAATCAATCAATTCACCAACGTGTGGAGCAGATTGCCATATAGGGTATAGAACTTTAGGGACCTCTGAATAAAACAGCAATCCCCCAACACACCAATTGGTTTTCTCACTTGAGGTTAAAGAAGAGAGACCCTCAGGCGAGAGTGGCGACGCACGCCTTTAGTCCCAGCCATTGGGAAGCAGAGGCAGGCAGATCTCTGAGTTCGAGGCCAGCCTAGTCTACATAGTGAGATTCAGGATAGCCAGGACTACACAGAGAAACCCTGTCTTGAAAGACAAAACAAAAAAAAAGAGTGAACTTCTGCATACAATTGAATATTTGCCAGGTGTGATGGGATACCTTTGATCAAAGCACTTGGAAGGCAGACAGGCAGATGTCTATGAGTTCGACAGCATCTTGGTCTACATAGCTAGTTCTGGGCCAGCCAGAGCTATACACTGATACCCTGTCTCAAAAACAAAACAAATGGGGAAACAAACAAACAAAATAAACTACATGTTTTATAACCATCACAATGGGCAGATTACCAACTTTTTAAAAGAAAGAAAGAAAGAGAGAGAGAGAGAGAGAGAGAGAGAGAGAGAGAGAGAGAGAGAAAGAGAGAGAGAAGAAAAGAAAAAAAGGGGACTGGAGAGATTGCTCAGTGGTTACAGGTGCTTACTACTCTTACACAGAACCCAAGTGTGGTTCTCAATAACCACAGTTCCTCTGGGTACAGAGAATCCGATGTCCTCTCTTCTGCCCTCCACTGGCACCTGCACACACACACACACTAAATAAGTAAATAATTAAATAATTTAAGGAAATTATAGCAATTAAATTTTTTTTCTATTAAGAACTGATAATGCTTTAAGAAAAAAGAATGTCAGGAGAAAGCCTTACTGGACCTTCAAACTCTTTCTCTTCCTATATTTTCAGTATGGGGCATGGTAGTGCACACCTTTAATCCCAGCACTCGGGAGTCAGAGGCAGGTGGTATGAGTTTGAGTTTGAGGCCAGCCTGGTCTACAAAGCAAGTTCCAGGACAGTCAGGGCTGTTACATAGGGAAACCCTGTCCCCAAACACAAGTAAACAAAAGGCACACAGAAGAGTTGGCTCATGAGTTAAGAGCACTGCTGCTCTTGCAGAGGACCAGGTTCAGTTCCCAGCATCCACATGGTGGTTGACCACCATCCATAACTGCAGTTTAGGGGATCTGGTGTCCTCTTCTGATCTCCGCCAGCCCTAGGCCAGCACACGGTGCACATACATCCATGCAAGGAGAATGCTCATAGGCACTAAACAAATAAATCTTTTCAAAAAATTAAAAAGGTGTGTGTGTGTGTGTGTGTGTGTGTGTGTGTGTGTGTGTGTGTGTTCAGGTTTGCACGCGCAAAGTCAGAAGACAACTTTTGGGAGTCAGTTTTCTCCTTGTAGCCTGAAAGTTTGGGATCGAACTCGGATCATCAGGCTTGGTGGCAAGCACCTTTACCTGCCAACTCCCCTACAGCCCCAAGCTACATTACTCAACAGGCAAGGTACAGATTGCAAATAGTACAAGCAAGTAAGTAACACAGCGGAATGAAGCCATTTTATTTGTTGTTTTCTTTTGGATTCTAGGCATGCACCAACATGCCCAGCTATTTTTGTTCCTTGAGATAGGGTCTTGCCCAGCTGGCCTCGCATTCATGGTGATTCTCCTGCACCGGCCTCCGGAGTACCGGAATTGCAGACATGCTCCACCATAACCACTAAGGAAATTGTACTTCTTTTCCTATCCTAGTTATTAGTCTTCCCTCCCAGAAAGCCACTGTTAGTATTTTCCTGGGGAATTTTCTACGGCACATTTCTGCATACGTGTGTGCTTAATCATATATACCTGCAATTTGAGCTTATGAGAGGCTAAAGCTGGATGTTTGTGAGTTGGAAGCCAGCCTGGGCTACAATAGCAGGACCCAATTTTTCTTTTAAAAAGAAAGAAGGGGGCTGGAGAGTTGGCTCAGAGGTTAAGAGCACTGACTGCTCTTCCAGAGGCCCTGAGTTCAATTCCCAGCAACTACATGGTGGCTCACAACCATCTGTAATGGGATCCGATGTCCTTTTCTGGGGTGTCTGAAGAGAGCAATGGTGTACTCATCTACATAAAATAAAATAAGTCTTTAAAAAGAAAGAAAGAAGAGGAGGAGGAAGAAGAGGAGGAGGAGGAGGAGGAGGAGGAGGAGAACATAGTAACATACACCTTTAATCCCAGCACTTGGGAGGCAGAGACAGAAAAGTCTATAAATTTGAAACTATCCTAGTCTACACAGGAGAGTTCCAGGCCAACCAATATTACCCTATTTCAAAAGAAAGAAAGACAAAAGAAAAGAAAGAAATTTTGTGCACAAAAAGATCATATTATATATACATATATATATTTTTTGAAATGTTAATATTTCCTAAGGTTTTCTTTTCCACACAGAACTACCCTATTTTTTAATGTATGCATGGACTATAGCTTATTCAACCAGTTCCCTATCAGTGGACATTTGCAGATTACATTTTAAAGAGGCATTTGTATGGATGCTTTGCTTTTGTGGCTACATCTTGCTAAGGCAGTTGTTAAGTCAATACAGTTGTGGCTCTCCCACCAGGAAAGTCTTTGCAGTCCACTTCGTCAAAAGTTCAGTATTTGCGGATGAGTCATGTTACGTCCCAGGGGGTAGCCCCATGGACACAGAGCTGACTCATCTGCTGCCTCCCTCCCTCGCAGAGAATCTTTGCAAAAGGGCCCTACCCCTGCAAAGCTATTTTGCAAAAATATCCACATCGGCAAACTTCTCCCGGAATTATTCTTCTTATTAAATTAATTCCAACAGGGGATGTGCTGAGCCCTGTGCAACCCGACAGACACTCAGACCTAGAGCCCAGCAATCCTTTCCAGAACCTCAGCGGGCCCCTGCTCCCGTGTCACTGCGTGCCGCACACCATTGCGGACATTCAGATTTGTGTTATGTGGTTTGACCTGAGGCTGAGTGGAATCAGTCTGCTCGCTAAAATCTGTGTTGTTCCCTTGTCTGTTTCAGCTGCTGAAAACGAGTCCACAAAATGAATATGGAGGGTAAGACAAATATTTCCTTAGGTGCAGGAAAAGCACACACACACACACACACACACACACACACACACACAGACCAGATTGCAATCACATCAGCAGCTAGACTCTCCCAGTGATCTATCACATTCCTGCAACTATCCAGCACCTGTTCAATAAAGGGCAAGCGTTTACCGTGTACCATCTTTGGGGGCATGAGAGAGGATGGAGGAACATCTGCAGGGGGCAAGTAAGAGACAAGCATAACCCTGTAAACAGCAGAGTTATGAAAGCACATGATGGACTAGACAAGCACCGTCCCTCTCATCCTGGTTCTGGCCTTCACTCGACGAGTTTGCATGTAAGGAAATGCAACAAGAAATGTCTAATCTGTTCCACTCAGCTTCAGGTCCCAGCTGAGCGAGATCCCAGGGAGACAGTGTGTTTGGTGAACAATAAGCGGTTGGGATGGGGGATGTGTCCTTCCATCAGAGAAACCAAGGCCAGCCATCAGCAGCTGGCTCCCAGCTGCTGCGAACAGCAGGCACCCCCTCTCCAGCCTTCATGGTGCTATTCTTGTCTCTCTGGTGTATTTTAAAAAGTCCTTCAATCGTTTGTATATTTCTCCTCCTCAAAAATTCCTTCTCATGCCAGGCTGTGGGGGCGCATCCCTTTAATCCCAGCACTCAGGAGGCAGAGGCAGGTGGATCTCTGTGTTCCAGGCCAGCCTGGTCTACAGAGAGAGATCCAGGACAGCCAGGGCTATATAGACAAACCCTGTCTCAAAAGAACAAAAACAAAACAAAAATTAAAAAGTCTCTTTAAAAACATTAGTGTGTTGGCAGCCAGGTGTGGTGACATATGCAACCCCAGTATTTGGGAGGCAGAAGCAAGAGAATCAGGAGTTCAAGGTCACATTCAGTTACATAATGAGTTTGAGGCCACTCTGGCTACATGAGACCCTATTTCAGACAAGCGAGCAAACAGCAAACAGAATAGCTGTTGGGCTGGGATGTTAGTGGAGTTTCATACCTAGAAGATATTAGGCCCTGTCTTGGGTCCCATCTCCAGAACTGTAATTAATAAATCAATCAATAACTCGTCTCCCTATGTTGCCCTGGCTTCCTGGGAACTTGCTACGTAGACCATACTGGTCTTGAACTCACAGAGATCCTCCTGCTTCTGCCTCCAGGGTGCTGGGGTTGAACGTGTGTGCTATCATGTCTGGCTTAATTTTTTTTAATTTATTTATTTTTATTTTATGTGCATTGGCATTTCGCCTGCATGTGTGTCGGAGTGAGAGTGTCAGACCTTGAAGTTACTTACATACAGTAGTGAGCTGCTGCGAGGGTGCTGGGATTTGAGTCAGGCTGCTGGCAGTCACAGATGCCTACATTGTTACTATATTCCTTTTTACTACATTGCTATAGCCTTTTTAAAAAATATCTATTTATTTTTATTATTTAAAAAAAAAAAGTTAAGCCAGGCGTGGTGGCGCACGCCTTTAATCCCAGCACTCAGGAGGCAGAGGCAGGCGGATTTCTGAGTCCGAGGCCAGCCTGGTCTCCAAAGTGAGTTCCAGGACAGCCAGGGCTATACAGAGAAACCCTGTCTCGAAAAACCAAAACCAAAACCAAAACCAAAACAAAACAAAAAACAAACAAACAAACAAGAACCGTTAATGCATTTATTTGTGTGTGCACTCATATGTGTGTGGATTCCTAGGAATCCAGAAAAGAGCATCAAATCCCCTGGAACTGGAGTCACAGACAGCTGTGTGCCATCTGTGTTAGGAATCATATTCTAGTCCCCTGCAAGAGTGGCAAGTGTTTTGAACTGAGCCGTCTCTTTGGTGTCTTCTTGCATTATTTTAAATGTTCTGTAAACATGTGTGCCTGGATACAGTATGTGTACATGAGAGCAGATGCCCAGAGAGGCCAGAAGAGGGCCTGAGAGATGGCGCAGCTATTAAGTTTGGTTCCCAGGGTCTAACGTGGCAGCTAACAACCAACTGTAACTTCTGTTCTAGAGGATGGGACACCTCGGAGCCTAGGAGTGCCTGTGATACATAGCCATGCATGGAAGCAAAATAACTGTACACATAAAGTAAAAACAAATAAAATTTTTGTTTTTAAATTAGAAAAGGAAGTGGCCTGGTGCTCTCTGGAGCTGGACCCAGAATGTGGGTCTTCTGCAAGAGCAATGATGACTCTTTCTGTTTATTTACCATGAGACAGCATCTGGGGAGTGTCAGAGGGCTTCCAGGCCGTCTCTCCAGCTCCTGTCTCTGGGTCTTTAACCTCTTCTCCTTAGTTCACACTGTAGGCACAGCACGGCTGGTTAATTTTCCTAAAACGTTGCCTTGGTTGTCAGCGCCCTTTGGAGGGGAAGGCACCTTCTGCAGACTTACCTCCCTGGCGATGGTGAAGTCATTAGGCTTTGCTGCTGGCTTTTGCCTGGCATCTAACCTTCAATACATACTAAGGATTGCTATTCATTTCTTCCGTTTTTACGTTAACCTCCTGCTAGTCCAGTTTGCCTGAAGGTCCTATTCCAAAGAAAAGCCACATCCACCATCGATCTGAGCATTGCTTCATTCTACATATGTGTTCGCTCTCCAGTTAGACCAGGACCTCTCTGATGCCTATCTGGTGGGAACACATATATTTAAAAAGAGCTGAGGATGGTGGTACATACCTGTACCCTCAACACATGGGAACCAAGGAAGGAGGATTTTAAAAGGTATTTATTTTTATATGTGCGTGTGCATGTATGAGTGGATCTGCAGAGGCCAGAAGAGGGTGTCAGATCCCCTGGAGCTGGAGTTACAGGTGATTAGGAGACACCTAATGTGGTTGCTTAGAACTAAACTCAGATGCCCTGCCAGAACAGGGAGCATTCTTGACTTGGGAGCCACTCCTGCTTCCCCAGAAAGACAATCTTAAGTTCAAGGCAAGCTGGGCTTCATAGTAACAAGATCCTGCCTCAAAATTAATTAACTATTAATTAATTAATTAATTAATTAAAGTTCTATTACAACTTGCATCTCCAGCGCCAACAAACAATATTTCAGAAGTATTTCAGCGTTGGGATTGTAGTTCAGTTGGTCCAGTGCTGGCTTAGTAGGCACAAAACTCCATTCAAGTCCCAGCACCACGTGAAGGACAGGAGGACCAAGAGTTGAAAGATATTCTCAGCTGCATAGCAAGCAAAAAGCGAGTCTGGGCGACATGAGAACCTGTCTCAAACAACAACATAAAATTAAACTTTAGTATTTCTCAGTTGTAAATGCTTGAAAATGTTTCCCAAGTTGAGGTTAGATTTAATCACTCTGGAATAAAGAAATAAGTGAACTATTTATATTTATCCTATTAACATGTAACATACATTCCCTTTATTAAAAGGAGGCAGGTCAGGGCTGGAGAAATGGCTCAGCGGTTAAGAGCACTGACTGCTCTTCCAGAGGTCCTGAGTTCAATTCCCATCAACCACAAGGAGGCTCACAACCATCTGTAATGCGATCCAGTGCCCTCTTCTGGTGTGTCCGAAGACAGCTATAGTTTATTCATATACATAAAATAAATAAATAAACAAATAAATAAATAAATCTTTAAATTTTAAAAAAAAGGAGGCTGATAAGAGCCAGCATGATGGCTTAATAAGTAAAGGCACTAGACACCAAGCTTACAATCTGAGTTCCATCCTAGGACCCTCAGGGTGGAAAGAGAGATCCCCTCAAATTGTTCCCTGAACTCCACACATGTATTCTCAATACTTATGCATATACATACATACATACATGTAATAAAATGATTTTTAAAAATTGAGTTTAGGGGGCTGGAGGGATGGCTCAGCGGTTAAGAGCACTGACTGCTCTTCCAGAGGTTCTGAGTTCAATTCCCAGCAACCACATGGTGGCTCACAACCATCTGTAATGAGATCTGATGCCCTCTTCTGGTGTATCTGAAGACAGCTACTGTGTACTCACATACATAAAAATAAATACATAAATAATCTTTTTTAAAAAAAAATTGAGTTTAGTGGTGGCACACACCTTTAATCCCAGCACTTGAGAGACAGAGGCAGGCGGATTTCTGAGTTCAAAGCCAGCCTGGTCTATAGAGTGAGTTCCAGGACAGCCAGGGCTATACAGAGAAACCCTGTCTCGAAAAACCAAAAAAAAAAAAAAATTGAGTTTAGGAAATAGCTAGGAGATGTACTAGGTAGGAGGTGGGAACCCAGAGATGGCAAGACATGGACTATGCTGTAAGAAGCTTATAGTCAGCTCTGGGAGCTACACCTGTACCCACATGAAATCCAGAAACTACAGTGTGATTTTAAAAAGCCACCATCCCCCCAACCCCCGCAAAATGCATAAGACTAGGCCTGGTGGTACATGCCTAGAATACCAGCATGTGGGAGGTACAGGCAAGAAGATCAGTTCAAAGTCATACTCAGCTACACAGATATTTCCAGACCACCAGGGACACGGAGTGATACTGTGTCTCGAAATAGCAACAGGGCTAGAGAGATGGTTCAGCAGTTAAGAGCACTAGCTGCTCTTCCAGAGGACTCAGGTTCAATTCCCAGAACCCATACCATAGCTCACAATTGTCTATAACTCCAGAAAAGATCCAACACCCTCTTCTAGCCCTCTTAGGCACCGTGAACACATTGGTGTACAGACATAGATGCAGGCAAAACACACACACATGTAATTTTTAAAAATTACAATAACAGCAACAATAACTAAGGATGTTTCAAGGATGAAATATGTCTATGAGGAACAGGTGAGAACATTTGATAGGCTCTTGTGGCAAGCAACCTGCATGGCCCTTTTCTTTTCAATTTCTCTCATTTGAACCAGACAAGAGTGAGGTTTCCAGATAGTTCCTGATAAGCTTATGCTATATGTGAGCTGAGCCTTCTTTCTTTTCAACTTTCTGCTTGGAACCAAACTCAAACTTTCAAAACAAGCTGTCCTCTACAAACACAGAAGCATTTAGCAGCCGAGCTCGTTTCAGAGAGCGAGTGAGCGTGTCTTTGGTGGAATTTGGCCCCTTTCCCAGGAAACAGTGTTTCCATTTCACAATGTAACAACAGGAAGAGTGTGAACTTTGCTTGGGATATAGATTCCTGCACGGCCTCTAATTTCCACATCTCCATTGTGCTCTGCTTGGGAGAGTCCAGCTGTGCGTTGGCGGAGTGACTCACGTTTCCCTCAAGACACATATTCCTGAGTCCCAGGGGCTCTGACTAGTGTGGAAGGGCAGTTAGCTCACACTCTGGTCCTGGATCCCCTATGTGGCTTCCAAGATATAATGGTTTCCCCTTGGGCTGAAATGGAAAGAAGCCATTGAATTATGTAGATACTTATGCACCAAACATTGGATGGCTTACAAGTGATTGAGTGACGGAGTAACCATTTGACAACCAGAAAGGTACCTCAAAGAAGCAGGATCTCTATGTACCACTAGAGTGCCTAATAGTCTCTTGAAGGAAATGCACAAAAATTAGAAGACAGTGGGTGGTTGTTGTTGTTGTTTGGTTGTTTGGTTTGATTTGGTTTGGTTTTTTTCCAGACAAGATTTCTTTATGTAGCCCTGGCTGTCTTGGAACTCACCATGTAGACCAGGCTGGCCTCAAACTCAGAGATTCTCCTTCCTCTGCCTCCTGAGTGCTGTGATTCAAGGTGTGTGCCAACACTACCTGGCAAAAGTTTTAAATTAGATATGGTGACTCATGGTTATGATGCCAGCTCCCAGGAGGCAGAGGCAGGAGGATTACTACAAGTTTGTGGTCAACCTGGGTTGCATAGTGAGTTCCAGGCCTGGGATTATCTAATCGAGAGAGAGACAGAGACAGAGAGAGACAGAGACAGAGAGACAGAGACAGAGAGAGAGAGAAACTTGTTTCAATAGATAATGAAGAAAAACTAGATGCTTCAAAAAGGTGGATGTCATTCAGCATAAACAAATATTCAATAGTTAGGATCTCCAGAATAAAAGGAAAAGAGTATCTTTTTTAAAAGCTTTTGTGGGGTGGGCTACAAAAAAAAAAGTTTTTTTTTTTTTTTTTTTGGAGGCAGGGTCATAAGTAGTTCAGGCTGGCCTCAAATTCAGAATGACCCTGAAGATGATCTTGAGCCCTTGATCCTCCACCTAAGTGCTGAGATCATGGGCGAGTCCCACCATATCTAAGCTAAAAGTTTTCATTCTTGAAATGTTTAAATTTACAGGAAAAAAAAAATTCTCGTGTCAGGGCCTCTCTATGTAGCATGACTGGCCTGGAACTAGCTATGTAGACTAGGCTGCTCTCAAACTCACAGAGGTCCATCTGCCTCAGTCCCCTCCGTGCTGGAAGTTGAGATGTGAGTTATACATTTGGTTTACAATCAAACCCCAGACCTTATGCATGGTAGGTAAGCACTTCAGCCCCAAAGATACACCCCTCAGCTGGATAACTGCCTCTTTAAAGGGCTCCCTTCAACTGGGGCAATAGCTCCTCATTCCGCCCTTGACTTTGATAGCAGACCTTTTGAAGGTTATAGGACACTCATTCTGAAAATGTTGCCCAAGTTCCCATGAGATTAGGTGGAGGGGATTTGTCACAGCAGGGACAGCGGAAAGAGGGAAGCTGAGTTCCTTTTCCCAGGTAGACAAAATATGTGACCTGCCCATTACTACAGCAGTTAACCCTGGTCACTTCAGGGTCAAGGATGCCATCTGCCAGCCAGATTTCCCGTAGGAAATGACTCCTTATCTCTCTTATAAACTGTAAATATTTTTTTCCAGAGCAATATTTTATGACTAGTTTAATATTCAATTTCCCAATAAACTTCTGCTCATTAGTTTAAGAATGCATTGAATTTTCTGATTGAATTATTGAGTTCTATGATAGCTATTCAATGATAATTTTTTATTTAAGTTTATATTTATTTATTTATATGTAGTTATGTATTTGTGGGTACAAATGTTTTGACAGTATGCATGTATGTGCACCATATGCCTGCCTGTTGGATCCTCTGAAACTTTTTGTGACCTACTTTATGGATGTTGGGAATGGAGCCCTGGTCCTCTACAAAAAGCAGTAAGTGTTCTAACTACTGTACCATCTCTCCAGCCTTAGACTGGTAAATCTCTAGTTCCATTTTATTTCTTCTCTACCCAAATTGATGTTCTCCAAGGGAATCTCTCTCTCTATCTCCTATTTGACTTATATAAACTATAGACTTTCGAATTACTATTTTGTTTAATGATGTATAATTTTATTTTTACTCTCACTATTTTGTTTGTGTGTTACATCTCCTGTAGCCTAGGCTAGGATTGAATTCTTTTTTTTTTTTTTTTCCCCTGAGACGGGGTTTCTCTGTATAGCCGAGACGTGCGCCACCACCGCCCCCTTTAGGCTTGAATTCTTAATCCTCCTCCTCCTCCTCTATCCATTACAGGCCTGCTTTCACGTCCACCAGTAGCATCGATTTATGCTTGCTCACATTGTCCCAGATTTGGAAGTAGAAAGCCCTCCAGGCTAGTTTATGGACCATTTTGCTATGTGCACACCACTTCTCAAACCTTCTCATATTGTTTCCTACAAGATACTCGATGTTGCCAGGAAGTGGTGGTACAGGACTTTAATCCAGCACTCCCGAGGTAGAGGCAGGCAGATCTCTGTGAGTTCCAGGCCAGCAAGGCTACACAGAGAAACGGAAAACAAAAATAAAACCCAAACCAAAGCAAACACAAGATACTGGATGTGAACTCTCCCAGCTCCTCCCTGGCAGTGTTATTTTGTTAGACCCTGCAGCAGGCTCAGCTTGTCTACCTGCAGCAACGGCGGCAGCACCACTGAAGGTTAAGGTGGTTAGTAAAGGTCCGGTCTATTGAAAGAAGAAAAAGGAAGGAAGGAAGGAAGGAAGGAAGGAAGGAAGGAAGGAAGGAAGGAAGGAAGGAAGGAAGGGAGGGAGGGAGGGAGGGAGGGAGGGAGGGAGGGAGGGAGGGAGGCAGAAGAGAGAGAGTCGGGATCACAATACAGTGTTTGCTTGGAACACTTGAGATCCTAAAATCAATCCTCTGCCCCGCCCCACGGTAACCCTCTTGCACCACTAAAGCAAACCAAACTCACTATCTGGTAGCATAAAATCATACAGAACAATTGCAAGTCCTTAAGTTTTGTTTGCTTGCTTTTGAGACAGTCTCCTTTAGTCCAATCTGGTCTCGACTTCTCTGTGAAGTCTGGGATGGCTTTAAATTCCTGATTGTCTTGCCTCTCCTTCCTCAGCGTTGGATGACAGGTGTGTGCTACCCCATCGCGTTAACGCTGGGCAGTGGATCCCTTGGTGCGTGCTAGACCAGTTCTCTATTAAAGGATCTGAACGAACCTCCAGCCCTAGCGGTAAGTCATAAGCACAGGGCTTAAATATCTTAACCAGAGAACGCTGTACTCAGTGATCAACAGGCAATCTAGGAAGTCAAGAACTGAGTCGCATCGGCTCCTCTTCTGCTTCTGGGAGGGTAGCAACACCAGCTTCGAGGTGTCTAAAGACCCTACTACAACAATAGCACGGCCCAGACCCCGCCTTAGAGGAGAGTGAGGGTCTCCCAGAGCGACCCTGCGGGAGGGGCGGACCAGCTTCCAGCTCAGCTCTAAATTATCCCACCAGAGGGCGCTCTGGTGCAGCAGTGAGTGTGCCTGTCACTATCTGGGCCAAGGCAACTCAAGCCCTTTCTGGATCTCCTCTCTTGCCTCTTCTGGTAAGCCCTCCATTGAGAACCAAACGCTGGGTAAAGTTCTGGGGCGCAGCTGCATCTTGAGGAAGAAATCACCACCTGTTTGATGGGGTGTTTTTCAGAAAGGCAGGCCTTGTCTCCATGTCTTAGAAACTTGACGGCAGATCCTATGTTCTGCTGCAAAATGACTTTGACAGCATGTTTGGAGTCCTAACAGGGAAGTTCAGCTATCCAGTAAAGGTAGCTATGTTCCTTGCCGTTATTAATGTAAATATGTATCATACACTGGAAGCGAGCCGCCTCTTGGCTCCACGTGCTGCACAATCCTCCCCCGCTTTGTGAACTGCCTTTTATTAATGATTTGGGGAAGCGGGGGAGGTGCTACAATTTTAAACATTTTTTAATTTTTTTTTCATATTAGGGTAAGTCTTAATTTGAAAAAAGAAGTCACAAGGTCTCTGGGAAATACTCTGAACCAGGTAAAAACTAGCAAGAGTGTTAGGTGCGTGCCACATTGGCATGCCATGGTTCTCCAGAAGGTTCCACACAATTTCCCACTGTGTAGCCCTGTTTTTAGAAGTCCTTACTGAGCGGTAGACACTGAAGCACGGAGGTAAAGGGACTTGTGTGGAGTCAGACTGCAAGGAGATGCACAGGAAGGGCCCAGAAACCATCATTCCTTTTGTTGTCTTTGATAATACGTATAAAAACCAGAAGAGGGTGTTTCAGTCAAGGCATGCTGTAAGCTGCCCAGTGCCGGTATGGGAATTGAAGCCTGGAAGGGCAGAGCACATTCTTTTGTTTGGTTGGTTTGGTTTTGCTTTTTGGTTTGAGGTTGATGTTCAGGGTTTTGTTTGTTTGGTTGTTTGGTTGTTTGGTTGTTTGGTTGGTTTGATTTGGTTTGGTGTTTTTGAGACAGGTTTTTTCTGTGTAGCCCTGGCTGTTCTAGAAATCACTCTGTAAACCAGGCTGGCCTTGAACTAACAGAGGTCCACCTGTCTCTGCCTCAAAGGTGCTGGGATTAAAAGGTAAGGGCTGACACCACCTGGCAACATTTATTAAGTGTGTGTGTGTGTGTGTGTGTGTGTGTGTGTGTGTGTGTGTGTGTGTGTGAGAAAGAGAGAGAGAGAGAGAGAGACATACCGAGAGAGAGACACACACACACAGAGAGAAAGACCTTACTCCTGTGATTGCTGAGAATGGTTTCATTCTCGCAGTAGATGGGGCAAAGAGCTCTTAATTTTAACTTTAAGTTAAAAAAATTAACTTGTGCCGGGCGTGGTGGCGCACGCCTTTAATCCCAGCACTTGGGAGGCAGAGGCAGGAGGATTTCTGAGTTCGAGGCCAGCCTGGTCTACAAAGTGAGTTCCAGGACAGCCAGGGCTACACAGAGAAACCCTGTCTCAAAAAAAAAAAAAAATTTTAACTTGTAGGGCTGGAGAGATGGCTCAGCAGTTAAGAGCACTGACTGCTCTTCCAGAGGTCCTGAGTTCAATTCCCAGCAACCACATGGTGGCTCACAACCATCTGTAATGGGATCCGATGCCCTCTTCTGGTATGTCTGAAGACAGTGACAGTGCACTCACATACATAAAAATAAATAAATAAACAAACAGAGTTTTCAAAAAAAAAAATTAACTTGTAGGCCAGGCTGGCTTGGAACTCAAATCTTAGATACCTGTCTCTCCCTTTCAAGTGCTGCAATTAAAGGCGTAGGCCACACTGCCCAGCTGTGTCTCAAGTTTCTATGAAGATACTTCTTTTATTCCTGAGGCTCTTTCTTCCTTTCTTTCTTTCCTTCCTTCCTTCCTTCCTTCCTTCCTTCCTTCCTTCCTTCTTTCTTTCTTTCTTTCTTTCTTTCTTTCTTTCTTTCTTTCTTTCTTTCTTTCTTTCTTTCTTTCTTTCTTAAGATTTATTTTTTAGGCCAGGCAGTGGTGGCACATGCCTGTAATCCCAGCACTTGGGAGGCAGAGGCAGGTGGATTTCTGAGTTTGAGGCCAGCCTGGTCTACAAAGTAAGTTCCAGGACAGCCCAGATTGCACAGAGAAACCCTGTCTCAAACAAACAAACAAAAAAGATTTATTTTTTATTGATGTATATACGATTTATAAGTGGGTGGGGGGAGATGTGCGTTCAGGTACCTTTAGAGGCCAGAAGAGGGCACTGGAGTCACAGGCAGTTGCAGGCAGTCTGATGTGGGTACTGAAAATCCAACACAGTCCTCTGGAAGAGCAGAATACATTCCTAACTGCGGTGCTCTCTCTCAATCTGCTCCTTCCCCCAGGTTGTGTCTTGTGCCCCCACTCTCAATCTGCTCCTTCCCCCAGGTTGTGTCTTGTGCCCCCAATCACCTCTTTCTCTGAGTTTCTCCAAAGTTTTCTAAATGTTACTAAGTCTAGGGGCAGGAGGGATGGCTCTGAGGGTAAGAGCACTCACTACTCTTCTAGTGGATCAGAGTTCTATTCCCAGAACCCAAGTCAGATGGCTCACAACTGCCTGTAGCTCCAGCCCCATGGACTCGACAGGTACCTGTACTCACATGCTATACACACATATACAAAAGTTTTAAAAAGTTTTTTATGAGTCTGTTCACCAACTTTCCAGTTGGCTGGTCATTATAAATTTCTATTAAATTTCCTTCCTTCCTCTCTCAGTGTTAATGTGTATAAGCGTTTTGCCTGCATGTATGTCTGTGTGCTATGTGTGTGCTTAGTGTTCACAAAAGCTATAAGAGGGCGTAGAGTTCCCTAGAACTGTAGTTACAGATGGTTGGACTGTGTGATGGTTTATATAGGCTTGGCCAAGGGAGTGGCACTATTAGAAGGTGTGGCCCTGTTAGAGTAGGAGTGGCTTTGTTGGAGTAGGTGTGTCACTGTGGGTGTGGGCTTTAAGACCCTCATTTTAGCTGTCTGGAAGCCAGTATTCTGCTACCAGCCTTCAGATGAAGATGTAGAACTCTCATGCCTGCTTGGATGCTGCCATGTTCCCACCTTGATGATAATCTACTGAACCTCTGAACCTATAAGCCAGTCCCAATTAAATGTTGCTCTTATAAGAGTTGCCTTGGGCTGGGTGGTGGTGGCGCCTTTAGTCCCAGCACTTGGGAGGCAGAGGCAGGCAGATTTCTGAGTTCGAGGCCAGCCTGTTCTACAAAGTGAGTTCCAGGGCAGCCAGGGCTATACAGAGAAACCCTGTCTCGAAAAACCAAAAAACAAACAAACAAAGAACCAAAAAACTTGTCTTGGTTGTGGTGTCTGTTCACAGCAATAAAACCCTAGAGACAAACTGCCGTGTGGGATCTGGGAGCAAACCTAGATGGTGCAGAAGAGCAGCCAGCAATAATCTTTTCTTTCTTTCTTTCTTTCTTTCTTTCTTTCTTTCTTTCTTTCTTTCTTTCTTTCTTTCAGATTTATTTATTTATTGTATATGGGTACAGTGTAGCTATCTTCAGACACATCAGAAGAGGACATCAGATCCCATTACAGATGGTTGTGAGCCACCATGTGGTTACTGGGATTTGAACTCGGGAACTTAGGAAGAACAGTCAGTGCTCTTACTCACTGAGCCATCTCTCCAGCCTGGAGCAATTGGCACTCCTAACTGCCGGGCCGTCTCTCCAGCTCCCTATTTCTATTATCTTTGTTCACTACTTTCTTCCTCTTTAGTGTACTTTGCTTTTTCAATTTCCAGAAATGAATGTTTAGCTCATGAGTTTGTAGCCTTTTTTTCTTTTCTTTTCTTTTTTTTTTTTTTAAAGATTTATTTATTATTATATGTAAGTACATTGTAGCTGTCTTCAGACATTCCAGAAGGGGGAGTCAGATCTTGTTACAGATGGTTGTGAGACACCATGTGGTTGCTGGGATTTGAACTCTGGACCTTCGGAAGAGCAGTCGAGTGCTCTTACCCACTGAGCCATCTCACCAGCCCCTTTTTTCTTTTCTAATCTATTCATTAAAAGCAATAAATCGGCCGGGCATGGTGGCGCACGCCTTTAGTCCCAGCACTCGGGAGGTAGAGGCAGGCAGATTTCTGAGTTCGAGGCCAGTCTCGTCTACAAAGTGAGTTCCAGGACAGCCAGGGCTACACAGAGAAACCCTGTCTCGAAAAAAACAAACAAACAAACAAAAAAAAAAAAAAAAAAAGCAAGCTATAAATCTCTATGTAGTCCAAGCTGGCCTCAAATTCTGGATTGCTTCAGCCACCTAAGCACTGGTACCACCACCCTTAGCTGTCAGGTCTGACCCTCCACCCCCAACCGCCAATAGCTGTAGCCATTTTGTTCCATGCCTGCACGTCACTGACACAGAGAAGTGACGTGGCTCAAGGGCATGCTGGCCACATCCCCTGTTCTGTATGTTCTCCATGTTCCGTATGAGGTTTGCTAATCTCAAGAAATTCCACAAAGCTTTCCATAGAACCCATCAAACCAAAGGTCAATATGAACCATTATGTCCAAATATCTTGAGTCAGAGCTGACCACCAGGCAGTCCTTCCTGCACCTACATATGAGCTCACTATGTTTTTGGGTTTTTGTTTTTGTTTTGTTTTGTTTTTTATGGCTGACACTGAAGAATGCTACTAATAAGCCAAAAAGTTATGATTATAATATACATGCTCTATTACCTCATTTTTCTGATATTCCCCTGTTCATCACCACCCCTCCTTTACCTTACTCAGGACCAATCAGCTTAAAGGTTAGTGATAATACTTTGCCTAGTAAGGCAGCTGCTCCCCTCCTTGCCCTTTAACCTTTTTAACCTGGTTTTTCCTATTAAAAGTCTGCTCTGAGAGCAGACTAATTGCAATTAAGCTATTCTGGATGTCTAATACTATGATGTGCATCCAATAAATTGTTCTTGCTTACCTGAGATCAGTGTTTGCATAGTTTGAGTGGAGAGTCCTGAACCTCAACATTAGCCTTGCAAACATCTAATTATAAAATAAATGTGATCTTAAAGAAGGATTACAAAAAAACCAAACATGGACTTTTAACCCCAAGGGGCAGGTATCCCATACCATTGCTATCATACCAAGATTGCTTTATTATCCTCTGCCATCCACATCTCTATGTCACCCATACACAACTCAAGAGAGCTGTAGATGCTACCAAATCCTTTACCCCAAATTCCACAGCACTATTTCCTAACGACAAAAACACAATCTTTTATGCAACCACAGTACAACTGTTAAAATGAGGAAATTCAACACAGATGTGATACCATCTAACCCATCACAAAATCTCATCAACGGTCCAATAATGACAGTTGTGAGCTCTCTCTGATACAGAATCCAGAATCCAGTTCAGGACCACATATTGCATCAAACAGATTAAGTTTCCTTAATTTCATTTTTTTAGATTTTAACTTTATGTGTATGAGTGACTTTGCCTGAGTTTCCATACGCATACCACATGCATGGCCAGTGCCCCCATGTGGGTGCTGAGAACAGAACCCAGGTCCTCTGTAAGAGCAACAAGTCCTCTTCACCACTGACCCATCTCTCCAGTCTCTTGTTGGTTCATTTCAGAGCAGCCTTTGATTGTAAAAGGCACCCAGACCTTAATACAACTGATTCCATGATGGAAGTACCACTCAGGCCAGAAAACTCAGCATACAGGCAGCACCACCTGCTGCCAAGACAAAAACAAAGACCCAATCCATCAAAATCCATAATTCTGGGAAAGTCTCTAAATGCGCTTGATAGGTCATTTCTCCACCGGTGCACTGAGCCAATTCAAGCATGATTAGATTATACGACAGGCAGGTTATTGGGAGCTGTTCTCTGGCTGTTCACTGGTCCCAGGGATTGAGGCCAGGGGAGTTTCCACGGGGGGAAGGCAGAAGAGAACGAGAAAGAGCATGGAGAGAGAGAAAGAGAGGGAGGGGGAGGGGGAGGGAGAGGGAGGGGGAGGGGGAGAGGGAGGGGGAGGGGAGAGGGAGAGGGAGGGAGGGAGGGAGGGAGGGAGGGAGGGAGGGATGGAGAGAGAGAGAGAGAGAGAGAGAGAGAGAGAGAGAGAGAGAGAGAGAGAGAGAGAGGAGACTGTGGGGGGTCTGGATTATATAGGGAAGAGCCTCTAGGGGAAGGGCAGCTCAGCCCCTGGGCTGGAAAGTTCAAGGTTGGGGGCAGGGTATGCCAGATAGGGACTGAGGGGTGCTGGGAGAACCTGGAGGCCAGGTTGATAGGTAAAGTATCCACCTCAGTCCTTTGTTGGGGATCTGAAACCAAACAGTGCTAACCTTGCACTTGGCTTCTCTGTTCTGCTTTTGGCTAACTGTCCTTGTTAACTAAAGTATGTCAACCCAGGATACGGTTTTGGGTCTTAAAAGCTCACCCTGAGAAAGGCTCTGTGCTACACTGGGATCCCAAACACTCAGCGCAGTTGCCAACCAGCTAAAACAGACTTTCTATTGGCTTAAACTCACGTCTGAACAGTCTTCCATGGTGGATACCCTACAACATGTCACTGGAAAGTTTCTAACAAGCTAGTTGTTTTTGTTGCTGTTTTAAATTTTATTGTTGCAACCGGGTGTGGTGGCACACATGCCTTTAATCCCAGCACTCCGGAGGCAGAGGCAGGCGGATTTCTGAGTTGGAGGCCAGCCTGGTCTACAGAGTGAGTTCCAGGACAGCCAGGGCTACACAGAGAAACCCTGTCTGGGAAAAAAAAAATTATTGCTATTGTTACTATTATTATTGTGCACACCATAAATGTAGTGGTCAGAGGGCAACTTTGTAGATTGTGGTTTTCTTCCTCTTCCTTCCTTCCTTCCTTCCTTTCTCTCTCTCTCTCTCTCTCTCTCTCTCTCTCTCTCTCTCTTTCTTTCTTTCTTTCTTTCTTTCTCTCTCTCTCTTGCTCTCTCTCTCCTTCCTTCCTTCCTTTCTCTCTTTCCTTTCCTTTTCTTTTCTTTTCTTTTCTTTTCTTTTCTTTTCTCTTTTTTCCTTTCCTTTCCTTTCCTTTCCTTTCCTTTCCTTTCCTTTCCTTTCCTTTCCTTTCCTTTCCTTTCCTTTTCTTTTTGAGATTTGGTTTCTTTGTTTAGCCATGGTTGTCTTGGAACCAGATCTGTAGACCAGGCTGGCCTCAAAATCACAGAGATCTACCTGCTTCTGCCACCAGAGTGCTGGTGTGTGCTAGCACCATCCAGCCTCTTTCTTTCATACATGGGTGCCAGGGATTGAACTCAGGCCCCAGGCTCACACAGTAGATATTTTAATCTGCCGAACCATCTTGCCATCCCAGAGTAATTCTTTTGTAGAATGCATGCTAATTTTAGTTGATTTTCTATATGCTGGAATTAGATTTAGATTATGTAAGATCTCAGATTCAAGAGCGACAGCGAAGCAAGTTGCCCTTTTGGATAAAAAATTGGGCTTTTGGAAAGATAGCAACACAGGGGCTCTGAGGAGAAATCATACTCATGAGGGTAAGGGGGTCTTCCTCTCACGTGGTTCATGGAGACTTGGCGGGGGGGGGGGGTTGGGGGAGGGAGGAGGGTCTCATGACACGGAGTTGATGAGTAGCCATGGTACGTGCTTGGAGTAAAGTTGTCTGTGATTTCCAATCAGCAGGGGAAGGGGGAAGGTTCAACCCTTTAGTTAATGCATGTCCATCAGAGAGCAAGCATTCCTGATAGCTTAGGGGCTTGGTAAGCAGCCTTTGGGGAAGTGGAGATTAGAGGATTGCAGATTCACAGATGGCCGCAGCAGGGGGTCTGATCTTTCGGAGCAGCTGTGAGGGCAGAGAATTTACTTAAGTAAATCAGATGGGGTTCACCTCCTCTACACTGTAGCACTGTTTTTTTAAATTCTAATTAATAAGTAAATTTATAGAATTCCATTTCCATTATATGTGTGTATGTACATATGTATGTATAATTTTCTTCTATATACACTTAAGTTTTTGCCAACAGTTTTAATATACATTAATTCACTCTTTATGTGACAATGTTTAAGTACTTATTAAGTAATAGGTTTAATGGTGATATTTTCACTCAACACATAACATTATTAGCATTACTGTTATTTTGAGACTAAGCCTCATTCTTTTAGCCCAGGCTGGCTTTGAACTCACGGACAGGCAGTCCTCCTACCTTAGACTCCGGGTGCTGGGAACACAGGCTTATTTGTCCTCCTCTGCACCTCTTTTCCTTCTTTTTCTGGTCCTCTTTTTCTCTCCAAATAGTCCCTCTTGCTTTCTTTGTAACTAATTATAGTTTTTTTCCACCCAAATCGAGTATCACTAGAGTTGTAAGATAATGATTTTCTAACTCTGCCGTTCCATCTACAACTGGCTGCCTCTCTGTCACCCATCTACAGTCATCAGTTTTTACTCTGCTATTGTTCAATGGATTACATCATCCATTTACTACTGAGTTGTTTAAAACTTTACCATCAAGTTAATAGAGATCTTTAAATGTCTTTCAGACAATCCGAGACCAGTGAGAGGGTAAAGATACTTGAGTCCCATCCCAGGAACCATGGTGGAAGGAGAGAATTGACCACTGTAAGCTGGCATTATTCATTCATGAGCACAAACATGTGCGTGCATGTGTGCATACACACCCACAATGCACAAAACATTGAGGTGTATTTTCTATATAATACAGTTCATTCCTTCCAAGTATACAACTTAACTTTACCAAAGCCATGCGAGTCCTCCGTAGATCAGTCTGGGAGCACTTGCATGGCCTGTATGCAAATTCTACCCATTTACTTTCAACTTTATAATTTAAAAATATACACTACAATGCTATTTTTTTATCCTTCCTGATCATTTCTGTCTTTTAACTCAATTATCTTTTGTCTTTCTTTCATCTTATTCTTTATGTTGTTGTTTTACTTTGGTTTGGTTTCCTGTGTAGCCTTGGCTGTCCTGAAACTCACTTTAAACCAGGCTGGTCTTGAACTCGAAGAGCTCTTCCTGTCTCTGCCTCCTAAACGCTGGGATTAAACGCATGCACCACCACCACCCGACTCACTTATATTTATTAATGAAGTTGATATAATTGAATTTAGTGTTATTATTTCATATTTTCCTGTGTTTTCTGCTTGTCTCCTTTGTTGTTATTGTTCTGTTGTTCCTCTTTGCCATCTTGTATGGAATTAATTGTATACTTTTTAGAATTCTCGTCTTAAGCCGGGCGTGGTGGCTCACGCCTTTAATCCCAGCTCTTGGGAGGCAGAGGCAGGCGAATTTCTGAGTTTGAGGCCAGCCTGGTCTACAGAGTGAGTTCCAGGACAGCCAGGGCTACACAGAAAAACCCTGTTTCAAAAAACCAAAAAAAAAAAAAAAAAATTCTAGTCTTATTTATGTGGTTTATATTTAGTGTACATACGCATGGATATGGAGGTCAGAAGGCAACTTGTAATAATCAGTTCTCTTCTTCCACCTTGTGGGTCCCAGGTTTCAGGCTATCAGGCTTGGAGGCAAGTACCCTCAACTACTTGAGCCATCTTGCCAACCACAGAGGCCTATTTATTTCATTCAATTTATTTTTGAGCCACGGTCTCACCGTGTATCCTTAGCTGGCTTGAAACTCACTATACAGACCAGGTTGGCCTCAAACTCAGAGAGATCTCTCTGCCTCTACCATGCAAGAGATTCAAGGTATGTGCCACCAGGCCTAAGTCCAAATTCTTTATTTTTTTCTTTATGTGTAGAATGTTCTGCCTGCATGCATATCTGTGTACTGTGCCTGTGTCTTGTGTCCTCAGAGTCCAGAAGTGTTACAGTCTCTGGAACTGAAGGTATAGACTGTTTTGTGCTGTCACATAGGTACTAGGAATTTAAGCTTGGTTTTCTGGAAGAGCAGCCAGTGCTCCTAACCACTGAAGCATCTTTCTAGCTCTCTCATATATATAAATATTTGATAAATGGGTGTGAGCAGGTGTGTGTGCATTTATGAATCAGAGGAACACCTCAGTTGTCATCTTCAGGAATGCTGTCCCCTCCTTTGAGGCAGGGTCTCTGGCTGGCCTGGAGCTCACTGATGAGGCTGGGCTGGAGAGCCAGCGAGCCCCACCCCACCTGTCCACAGGTCCACACTGCCACACCCAGCTTTCCCCCTTGGTTCCGGATTGAACACTGGTACTCCTGTTTAGCTTCCTGTCTTCATGTCTTTTTTTAATGATTGTTACAGAGATTACAGAAAATAAACTTCCACATTTTACCTTCTACTTAACATTAACTATGTGACAATTCCCATGGAATATGAGACTCTTGGCATTTTTATAGCTCTGTTCCATTCTTTTGGTGGGGGACTGGGGCTGCTTTATTTTATTTTATTTTATTTTATTTTATTTTATTTTATTTTATTTTATTTTATTTTTGAGGCAGGATCTCTTTATGTAGCCCTGGCTGTTCTGGAACTCATTATATCATCTGACTCTGAACTCATGAAGATCCCCCTGCCTCTGCCTCCCAAGTGCTGGGATTAAAGGCATGTGCCACTACTCCTGGCTGCTATAGTCCATTCTTTTTGCAGTATCACATGTACCGTACAAGCCAT
Organism: Mus musculus; assembly: GCF_000001635.26. Taxonomy (NCBI): domain Eukaryota; kingdom Metazoa; phylum Chordata; class Mammalia; order Rodentia; family Muridae; genus Mus; species Mus musculus. The sequence goes on from NC_000077.6 coordinate 100,994,152, forward strand.
ACAATGGTCTAATCCCCACACTATTTTTTTTTTTAATTAAGAAAGAAAAAAGTCTGGCAAGACAGATGACTCAGGGGCTAAGAGCAGTGGCTTCTCTTCCAGAGAACCCAGAATCAATTCCCAACAACCACACAGCAGCTCACAACTGTAACTCCAGTTCCAGGGAATGGGATGCCGTCACACCAATTAGCATAAAATAAAATTAAATAATTTTAAAAAGGAAGAGAGGAAGAGAGAGAGAATCCGTTTTGAGTACCCACGTGTTTATCGCGTGGTTCTTTCATTCCTGGAGGTGGGAGTTTGTACCGTGTGCTGTTTATCTCTTTCTTCCCTTCAGCGGAAGAACTTCTTTCACAACTCACAAGGTTCAGCTCTAGCAGCGCAAACTCTTCGATTTCATTTATTTTCCCTTCCCTCCCCTCTCCTCTCCCCTCCTCCCCTCTCTTCTCCTTTTGGAAGTCTTCAAAGCCAGGGGAATCTCCAGTCCCTACATACAGAGAGAGAGAGAGAGAGAGGGAGAGAGAGAGAGAGAGAGAGAGAGAGAGAGAGAGAGAGAGAGAGAGAGAGAGGAGAGAGAGAGAGAGAGAGAGAGAATGAATGAGTGTTAGTTTCTGGCTAGTTCTGATGTGCCTATACAGGCTTTCTTTGTATTTGTTCTGCCTGTGGTTACGTAAGAACTTCTTGGAATCTTTTTTTCCTTCCCACTTCCCCGGACTCTCCCTCTCACTTCCCCTTTCCCTTTCTTCATCTTCCTCTCCTCTTCCTTTCGCTCCCTCTCCCCTCTGACTCCCAGTGAAAACTCGGAAATGAGACAAAGTCTCTCTATGAAGCCGAGATTGGCCTGAATTTACTGTGTAGCCCAGGCTGGCCCCAAACTTGAAATCCTGTTGGGATTGCAGGAATGGAGACTTCTTGCTCTGTCTTCTGGGACTCCAATTATACATCATCAGTTGCTTGTGTCACTGCTGGGACAAAATGCCTGAAAGAGAGCTACTTAAGGAAGGTGGGGTTTATTTGGTCTAAGGCATTGAAGGTGTAGTCCTCTGGTGGGAGGGTTGCCGGGCGGGATGAGGTGGTGAGATGACATGATGGGATGATGTCAGGATGACGTGACGTGACGTGGCTGAAACTACTGCATCTGCAGTCAGGAGCAGAGCGAGATGAACACAATTCCTCAGCTCTCTTTCTCCTTTCTATTGTCTTGAACCTCAGCCTGGAACGGCAGGGCTCTCTCTCAGGATGAGTCCCCCTACTTCATTTAAGCCTTTCTGGAAACTCCCTGGTAGACACTCTCAGAAGTATGTTTCCCCCAGCACTCGGGAGGCAAAGGCAGGCGGATTTCTGAGTTCGAGGCCAGCCTGGTCTACAAAGTGAGTTCCAGGACAGCCAGAGCTGTACAGAGAAACCCTGTCTTGAAAAACAAAAAACAAAAAACAAAAAAAAGTATGTTTCCGTGGCGATCCCAAATTGATATGAAGATTAATCATCACAATGCGTTAGACATATTCTTTGATACAATCTCTCACGATGTAGCTAGCCTCAACCTGAGGTTCCTATTTCAACCAGGCTTGAGTCTGGCTTTTACGTGGATGCTGGGTCCTTGAACCTTAATCCTCGTGCTTGCATAGCAAGCAATCTTACCAAATCTTATTAAACCATCTTCCCAGCCCCCGCCCCCTTTAGAGGGAGTTTTCCATTATCTAGCTTCTAATTTTATTCACAAGGCTATTTTTTATAGTTTTTATTCCTGGATGGAGAATTCTCTGTTACCTTTGTTCCTCTATTTTCTATGGAGAAGTGGAACCCTTCATGCATGAGTTGCCAAAAAAGTTCAGAGGATAACCCGCTCAGAGTTTGGTCTCGACCTCCACTGTGTGGGTCCCAGGGATTGAACTCTGGTCCTCAGGCTTGCCACCAAGCCCTCTTACCTGCCTGGTTTGGAGGAAATGGAAGTGTTATTGGTTGGTTGGTTGGTTTGTTTGTTTGTTTGTTTGTTTGTTTGAATCAGGGAGACATAGTCTCGTTCTGTTGTTCAAGCTGCACTGGAACTCACTATGTAGCTCAGGCTAGCCTCCAATTTGCGGTGATCCTTTTAGCTGTGCCTCTTAAGTGCTAGATTCATAGGCTGGAATTAAAGATTGGTTGCTACTAAACCGGGTAGTGGTAGTACATGCCATTTAATCCCAGCACCTGGGAGGCAGACGCAGTCAGATCTCTGTGAGTTTGAAACCAGTCTGGTCTACAGAGTAAGTTCCAGGCCATCCAGGGCTGTTACACAAACAAAACAAAAAACAAACAAAAACAGAGAACAAACAAAGATTGGTCCCACCATGTCTGGTCAGATTTTTAAGTTAGAGTGTAAAGTATTGCATTTCATTATGGCATTTTTCCTGTATCAAGACTCCCTGTTTTGCATCTTACGAGCACCTTTTCTTCTCCATCCTTGAGCACAGTTATAATTGTCTTACACCTTCCTACTAACTCCAGCATCTGCTTCATCCGGGGCTTAGGCTCAACCGATTGCTTTTTCTCTTGAATTGGGCTCAGATTTCCATTTCGTCATCTGATCAGCAACTTTGACTCATAGTGTAGGTATTGCAGATGACACTGTATAGAGAAAAATCTGGGTTTTGTCATACTCCTGTGGAAATTATGAAATATATATGTTTATATGTGTGTGTGTGTGTGTGTGTATATATATATATATATATGTGTGTGTGTGTGTGTGTGTGTGTGTATATGTATATATATATATATGTGTGTGTGTGTGTTTGGGGTTTTTTTGTTTGTTTTTGTTTTGTTTTGTTTTGTTTTGTTTTGTTTTGTTTGAGACAGGGTTTCTCTGTGTAGCCCTGGCTGTCCTGGAACTCACTTTGTAGACCAGTCTGGCCTTGAACTCAGAAATCCACCTGCCTCTGTCTCCTAAGTGCTGGGATTAAAGGTGTGTGTCACCACTGCCCAGCTTCCCTTTAAGTTTATAAAATTGTGGGGACTTTGTTTTTTTTTTTCAGGGTTTAACTACTCCATGTAGGTGTTTTAAAAAATTAATGAAAAAGGAAACTGGGGCTGGGGGTGTTCTCTGCTTGGCAGAGGGCTTGCCTAGCATGTGCCTGCTCTTTGGTTTGCTCTTCAGCATGCCAGAATCCTCAGATAGTGTATGCTAGGTAGTTTTCATCCATTTGACACAAATCTGGGAAGAGGGAACCTTAACTGAAGAGTTGCCATGTCAGATGGGTCAGTGGGGCCATTGTTTTTTCTTGATTAATGATTCGTGGGAGAGGGCTCAGCCCACTGTGGGTGGCGCCACCCCATAGGCAGGTGATCTTTGATTCTTTAAGAAAGGAAGCTCAGCAAGCCATGGAGAGCAAGCCAATAAGTAGCAGTTCTCCATGGTGAGAACATTGTAGCACATTGCTGAAGTCGCTCTGGAATGGAGAAGGGAGGATGGGAGGATAGGTGAAACTGCTTTGGGGACACCGTCTTATCCTGACTGTTTTGTGTCAGAATAGATACACCTCAGTGGCCACCCCCACAATGGCTTTGGCAACACTTTTAAGACTCTCCATGACCCTGACTATGGCCTAGACATATTAGCCAGAATAACTGATGTTCTATAAGCTAAAACGTAAAACTAAAATAAGAGAGAATCTAAATCAGAAATAACTGATATAGCCTGGCATGATGGCTCACACCTCGCCTAATCTTAGCACTCAGGAGGCAGAAGCAGGTGGAAGTCTGTGCATTCAAGGCCAGCCTGATCTACAAAGTGAGTTCCAGGATAGCCAAGGCTACATAGAGGAAACCCTGCCTTAAAAAATGAGAGAGAGTGCTGGAGAGATGGTTCAGCGGTTAAGAGCACTGACTGCTCTTCCAAAGGTCCTGAGTTCAAACCCCAGCAACCACATAGTGGCTCACAACCATCCATAATGAAATCTGACGCCCTCTTCTGGTGTATCTGAAGACAGCTACAGTGTACTTATGTATAATAAATAAATCTGAGAGAGAGAGAGAGAGAGAGAGAGAGAGAGAGAGACTAGCTGATTCAATGCTGGGGGAAAGATGTAATTTGTACCAAGAAACAAAACTCCCGAGAAAAGAACTCTCTCTCTCTCTCTCTCTCTCTCTCTTGGTTGCTGCTGTATTTTCATAGCTGAGCCTAGTGCCTAGCATCCAGTGTAATATTTTTCCACTTAATAAATATTTTTGACAGAAAGAACAATGTAAGGGAGACTGGGCTGTAGCTTCTTCCCTCAAACTTTGACTCTTTGTGTGTCTAATGTTTACCAGAGTTCTGTTTAAGGCTAGAGAGTTAAATGTTATAGATGAGCTCTCTGTTTTGTCCTCCCAATTCGTTTCTTTGGTGCTGAGAATTGAACCTAGGGCTTCCAGGCACCAGCTGAGCTCTCTGCTATTGAAGCTGCTTCCTCAAAGCTGCTTTTTGGGAGGCTGTGGGAACCACTGGGTCAGGGTCTTCTACAGACCAAACACCTGATTCTCCTGTCTCAGATTCCGAGTCTCCGATTTCCAGCCTAAACACCACCTCCAGCTCTTTCGCTTGTTTGTTTTGTCATATGGTTTACTGGGCTTGGGAAATTTTGAAGAGGGAGCCGTGGGCAACAGAACCCTTAGAGCATAAAAGGAAGGTATAAAAGCTTGTGGGTTTTTTTGTTTGTTTGTTTTGTTTTTGTTTTTGTTTTGTTTTTTTTGAAACAAGGTTTCTCTGTGTAGCCTTGGCTGGCCCGGAACTCTGTAGAGCAGGCTGGCCTCGAACTCAGAGATCTCCCTGTCTCTTTTGATCTGACTTCTGGGATTGAAGGCCTATGCCACCACCACCCCACTCACAATAGAAGAAAAGTATTCAAAAAGAAGGAGGCTGGAATGATGACTCAGCAGTTAAAAAGTTCTCACTGTCCTCCAGGGGCTCCAGGTTTGCTTCCCAGCATCCATGAGGCAGCTCACAACCACCTGTAACTCCATTCCAGGGGCTTCAGTGACCTTTTCTGGTCTCCTTGGATGCCAACCATGTATATGGCACATATACACAGCTACAGGCAACACACACACACACACACACACACACACACACACACACACACACACTAAAAGTAAGTAAACCTAGAAGCAAGAAATCCAGTGTGACCCTGTTGGTAGAACAATTTCCCAGCATTTGAGAAGCCCTAGAATAGCTACCCAACACCAGGTCAACTGGGCGTGGTTAGCCCGTGTCTGTAATCTCAGCAGCCTGGGGCAGAGGCTGGAGGATCCCACCTAGTAGATACAGAAACATCAAGTCTGAAAGGAAAAGTATTTGCTCAGGATCCCCAAGAGCAAATCTGCAGCACAAAGGAGGTTTATTTGCCTCACAGGGACAGAGGGCAGGGAGTAAGAGCCAAAGACAGGAGATAGAGGGGCGGTCCACACATTGCAAACACAAAGAATCAAAGTTTGAGGGAAGAAACTACATCCCAGTCTCCCTTACCTTCTCCTACAGGGAAAGGCAGGGAACAGGATGACAAGGAACTGCCTGCCTCTGGATGGAGAGAAGACAGACCTGGCACATAAGAAAATGGTAGTTTATAAAGGTCCATGGACACGGACACGCCCCGTGCAGGATGAGGTGTTTAATTTTGGTTGAGCATGTTAATTAGTGAGCCAAAGAGGACTTCTGATTGCTGGACTTTAATATTTCCATAGTTGAATCTTCTTAGCCTCAGAAGGAGGAAGTGGCCAGCTTTAAGAAATATAACCTAACGGTAGCCAGGTGGTAGTGGTGCACCCTTTAATCCCAGCACTCGGGAGGCTGGAAGATCTCTGAGTTTCGAGGCCAGCCTGGTCTACAGAGTGAGTTCCAGGACAGCCAGGGCTACAGAGTGAGTTCCAGGACAGCCAGGGCTACACAGAGAAACCCTGTCTCAAAAGGGAGAAGGGCAAGGCCATGCTCTCCACGCTCAAGCTCTCCAGAGTCCCTTCATAGTCCAGGCTGAGTAGGACTACAAAGTGAGACACTGTCTCAAACGGCAGTCAGAGGTGGGGGTGTAGCTCAGTTGGTAGCGTGCTTGTCCAGCATACCTGCAGCCTGGGTCCCGGCCCCACTCCATTCACTGCAGGAGTGGCCATGCATACCTGTTATCCCAGCACTCGGGAGGCAGAGACAGGAGGATCTGAAATCCAAGGACATCCTCAGCTACATAGGAGTTGGAGGACAGCCTGGGCTACGTGAGACTCTGCTTCAGGAAGAAAGAAAGGAGCTGGAGGCAGCACTGTAGCTGCACAACCTCTGCGAATCTCTTTATAAATACAGACACGTTGAAAACCCCAGAAGCACTAAAACTATGTATACAACTTGATACCAGGGGCCCAATTTCGAAAGAGTATTCCTCTCTAAAGGGAAGCAGAGCTCCTTTGAGAAATGGACGTCAGAACAGAGAAGGTGTAAGCTAAGCTGGAACACCCTCTTATGACAGAAAGTCCCCAAGTCCATCCTGTAAAGGATGGGAACCTGTCAAAAACGGGAAGAAGGTCCCTTTCCAGTAAAAGCTGGGCTGTTCCTTCACCGAAAGCCCTTCCTAAATAAGAAGCAAACACATATAGATAAAATATAAAAAGGAACTTCCTGAAGGCACCAGCAAGCAAGCAAATGTTAAGAAACCTGGAAAGATGGCCTCCTTAAGGATTGCTTTTCCAGTACCTGGTGTTGAGTTGTCACAAGTGTTAGGTTTCAAACCTGGAATGAATGGCTGAGGTGCCTGTTTAACACATCAAACCAGACCTGGCTGCCAGGTTCTCCCAGCATCCCTCAGTCCCTACCTGTTACAGGGCTCTCTGGCTGGTTTACCCCACTCCATAGCCTGAATTTTTCATTGCAGGGGCTGGGCTGCTCTTCCCTATATAAGCCAGTCATTTTGGTTACCTGCTCTCTTCGTACCATTGAGCCTCCTGGTTCCCCTGCCCTTTCCTCTCCCTCCTCCTCCCTGCCTCCCCATGTGGCCCAGCTCAGTCTGGTCATCCCTACTCTGGAGTCTCCCAGATGTCCCTGCCTCTGACTATGCTCTTCCATATATCTAGAATAAACCTTCTCGTCCACCATACCTAGGACTGTCATGTTTCATAAAATGGCTGTATGCTGCGGTGGGAGGGAGGACCTGGGGAGGGGGACATGCTGAGGTGTACCTGAACAATCATGCCAAGCGATAGGCTTAGCATAGAAGGAAGTTTATTGGTAGAAGGGAGGGGGATCTGGAAAAGAGTAGAGACAGAGAAAGGGGGGACAGAGGAGGACAGAAAGAGAGGGAGGTGGGAAGAAGAGGCTGGCCAGGAACACGTGGTAACAAAGAGAGAGTGTGAAAGGGGAAAGAGAAAGAACGGGAGATGGAGAGAAAGCTGGGGTACCAGCAATCCTCTTACACACCTGGCTGGCACCTGGTGGCAGGTGATGATGTAAGCTGTTGCTAGGCTCTGGGAGGAGCCTAGTGGAATTGTCTGTAAGCCAACCAGGACCATTTTCTTTGCTTTTTGTTTCTTTTTCTCATTCATCTGATGCTGAAACCTGGGACTAATCATGTTCCTTTTCTTTCTTTTTTTTTTCTTTCTTTTTATTCACTCAGCAAGTACCTGTGACTCCAGTTCCCTGGGATCAGAAGCTTTTCTGGCTTCTGAGACAGCTGCACACATATAACACACAGACACATTCGAGGAGCACACACACACACACACACACACACACACACACACACACACACACACTTCAAGAGCAGGTCTCTAATCCTGGCTGGCCTTGAATTCCTGAAGTTGTTGAGGGAGATCTTGAACTTCCGGTAAAATGGTCCACTTACGAAAGCTATGACAACCACCTTAATTAAGCCAATTAAGAGTATATAAGTCCTTTTATTAGCCGGTGACCAAGAATGGGCTCTTGCCTCAGAGTCTCTTGGTGTTGACACTCTGGGGTGCAGCACTCTTTTAAGAACAAAACCACAAATACCACTATGTATAAAAGAAGCCAGAACCACATCTGTCTTTTTTTTTTTTTTTTTTTTTTTTTTTGCTTTTCGAGACAGGGTTTCTCTGTGTAGCCCTGGCTGTCCTGGAACTCACTCTGTAGACCAGGCTGTCCTCAAACTCAGAAATCTGCCTGCCTCTGCCTCCCAAGTGCTGGGATTAAAGGTGTGCACCACCACGCCCGACTTTTTTTTTTTTTTTTTTTTTGCAGAGTTTAGCAGCATTTTCCAGACACCCCATGACTTTAATCCCAAATGCTGGGATTAAAGGCATGAACCATCATCACAACCATTCAGCCAAGTTCTCTCCCTCCCTCTCCCTCTCTCTCCCTCTCTCTCCCTCTCTCTCTCTCTCTCTCTCTCTCTCTCTCTCTCTCTCTCTCTCTCTCTCTCTCTCTTTTTCTCGTTTGTCTTTTGGAACAGGGTCTCCCATATCCCAGGCTGGCCTTTAGACTCACTGTGTACCTGGCTCCTGCCCTGGCTCCTGCCTCCATTTCCCCAAGTGCTAAGATTACAGTTCCATCAACATTATGAACTAACCAGTACCCCGGAGCTCTTGACTCTAGCTGCATATGTATCAAAAGATGGCCTAGACGGCCATCACTGGAAAGAGAGGCCCTTTGGACTTGCAAACTTTATATGCCCCAGTACAGGGAAACGCCAGGGCCAAAAAGTGAGAGTGGGTGGGTAGTGGGGGGAGGGTAGGGGGTACTTTTGGGATAGCATTGAAAATGTAAATGAGGAAAATACCTAATTTAAAAAAATTCACAATTTAAAAAAAAAAAAGATTACAGTTCCGTGCCATTGCATCTGGCTTAACTATATCTTTTTTTTTTTCCTACTAGAATCTTCTGTGTCTTTCTCACTCCAAGTGAATCAGTATAAAGCCAACACAGTTATCACTGCTAGCTTATTTCTTCAAAAACCTCAAGCTGGTTTTTCAGTTTCATGAGCAAGTATTTGCAGTGTGAGGTTAGAGAGACTCCTCTGGCCTCTGTGGTCCACTCTGTTGCTCATTCCCATCATGCTTTGTACATTTCACTTCGTTAGGGCTCCCCTTTGCACAGCATTCCAACGCCCACAAGCTAAAGGACTTCCTGCCTCATGAGTCTGAGAGTCATGAGGGTTGCTTAAAACACTGCATGCCTTAGGCTCATTCACTTCTCCTTGTCTGTGTAATCATTAATAGAACCAAAGGGAGTTGTCCCTTGAGGCATCAAAGCCTGCCTCAAAATGCATTTTGAAAGGGTTTGTCTCAAAAAAAAAAAAAAAAAAAAAAAAAAAAAAAAAAAGAAAAGAAAAGAAAAGAAAAAGAAAAAAGAAAGAAAAGTGTTTTTTTGTTTTTTGTTTTGCATTTTACCCAAAGACCTTTATCTTAAACATTCTTTGGCTTTGAAAGGAAAAGCCTGAGTGGTATTTTGGGAAACTCAAGAGTAAAATAGAAAAATAGACCCCTTCCATGGAAACAAACTGCCAATCAATACCTCAAGAATGTCCAAGGGTTTAGTAGGTTACGTAAAGGTTCTTGTAGAACTCTCTTACTTCACTTTACTGGACAAGGTAAGAAATAGAATTTATTCTTTTTTTTTTTTTTTCATGACAGGGTTTCTCTGTATAGCCCTGGCTGTCCTGGAACTCACTTTGTAGACCAGGCTGGCCTCGAACTCAGAAATCTGCCTGTCTCTACCTCCGGAGTGCTGGGATTAAAGGCGTGTGCCACCACCACCCAGCTTAGAATTTATTCTTTTTTTTTTTTTTTAATAATGTTAGTTTTTACATTGTTCTTTTTTTCTTTTAAGTTTTATTTATTTATTATATGTAAGTACACTGTAGCCGTCTTCAGACACTCCAGAAGAGGGTATCAGATTTCGTTATGGATAGTTGTGAGCCACCATGTGGTTGCTGTGATTTGAACTCCGGACCTTCGGAAGAGCAGTCGGCACTCTTAACCACTGAGCCATCTCGCCAGCCCCTAGAATTTATTCTTCTATAAAAGGAAGACACTTTAAAAATTATTGGACTAGATACAGATGATCATTGATTTACTGTTCTTTCAAAAATGCAGAGATAAACTTGTGTGTCTGTATTCATGTGTATGCATGTGTGTGTGCAGTGTATACATGTGTGTGCATATATGTATATGTGTGTACATATATATACATCCACATGTCTTAGTCGGGGTTTCTTTTTTGCCACCACACCCGGCTTAGTCAGGGTTTCTATTCCTGCACAAAACATCAAGACCAAGAAGCAAGTTGGGGAGGAAAGGGTTTATTCTGCTTACACTTCCACACTGCTGTTCATCACCAAAGGAAGTCAGGACTGGAACTCAAGCAGGTCAGGAAGCAGGAGCTGATGCAGAGGCCATGGAGGGATGTTCTTTACTGGCTTGCTTCCCCTGGCTTGCTCAGCCTGGGTTCTTATAGAACCCAAGACTACCAGCCCAGGGATGGCATCACCCAAAAGGGGCCTTTCCCCCTTGATCACTAATTGAGAAAATGCCTTACAGCTGGATCTCACAGAGGCATTTCCCCAACTGAAGCTCCTTTCTCTGTGATAATTCCAGCCTCTGTCAACTTGACACATAAAACTGACCAGTACAGCACATGTGTATGTATGTTTGTAAACCAAACTCAACACATGTGTTGTTCCTCAGGATTTGTCCAACTTCTTATTTTTATTTATTTATTTATTTTGAAACAGGGTCTCACTATGTACCTCTTGCTGTCTAGGGACTCACCATGTAGATTTGACTGGTTTCAAACTCACAGAAATCTGTCAGCCTGTGTCTCCCAAATGCTGGGATTAAAGGCATGTTCCACCACACTCAATTGGACTGGTCTGGCTGATGAGTGAGTGCCAGGGATCCTCTTGTCTCTTTTTCCCCAGAGATAGGTTTATTCATGAGCACCATGCCAGGCTTCTTTTTATATGAGTCCCGGGACTAGATCCAGACTCTCACGCTTGTGTGTGGCAAGCTCTGTACTAAATGAGCAATCTCCCCAGCTCTCAGAAGAAAATTCTTTCCTTTCCTTTCCTTTCCTTTCCTTTCCTTTCCTTTCCTTTCCTTTCCTTTCCTTTCCTTTCCTTTCCTTTCCTTTCCTTTTCCTTCCTTCCCTTCTTCCCTTCCCTTCCCTTCCCTTCCCTTCCCTTCCCTTCCCTTCCCTTCCCTTCCCTTCCCTTCCCTTCCCTTCCCTTCCCTTTTCCCTTCCCTTCCCTTCCCTTTCCTTTTTTCTCTTTTCTTCTCTTTTCTTCTCTTTTCTTCTCTTTTCTTCTCTTTTCTTCTCTTTTCTTCTCTTCTCTTCTCTTCTCTTCTCTTCTCTTCTCTTCTCTTCTCTTCTCTTCTCTTCTCCTCTCTTCTCTTCTCTTCTTTTCTCTTCTCTCAGATCTTAGGACCAAACCAGAACTTTATACTTCCTAGCAAGAACTAACTCTACAACAGAGTGAAAGCCCAACCCCTATAAATTCATATAGTTGAAAAATTATGTACAGCAAATTTCTTTACTAAAGTCTATACAAGAGGTCTAATGGGTTGAACAGTTATCCCTCAAATTTATAGCTAAACTAAGCTTGTGAATGTCCCTTATTTGGGAATAGAATATTTTTCAGATATAATTAAGACAAGGTCCTATTGGACTCACGTGAGTTGTAATCCAGTAAGTGATGTCCCCATAAGGTGGAGAAAATGTGGACATTAAAAAGATAGGAAAGAATGAGAAGAGGGTGTGTGTTCCAGTGTATCCCCAGAGTGCTTCCAAAAGCCAAGGAATACCACTGATTGATAGGGATTACCTGGAGCTGGAAAAAATGGAAGGAGTCTTTTTCAGAATTAGGACCACACAGACACCTTCATTCAAATCTGTCTAAATCAAGTGCAGTGGGCTACTCCAGCAATACCGGCACGTGGGAAGTAGAGGCAGGAGGATTGGGAGTTGCAAGCTAGCCTCAGTTACATAGTGAGCTCCAGGCCAGCCTGAGCTACATGAGACCCTGTACAACAAAACCCTCCACAAATAAGCTACCCACTCTGTGACTATTATGATAGTTAAAGGACAGTCATCCAGGAAGTATACAGACAGGAGTGATATGAGCAAATATTATTCTTCAAAACTCTTTCTTACTCTCCTCTGGGCCCCATGGAAATCTAAGTTGCATAGATTTAGAAATATAAATAACTGCTCCCTGGTGGGAATTTATATAATTGCCACACATTATTCAGAGAGAAAAATAGAAAGATAAAAAGCCTTTTATATTTACTATAACTACAGTAACAATTCTTGTAACTTTGTGTTTAGTTTTTGAAACAGAATCACATGTAGCTGAGGCTATCCTTGAACTCTTGATCCTCCTGTCTCCATCTCTCAAGTGCTAGAACTACAGACATTTGCCAGCATAGCTTGTTTATGACTTAAATTATCTATCTATCTATCTATCTATCTATCTATCTATCTATCTATCTAGAGTGTATGGACATGTGCTTACGTGTATGCACAAGCACAGAAGTCTCATCTCACTGGCCTTCTTGTGACTTTCCAACACTCTATTACTTTGATCCTTCTATCTGCTATCTATCTACGTTGTCTTGATAGTGAAGAACTGATTAATCTTTGTTATTTAGGTGTCTAAGCAAAAGCTCAGTTTAGACTTGATAGTTTTGCCTAAGTCTCAAATGGAATTGCTAAGATCTTTTTGGGGCCATAGGCATACTCAAGAACATCATATTTTATCATTTTGTTTTTGTACTTGTTTTTTGTTTGTTTGTTTGTTTGTTTGTTTTGGTTTTTTGAGACAGGGTTTCTCTGTATAGCCCTGGCTGTCCTGACACTCACTTTGTAGACCAGGCTGGCCTCAAACTCAGAAATCTGCCTGCCTCTGCCTCCTGAATGCTGGGATTAAAGGCGTGCGCCACCACGCCTGGCTTTGTATTTGTCTTTGTGAGATTGGGTCTCACCCTGTTGCCTAAGCCACCCTAGAAATTCTGGGCTCAATGATCCTACTGCCTCTGCTTTCCACATTCAGTAGACTACCGGTGCTTAACAATGCACCAGTACACCTGACCTAACAGCATTTCTTTACTTTTTTTTTTTTTTTCTATGCTTAGAATTTGAACCTCATTCATGGTTAAGCATGTGTTTTATCTCTGAGCCATACCCCCAGCTTCAAAAACATTTACATTTTATCTTGTTGGATAATGCTACGTCCTCTGATCAAGGGGTATATCTACCTCCTAGGGTTATTGTGATAGGTAAAGGAGTCTGTATTTACAAAGCATAGCGGAAACTTGCTGGCACATAGTACAGTGTTAATTATTGCACTCACCTCTTTCCCCTGCAATTTCTTTAGATGCTTTGTTGATCTACTCGGCCTGGTGTTCACTAGGAGGCAATCCTCCTGCGTCAGCATTCCAAATTACTAGGCTTACTACAGGTGTGAGCCATATACCCCCACCCCCACCCCCAAGTATTGAAATGTACTTCTCAAGATATTTTTTTTTTTTTGGATGGGAAATGTATCTGCTCCATTTTCGTATCTGTGGTACCTAATACTGTCTCACAGTTGTAGACTTCAACAAATATATTACCCATGAGGTATCATCTAACAGACAGAAATGCCCTCTCTGACCATAAAGAAAGGTGGAGGATAGAAAAATAGACATGAATCCCAAACCATAGACATTTGAAATTAGTGAGAGGCAAGATGGCCAAGATTAGAGCACGGAAAGAAAATAGATGAACACTGGGGAAAGATGTCTAGCAGGAGATGAAAGGAAGAAGAAGAAGAAGAAGAAGAAGAAGAAGAAGAAGAAGAAGAAGAAGAAGAAGAAGAAGAAGAAGAAGAAAGTCTTAGCTTAACAGGTTAAAGTATTTCAGACAAGCCTGATGCCCAAGTTCAATTCCTGGGTAACTCGGGGTTAAAGAGAACCAACTCCCACTAAGTTGTTCTCTGACCTCCATAATAACTATTATTATTATTATTATTATTATTATTATTGGACCTCTAAGAGGATGTACTTTCAGGGAAACCACGGCGTGGGGTGTAGAAACAACTCAAGTGAACTATAGTCCGGGATAGGCTTTCTTACAGGTAGTGTATGAAACACTTGTTTGCGGTTAGGAAGCAGCTGACTCTGAGGTTAGCTTTTTTTTTCTAAGTCTACGAGGAAGGAAGTGACAGTCATTGTGAAATACTTGGCAGGATTTCAATTGTGGGTCCCTGCCTGTAGAAGGAGCTTCAGAATGTGAAAACCGTAAAGCCTAGGTCTCAGAAATGCTGCTTCTCGAGAGAATTGTAATGAAGCAATACCTTCAATTACCATGTGCAGTAGAAAAATTCAAATAAAATGTTCACTGTGTCCATCATTTTGTTCGGGCTCACAAAACACGTTTTGTAATACTTCTGCCAAGCAGATAAAAATTATCAGTACAAGTTGCTTTTTTTTTTTTTTTTAAATCCGAAATACCTCCTTCACTACACTTGAATCTCAATGAGTTCCGCCACCCACAGAGACTGACTGACCAGTTCTCCAAGTTCCTCCTGATGTTTCTGCTGACTCCCTACTCTTCTTTAATTGGGGGGAAAGGACTCTATCAATATTTAGAAAAGGAGCTTTAAAAAAAAAAGGTAGGTATTATTTTGCATTCAAAAGATATATGAGGAACTGAAAACTCCTACGTGGTCAGATGGGTTCACAGAAACCTAGTAAGCAAGATAAAAATAATTACTTTGTCAACATGTGGTCTTCCGGGGATTTTTTTTTTTTTTCCAATTTGGATAAGTGTAAATCCTAGGTAGCTGCTGGAAGAATGAATCCGATACTTTGTAAGTGGACGAGATCCTATGTCTCTAATATAGGACTTATCTTAAGTCGCTCTCCAGTCTGGGGCTCAAATATTTTCAGAGGTCTAAGAACGACATAGGATGCGTATACGTAAAGAAGACTAGCTTTGAGGCTCCCTTCAAGCTCTCAGATCATTCTATAATGTGCCCATTTCTTTCATGCTGCTTTCTCCAAGAAAAAGTTGTGAATTGGTTCTCTGGAAAGTAGAGATGGCAGGTAACCTTGCTCCGAGGATAATAGAGAGAAAGGATTCTGATGGGCTCAAAAGGCAAACACTTCAAAAGTCAC
Organism: Mus musculus; assembly: GCF_000001635.26. Taxonomy (NCBI): domain Eukaryota; kingdom Metazoa; phylum Chordata; class Mammalia; order Rodentia; family Muridae; genus Mus; species Mus musculus. Next base: position 101,009,275 of record NC_000077.6, read on the forward strand.
ACGCCCAGCCCAGATGACTTCCAAACTGGGATAGAAATCACAACGCCGGAACAAAGATGGCGACTGCACACCAGGACTCGCCCGAGCCCCATAGACTCTGCACTGCGGCAGCAGGGGAGAGGCAGCATCCTATTGGTCAACTGAGATGAAATCATCTCGGGGGCGGGACTCGACGGTGGCGTGGGGGCGGAGCCTTGCTTGCGTACGCTGGTCGGCGACTCTGCTCAGCCTGAGCCGGGGTCGCTTTGCTGCGGCGGCTGCGGTCGCGGCGGCGGCGGAGCCGGCGAGAGGTGAGCTGGGGTTGTAGAAAGAGCGCTTCCCCGAGTGGCTTTCGAGGGGACGTGGAGCGCACTCGGATACCTCGGATGCTTGTCAGAAGAATTAGCCAGGATCTTAGGTCTCTGAGAAAAATATGGGGGGCTCATCTCCCTCTTCGGACACCCTTCCTGTGGGCAGAGGAACTGGAGGGCCACTGCTCAGGAATGACCCGGGAGAGGAGGAGGCGAAAGGACAGAAGAGATCGGATAGGCAGAGTGATCTGGGGGGATTTCTTAAAGGGTCTTACAATTTGGGGATTTCTTCCCTAACCAGGAGACAGGTTATGCCTGGTCCAGAAAATTTCTGCGCTCTCACTGTGCAGCTTAGAAACGAAGAGGTGAACGACAAATGCTCCCTGCTAGAAAGGGAGGATTGGAGAATCCGAGCGAGAGTCCTCCTGGGAGGACCTTGGGTTTGGATCACCCTTTTGCAGAATTACTTTCTTCGTACTTCATTTCGCGACCCCTGGAAACCGCTTTTCCAAATTCGTATTGTGTTTGGTTTCAGTGGGGGTAGAGATAGTCTTGGAGAGGCCTGTAATCATGAAGGAACAGGAGGAGGGCGGTAACTCACTGGAGGCTGTCAGCCCTGTCAGCCCTGTCAGCTATGCCTGTCAGACATGATTTCATTTATTTTGAGGTTGTGGCATCTATCCTCGTTCAAGGTGGAAAGGACTGGTTATAGCTTATGTGGGTGATTCATATTCTTAAGTCAACCCACATAATCTCTTGAGAAATGCTTGCTTTTAGTCGAGTGTGTTATTTTGCTCTCCTTGAACACCTAATGCCGAAAGGATTTGTTTTTCGGGTTCCTCAAAATGTCTTCCTGCCTTCCCGAAGGGCAAATCTTCTCGGAAACATCAGTCTTATCTATCGATTAACATGGAATTTGCATGACGTTACGACATTAAAAGTGATGCAGTGCATGATGATCTGTTGAGGATAGATACTGCAGATGCTGCTGTACCGAAGCTGAGCGGGGAGCTTATCGCGAATAAATAATTGCATTTTCAGTACCACTGATAGCGCCAGCTGCTGACCTGAACGGAAGCCTTCAGGCTCCTAGGAGAGACTTGACAGATAGAAGAAGGCAGTTGTCTTTGAGGATGGGGATGAGTCGCAGGAAGCTGCAGAGGTGGAAGGCTTTTCCTCCGGCTTGTTAAAAGTGCTTTGTCATTACCAACGTTTTCCTGTCATGCCTGAATTGAAATTAAGCTGTGTGGGCTCCTTTGTCTTTTTTTAAAATGATGTTAATATGTTGGAGTTCCTTAGAAGAGGAATACTGTTTTCCCAGGAGTTTGGAAGCTTGATCCTTTTAGCCATAGCTTTCAGATAGTGCTGGACATTTTAGATGTTGGAAGTGGGCATTGTCAGTGAGAGGGGAAGCAGTCACAGCTAGTCACATCTTTTATATAAGAGGGTAGTTAAAATCTCTTTTATTGTTTCCTGCTCACAAAAAACCCAAGAAACAAAATGAAATAACAAAGAAGAGGGTTTTAGCAGGAAAGTTTGTGTCAAGTGTGAAAAAGCAAACAGTAGCAACAAAAAAGCTCTGGGCATGTTGGTGTATCCCTGTAATCCCAGCTCTAAAGAGCTGGAGGCAGTGCCATTGGTGGTGGCTCACTATGCCAGCACTCAGAGGTAGAGAGACAAGTGGGTGAGTTTCAGGTCAGCCTGGTCTACAGAGTGAGTTCCAGGTCAGCCAAGGCTACACAGAGGAAATCCTGTATGGGGGAAAAAAAGAAAAACAAAAACAGATGGGAGGCAGGAGGATCAGGAGTTCAAAGCCAGCCTTCACTAATATTGAGTTTGAGGCAGGCTGTGGGTTATATAAGACACTGTCTCAAACAAAATAAAACCAGACCCCCAGGTAGTGTGAGCCTCATATTAAAGAGCTTTTGGGGTTCTCGGTTCCTGTCCTTATTCTGCATATATTCTTTTGTATTGTGTTGCTCCAAAACACTGTCAGTCCATCCTGATTCCTTGCATTGCTTACAAAGGAAATGACTCTTAGTCTAGGCTCTCTCGTCTGGGATTTAGTAACTGCTTTTGGCAATTTCTCTTTTGCACCTTTCTGAGCCAGATAGCAAGAGTGTTAAGACTTCCCCTTGGGGCATGCAAGATAAGAATCTCACCTAGGGTATTGTTTATTCTTGGTCCTATAGGTTAATTCTCAAGCCAAGTCATTTTCTCTCTTGCCTCGGATTGGAGTGAACTACCATCGCCACCATGGGGGAGCTTTTCCGGAGTGAGGAGATGACGCTGGCCCAGCTATTTCTACAGTCTGAAGCTGCTTATTGCTGTGTCAGTGAATTAGGAGAGCTTGGGAAGGTCCAATTTCGGGATGTAAGTGAAAGTAAAGCTGGTTTTTTGTTGTTGTTGTTTTGGTTTTTTTTTTTTTTTGAGCACCATTGATTGAACCGATTTTGTTTGTTATGTTGAATGGCTTTATCTTGAGGGTTTTCTTTTTTTTTTTTTTTTTTTATTTGCAAAGTAACAGCATAGCACTGGCTTAGCACTGGCTTAGACGGAAGCTCAGGTTGTCTCTTGTCTTTCTAGAGATAGAAATGGTTTCTGCTCATTTTTCCTTGGACAATTATCTTAAGCTGGGCATGGTGGTTCATCTCTATATGGCTAGTACTCGGGAGGCTGAGGCAATGAGGTGATGAACCTGAGCTACAGAGGGAGACCTTGTCTTGGAGGAGGAGGAAACAAAAAACTCAAATAAAACAAAAAACTAAGCATGATGGGAAATGACCTGTGACCCCTGCACTTCGGAGGTAGAAGAGCAGTGTTTTGAACTCAAGGCCGTCCTTGGCTACATAATAAGTTAGTTTGAAGCCAGCTACATGAGACCTTGTCCCGGAGAAAAAAGAAAACTATTTGAACTACTCTTAAGGAAGTTGTTAGGAATGCTGGTAGAAATTTTTTATTTTGTTTGCATCTCCCTAACACTACAGCCTGATACTTAAAACAAAAAGCAAAACAAAACAAAGAACCCTGTAGTTTCCCATACAGTAGGATCTAAAAGAAAAAAATTAAAACGAAATCTGAGACATCTAGGTACATCACCAAAACTTATATATATATATATATAGTATGTAAACAAGCATATGCTAATAATTCGCTGTTTTTGGATACTTGGAAAAGGATCTCAAAACTAAAAGGACAGACAATATTTTAAAAAATATGCTCTGGGAGTTTATAATATGAGCAAGAAGACACGGTGCACAGGACTGGAGGCTGTGGGTAGTCAGGCGTGTGGCACAGTGTCCCAGACTCAGATCCTGCAGGCTCAGAGTTCCAGGGACTTTTCATAGATTTTATAATAATGGTCATGACTTCACATTTATCAATGGGAACAGTTGATTACCGTCCCTCCTCAATGATCCCAGCCCCAAGGAGTCTAGCTCATTCTCTGTTTTTATACCTTTTTGTGTTTTGGGTGCCTATATAAAGTATCCACATTGATTGGTTGGAATGAATTCGTGAATTAAACAAGAGTGATCAGAAAGGGGCAGGGTTAACTAATACAGGCTCTGGAGCTGGCAAGCTCTTAAGTTAGCCAGCAGGTGGTTCTTTTGGTACTACTGCGTCCGTCCCCTGTGCTCTCCCTGTGGTCAATACACTTGTCATTTTCTTTCAAAAACAAAAGCGTAAAAACCAAAGCTGGACGTGATAACTCACATCTCCAATCCCCTCAAGGTCCTTGGGAGGCCAGCGTGGTCTATACAGTGAGTTCTAGGCCAGCCACTGCTAGACAGTTTTTGTAACTAAAAGGCTATTGTGGGGTTGCAGGGGCAGCTTAGCTGATAAAATGCTTGCCACATGGCAACCTTCATTGAATCCCTAGCTCTAAAAAGGCAGCTGTGGTAGGTAGCACGAGTTTGTGAATGCAGCCCAAGGGAGACTGAGGCGTGTGATTCCTGGAACTTGTTAGCCAAAGGCCCCAGCCTCTTCAGGAAAGCCCCACGTTCTACTAAGAGATCCTATTTCAGAAAGCAAAACCAAACCAAACCACGGTAGATGGCTCCCGAGGAACAACATGAGGATTGACTTCTGGCATTCATGTGGGTGAGTGTGCACACACACACACACATGCACACGCGTACACACAGGCACACACACACACACCCCACAGAAGCACCACCAAGTATCATGTGCATCTTTAACATTTTTGATGTTGTCATAGTATACGTCACAATGGAAGCACACATGTGTTATGCTCCCATGGCTGTGTCAGTAGGTCTGTCCACACGATGATTTTACAGGTATGGGATGGGCCCGTGTTTTAATCTGCACTTTGTATGTGTAGTCGGCATCCTTTTGTCTATCTGTGGACAGGGACTTTCCTCTTCTGTGAGCTGTGTGTCCCTCTCCTCTGCTTATAGCTGTCGGTGGGATTCCCTGACTTTTGCTTATTGACTTGGGAGGTTTGTAAAATTTCCCCATGTGTCCTAGGTGTGGGTGCTCTCTCCCTCCCTCCCCTTTTCACTCCCTCCCTCCTCCTGGCTACCCTGCTTCTTTTTGTGTTAGGGCCTTGCTTTGTAGCATGGATAGTCCTGGAACTCACTAGGTAGTCAGACTGGCCTTGAACTCACAACATTCCCTTCTGCCTCAGCCTCCCCAGTGCTTAGGTATGCCTACTATGCTGGTCTTGTTCTTTATTTGTGTGTGTATGTGTGCATATTTGTGTGTGCGCTTGTTTGTATACATGTGTACACATGTGTGTAAAAGCCAGAGGTCAATATCAGGTATATTCCACAGTTTCTTAGTATTTTATCTTTTTTTTTCAAACTGTTTTTTCTCTTTTAAAGATTTATTTATTTGTTATATGTAAATATAGTATAGCTGTCTTCAGACACGCCAGAAGAGGGAGTCAGATCTCATTACGGATGGTTGTGAGCCACCATGTGGATGCTGGAATTTGAACTCAGGACCTTCGCAAGAGCAGTCAGTGCTCTTAACCGCTAAGCCATCTCACCAGCCCCATATTTTATCTTTTTATTTTATTTTATTTTATTTGGTTTGGTTTGGTTTGTTTTTTTGACACAAGATTTCTCTGTGTGGCCCTGGATATCCTGGAACTCTGCAGACTAAGCTAGCCTGAAATTCACAGAGATCCACCTGCCTCTACCTCCTGAGTGCTGGGATTAAAGACATGCGCCACCCCAACTTTGCTTCCACCCTAATTTTCCAGACATGGTTTCCTCGCTGAGCCTGGAGCCTGTCCAGCTTTCTTCCCTGGGTTCTAGACAGTAAACTCGGGCTTTCGAGTTTCCATGGCCAGCCCTGTACTGACTGAGCTGAGTCCCAGCCCTGTTCTATTATTAAAGATACATTTGATCACTCGGTTACTGTATTAGTTCTTAGATTTCTCCATTGTAAAAGTATCTCATCACTTTAATGAGTAATCTGGGGTCACACTTCTGAAGTGACTATCTAGTTTCCCAGAACATTTTTACCCAAAACACTTTAAAAATATTTATCATTAATATTGATATTTGGGTTTGGGGGGGTTGTTTTTGTTTGTTTGTTTTTTGAGACAGGGTCTCACTTTGGCTGTCCTGGAACTCTGTATGTAGACCATGCTGGCCTCAAACTTACAGAGATCCTCCTGCCTCTGCCTTCTGAGTGCTGGGATTAAAGATGTGCAACACTATACCCAGCCAACTTATTATTTTAAAAATTTTTATTATTATATTAATTTATTTTGCTTTTTCAAGATAGGGTTCCTCTGTGTAACAGCCCTGGCTGTCCTGGAACTCTCTTTGTAGCTCAGGCTGGCCTTGGACTCAGAAAGACCCACCAGCTTCTGGATCCCGAATGCTAGGATTAAAGGCATGAGCCACCATGAGACTTTTAAATTATTATTATTTTTTTTTAATTTTTAATTTTTTTTTTCCGAGACAGGGTTTCTCTGTATAGCCCTGGCTGTCCTGGAACTCACTCTGTAGACCAGGCTGGCCTGAAACTCAGACTTCCTCCTGTCTCTGCCTCCCAAGTGCTGGGATTAAAGTCGTGCGCCACCACTGCCCAGCTTAAATTATTTTTAATTATGTGTATTGTATGTGTTTGTATGTGGGTATACATGTGTGAGTGCAGGTGCCTGAGTAGGCCAGATTCCCTCTGCAGCTAGAGTTGCAGGGGTTGAAGGCAGTGTGAGCTACTATGGATGTGGGTGCTGGGGGTTGAAGACAGTTGAGCTACCATGAATGTGGGTGCTGGGGGTTGAAGGCAGTGTGGGTGCTGGGAGTTGAAGGCAGTATGAGTTACCATGTATATGGGTGCTGGGGGTTGAAGGCAATGTAAGCTACCATGTATGTGGGTGCTGGGGGCTGAACTTGGTCCTCTGGAAGAGAAACAAGTGTTTTTAGCTGCCTAAGTTTCAATGTGGCAAACATGTTTTTTTATATGTGAGGTTTATAGCTTGTGGGGGTTTTTTTTTGTTTTGTTTTCAGTTTTTGTTTTATACAACTTGATTTCTTAACTTTTCAATATTTGGGAGGCAAAAGCAGAAAGCTAGCCAGCTTAGGGCTATCCTAAGCTATAGCAAGTTGTATTTTTGCCACTTTTTACTGCCATGACTGAGTGAGGCAGTGAGGTCTACTGCTATAACCCTATTGCTCCTATCACCACTTCACCTGAAGTCTCTTTTGTCGATGTCTTCAACTCCATAGTAAATTCAAGGCTATCTTGGCTGTGTATTAGACCTGGCCTTAAAAATTCAAGTGGAAGGGCTGGAGAGAGTACTCTTAAGTACTCTTAAGTACTTGCTGCTCTTTCAGGAGACCTGAGTTCAATTCCCAGCACCCACATCAGGCTCTGCAGCTCCTATTATTATTACTTTGGCGAGAGGTACCACCATACCATTTGTTTATTTACTCATGTTTGTATTCATTTATGTATTTATTCTTGGTGCTGGGAATTGAACCTAGTGCCTCATGTGTTAGGTCAGTGCTCTGCCTATGACCTATTTCCAGCTTTTTTAATTTTAAGATAGAATCTTACTAAATTGTCCAGGCTATTTACTAGTGGTGGTGGTGGTGGTGGTGGTGTGTGCCTGTGCGAGCGTGTGTGTGTGTGTGTGTGTGTGTGTATGTGTGTGTGTGTGTGTGTGTGTGTGTGTGACACATGTGGCAGTCAGAGGACAGCTTTTTGGAATTGATGCTGTCCCTCTAGCTTTATGGAGGCTCCAAGGGCTAAACTCAGATGATCAAGCTTGCCTTGTCTCCAGGCATACTCCTTTTACACTGAGCTATCTTGTTCACCCTGCAGTGGTTGAACATTTTATTCCTGGACTGGAGAGATGCCTCGGCGGTTAAAGCACTTGCTGCTGGCACAGAGGAGCCAAGTTTGGTTCCCGGTTTCACATCACTCCAGTTATGTGGAGTCAGATGTCCTCTTCTCCATGGTGCCTATACCACACACGCATATGCAAATACAATGTATTACCGGAGTCAGTAAGAAGGCTCAGCAGGTAATAGCACTTCTTGTCAAGTCTGACAACCTGAGTTCGATCCCTGAAACCCCATGGTCATATGCCTGAGTTCGATCCCTGAAACCCCATGGTCACATGGTAGAAGGAGCAAAGCAACTCCTGCAGCTTAGCCTGTCACCTTCACATGTGTGCTAAGGCAAGTACGCACCCACACACATGCACATGCATTTACACACACACAGGGAGTACATACATAAATGTTACCAAAAAAAAAAAATGTGTCCCTAATAGCTCAGCCCTTTGGTCAGCCCTTTGGTCATTTCCGTCCTATCTGAAAATTTGTGAACTTTGACCTATACCTTCCCCAGCTGGCCACACCTCCTCTCTGTCTCCCTCCCTGATAGCCATTTCATGACAACCTTTCTCTCAATACTTCTGTGGATTCAAGCATCTAGAATGTATGTGTAGGAGGCTGAAGAGATGGCTCATAGGTTAAGAGCAATGGCTGCTCTTTCAGAGAGCTCAGGTTTGACTCTCAGCACCCACATGGCAGCTCACAACCACCTCTCATTCCAGTTCCAGAGGATCTGATACCCTCTTCTGGCCTCTGAGGGCACCTTGTATGCACATGGTACACAAATATACATGTAGACAAACCACCTATGCACATAAAAAAAAATCTTTTAAAAAAAAACCTAAATAATAAAGTTGTACGTGGGGGTAAGATGCAATATACCTGGTGTATTCCATTCACTCTAATGCCCCGTGGTTTCTCTGTCTATACATCTCTTGGTAGGTTGATTCTATATATTAGTGAGAATAGCTCTGCATATTGATTTTGGGTCTTGTGCATGTACCCAGAAGTGGGGCTGCTGGATTGTATGGTAGTTCTGCCCATTCTAATTTATATTCCTATCAACACTTCACCTGAGGTCTCTTTTGTCGATATCCTCATCAATCCCAAGCACTCATCTTTTCAGATAGGTTTTACTGTGTAGCCCAGGCTGGCCTAGAACTTGCTTTGCTCTCCAGGCTGCCTTTGAACTCTAATCACCCTGCTCTACAGAGTTAGGATCACAGCGTGTACCCCCAAGCCTGGCTCCCATCTTTCTAACATTCTAACAGGTGTGAGGTTTTACGGCTTTAGTGCATGAATAAAATCAGACTGTCCCCAGAAGGTGACATCATCCTGGGGCAGAAGAACAGATATTTGCTTTCTGTCTCCTTTGCTTGGGAAGAAACTGAGAGGAAAACCAGGCAGAGAGCCTATGACATGGCTGCCCGAGTTCCAGGCAGAGGAAAGGAAGAGAGCTCACCGCTTTGGCTAATTTGTCTTGTATGGCACAGGAGGCTTTTAACTTTGCTTGCGTGGCTGGCACAAGGCCCTTTCTATCGATCAGTGGATAATCTTGGTTAGAGTTGCATTATTCACTGGCTCAAAATTACATTTCCATTTATGGCGTGCGTTGCTTATAACACAGAATGTAGACTCAGTGTTTGAAGTCTTACTGTTATGCTCTTGTTCTTGCAGTTAAATCCAGATGTGAATGTTTTCCAGAGGAAATTTGTGAATGAAGTTAGAAGATGTGAAGAAATGGATCGAAAACTCCGTATGTGCAATGTGGTCATTCCTCATTTGTCTCACGTTAGAATCATTAGTCCTCTCAGTAAAGGAATAAAAACTCTACAGTAGAAACAGGAATTCACTAAGCCCTAAGCCCGAGTGAAAGAAAGGCAGCTGTGGCTGCCAGCAGGATATTAGTTACCATCCAGCCTGCTGGCCCTTTGCAGTTTATTCAATAAGCAACAACAAATAACTAAGAACCGGGTGTGCCGGTGCACATCAGCAGCCCCAGCATTCCCACCGTGAGGTGGGAGGGGGAGACTGGCGGGCCAGCTAGGCTGGAGTACACTGTGCAGCAGAAGCAAGAAGCAGGGTTGAAGTCAGGAACCAGTTCCCCAAAGTTGGCTTCTGACTACCACATGAGCGCCCACACCCACACATACATGTACACATGCATGCGCACATACACAATATAAATAAGTTTATTAAAAGATGTAAAAAAATGAGAGGGAAAAAAATCTGCAACCACAACCTCATTTTTGTATAGAAATAGATTTTATGGACTTTGAGCTGGGTTGTATTTAAGGGAAATCTTGTTCAAACAACAAGCTGAAAACATTGTGGTTGTTTTTTGTTGTTGTTGAATTGTTTTGTTTTTTCCTTTACTCTTGGACACTGTGGAGCTCAGACTGTGCTGGGACTCCATGTAGCTGACCAGCTCAGGCAATGATCCTTCTGTCTTGGCTTCTCTGGAATACTTCGGTTCCCTGTCCATGCCACTATTCTTAGATTCTCAGGGGATTTTTGTTTTGTTTTGTTTTGTTTGTTTGTTTGTTTGTTTTTCAAGACAGAGTTTCTCTGTGTCTTCCTGGCCATCCTGGAACTCACTGTGTAGACCAGGTTGGCCTGAGTTTAGAGAGTCACTGCCTCTGCCTCCCAAGCACTGAGATTTGAGCAAGGCATGCACCACCTCTGCCCAGTCAGATTCTCATGGGATTTTAACAGCAGAACTATGTTTCAGAATTCCAAAAGGTACTATCAAATTTAGACGTCATCTGAGCAGTTTATGAGAAGTGTAACATTCTCTGAGACTTTACAAGCTGGCACTGATGAGTAATTGAAAACTTGATTCATTCCCCACACCATGACTTTAAGATGTGGTGGCATACACCTTTAATCCCAGCACACAGAGACCAACATTCTCTCTTAGTTGCACACCAGTTTGGTCTACATAGACACTGTCTCAAAAAAAAAAAAAAAAAAGATAAGTGTTACCCTTGTGTAATACTATAGAGCCTGTAATTTCCTTAACATACGTAAGAGCATAAGCAGTCATAATGGAGTCAGCATTTGAAACTAGGTCATTCTGTCTGGCTCCAAACCCATGATCTTGCCACTCTGCCAAGTTGATAAGTAAATTGGTCCCTATTAAAAAAAAAAAAAGTCAGTAGTTGTCATGGAAACATTTTTTCTCTTTCCATGTCCTTTTATGCTTAGTTTTTTGGCTTTTGATATTAAAAAAAAAATGACCCAATTGTTTCTAAATTAAATGACTCTTGTTAAAGGTGTATTCTTCTGGCTTGTTGACTGACTGACCAATCATACTTGCAAAGAGAGCTATCACACCTGAAGGAAGTGTGACATGTAGGGTGGAAGGGGGAAGGGACTAACAGAACATCAGCCCTGGCTGTGTGCATGGGGGCTCTGGGGGAGCTGCTGCTTTTGTTTGCCAGTTCTTGGAATGAAGCTCTTTCTGGCCAGGCGTCGGCTCGGCGGCAGGCAGGGTCGGGTCTTTGCAGGCTATGTTTTCTCAGTGAGGATTCCAGGCATCTGCACTACATTCGAATGCTCTGCCTCTATCGTTTTTTTTTTTTAGGATTTGTTGAGAAAGAGATAAGGAAAGCTAACATCCCAATTATGGACACCGGTGAAAACCCAGAGGTGCCCTTCCCTCGGGACATGATCGACTTAGAGGTAAACAATTCTCAGATAACTTTCTAGCTAAATGTCTGACTGGTTGGCATGGAGGAGTTCTGAATCCCTCTTTTATAGTGCCAAACAGCACCTCACACAGAGATAACATAATAGACCACCAAATTCACGGTTATTGGTTTACTGAGCCCTTGTTGAATGATGACCCTCACACACTATAAGTGGGTTTTTGATATTTTTGAGTGTCTGAATTATCACTGAGTGTATAGAGGAATCTGTAGACAAAGGCTCATTTAAGTGAAATGTTTTGCTTAAAGTTTTGTGGGGGGAGGGATCACAGAATTTTTTTGGAGCAGTGGATAATTCATTACCGTGGCAACAGTTGGGGGGTGCAAATTCAGTTAATGTCTTTGAGCACAGCAAGCTGAATTTGAGTTAACCTCTTAATTTTTTCCCTTCCTTTCTTTCTTCCTTCCTTCCTTTCTTTCTTTCATTTTCTTTCCTTCTCTCTCTTTTAAACCCTAGGCCAATTTCGAGAAGATTGAAAATGAACTGAAGGAAATCAACACTAACCAGGAAGCTCTGAAGAGAAACTTCCTGGAACTGACTGAATTAAAATTTATCCTGCGAAAAACCCAGCAGTTTTTCGATGAGGTCAGGTGATTGTTTCTTCTAGTACTAGAGCAGCTGGCACACCTGCGCACGGCCGGCCGTGTCGTTATTCCAACGAGTCTTTTAACTTGTTAGCTTGGAAGCAGTGCCATCTTGCACCCTGTTTTAGTTAAAGACTGTCAGTACACGTCCCATGCTCCATGTAGTGCACAGCCAGTCATGGCTTCGGCATATATTTCTTACATGTCCTGCACGCTTTCATCTCAGGACGGGGGTGCGGTGGTGGTGGGTGGGTGGGTGGGAAGGAACCCTCAAGTTGATGTGCAAGTATAGTTGAAACGCTTGTGTGATACCTCTAGCTATGTGTTATAAGGTAAGTATGATTTATATGAAGCCAGAGAAAAAAAGTCTGGTTACGCACAAAATTACAGTGAAGTTTCTATCTCCAGACTTTTAGTCATGGAATTATTTTGTTCACCACACTTGGGAGTTGTTCAGTACTTCAGATCTCACATCACCGTGTTTTTTGGAGTTTTCATTGTGTTCTATGGAAATAACGATATGATGCTAGTTTGGATTTCCCCAATACACAGTTTATTATTTATAAGAAAAAATGTTCCTAAGTTCCTGGTTAAATATAAAGGTACTGAGTTGCCAAATGACAGCTTTCTAAAGAGACCCCCCTGAAAGGAGTTGGCTCAGGTTTGTAGATGGCTTCCTTCTAATTAATCTTGGGAAGGAATATTCCCTTCCAATCGGGATGAGGTTTTTCTGATGGTCTAACAGGTGTCTTTGCCAAACTTTAGACACTTTAGATATCACCTTAGTTACTGTTACTGTGTTCCACCCAGAAAGTTTATTTCCTTTACTTGACAAAAAACCTTGACAAAGATTTTTAGATAGTATCTGCTAGGCTCTCAGTTTCACTTTAAATCTGCCTCGCCTGAGAAGAGACCAGTCCTCCATAGTTGGTAAGGTTTCCAGCCAGCAACAACAGCCTCACCTGGAACCTTGGGAGACGTGTAAATGAGCAGACTCCACCGCAGACCTGCTGAGTTAGACACTGTGGCGAGGGCTGGGACAGGACCCAGCTAGCCGTTTTAACACCTTTTAACTCAGGCATGCTACTCTGAAAACCACTATGTGGAGAAAAGTCTGCCGATGCATTCTCTAGTAAGCACGGATTTCGATTCAGACAAGTCGTGCTAATGCAAGGAGTCTATGGAGGGAGACAAAGAGCTGGGGAAGCCCTATGGATGTAACTCCCTAGCCTCCCCAGGAGGAGGAATCTGGTTATAAAGCAATAGAAATTCCCGATGAATATTTGCCACCCAAGCTGAGAGTTTTGAGTCTGGTCACATTAGGAGGCGTGAGGCAATGAGGTCAACTCTCTGTGAGTGCTTCCATCTTTGCGTGAGGCAAAGCCACTTCTGCTATCCCATCCCACTGAATGTGGGCTCCTGGATGCTCACGGCCACATAGCAATGTATTCTTATCTGTTAACTCCCAAGTGTATAGTGAGTGCTTACTCTTTATGAAGTCCAGGTGGAGAAAGACCCAATCCCTTTAGTCAAAGGGAATGTCATTTGGTTCTATGAGGAGACCCCTGAGCATAGCGCTGCATGTGCTCACAGATTCGAACTCTTCTAAATGCGCCCAAGCTGCCCTGACCTCATAGGCAAAGCTTAGCCACGTTTACACTTATTTGTGGCTTCTTTTACTAGCTGTGCAGCCAGGAGGAAAAGGAGCTCATTAAATCGCTCAGGCAGACCCTGCATTTGAGATCCCCCTGTGCCAACCCAAGGCCAGCCGAAAGCTACATGGTGAAACTTTTCCCCACCCCCAGATCCCCCAAAAGAAATCACTAAAGATAAGATGAACCATTTAGAAAAATGAGTTGCTGCTTCAAAGCATAGTTAGGAGCCAGGTGTGGCCGTGCAGCCTGTAATCCCAGCATCTAAGAGGTGGAGACAGGAGGACAAGCCTCAGGTTCATGGCAGTTTTGAGTCCAGACTGCTACATAAGACCCTCTCTCAATAAACAAACAAACAAACAAATAAACAGAAACAAAAAAAAAACCCAAAAACTAAAAACCCAAAAAACAGAAAGAAAAACAGTCAGAAAGAAAAGAACATAAACGGGACTCCTTTTTTTTTTTTTAATGATAATTAAGTCTAAACATTAAATCCAGTCTTAAAAGAGACTCCAAGTCTTTCTGGCCTTCCTGCTCTATCCACGGTGGGTTCTCTCTTTCTTATGCTGAGCCACCCCAGCCCTGCCCGATCTCCCCAGTGCTTTGAGCCTACCGCCTTGGCTCCAAGAGCTTCTCCACCGCTTTTTTCATCAATCTCCCCTCATTTCAAGCACGAGCCAGCAGTGCACAGCCTTCTGGCCACATTCACCGTGCTTTCTCTCACCATGTGCAGCTTGCACCTGGCCCATTGCCACCGTCCCACAGTCTCAGCCAGTCCCTTTCCATAGACCTCGCCCTGCCGGGTAGCCATTGCAGATGCTGCTGCCCTCACCAGAGGCAAAGTCTCACTGGGTGACCACATTGTACGTGCAGGTGCACGTTTAAGCAACACAGAAAGGTGAGCCAACCTGGGACCTCAGATGTCGGAAATTCAGTTCGGAATGAGATTTTGCTTCATGTTTGCAATGGCACCAAACACTGCCAACCACAGAACCTCTCCTCTTCTCTTATAATTGGGTGAACTCAATCGATAACTCAGAGTAATCAGTCAAAAGTGGCTAAATCAGAAAACGATGCTTTCCTATGGGTGACAATAATTGGCAGGGTGTGTAGAAAGGGAAAAGTAAGCAAATATTGAATATGCTTATGATTTAAGATGATTGTTAATTCAACGTAGCCATTTCTTACCCAGAGCATTTAAGATGATTTATTAATGATTATCCTTTTCTAGTCTTCTTGCTTATGAAGAACTGTAAGAGTTGGAGAGGTTTCTCTGCATCTTTTACCATAAGCACCATAACATATGGGAACGCAAAGAAGACTGGGAAAGTAATGGTTAATGGCATGCAGATCCCCGCCTCCCTTTCCTTCTCTGTTCTCCACCCATCTGCTTTCTTTATTTTTCTCTTCCATCTGCCATCTCCTCTGGGTGAATTCTTCAAGTAGCAACATTTCATTTCTTCCTCTCTGTAGCTAGACAGCTAAAGTGTTTGTAGCAGCTGATGTAGCTTGACCGGACAGGCTGTTTATATTGAACTGCTAGAGGCAGAGCTGAAGTTCCATCAGCAACTTGCTTTCTCTAAGGTGTAGTTTTCATGTAGTTTTCAATGTTCTCAATGGAGAAGGGGCAACTCAGAGGAACTAACAGGTGATTTAGAGAACTTGGCAGTATTATCATTACTAGAGAAGCGTTGTCTTGGGTTGGAGAGATGGCTCCGTTAAGAGCACTAGCACTGGTTGCTCTTCTAGAGGACCTGGATTCAGTCCCCAGCACCCACACGGGCGGCTCTCAACCGTCTGTGGCTCCAGGTCCAGGGGATCTAGCACCTTCACACAAATAGACATCCATGCAGACAAAACACCAATACATATAAAATAAATAAACTGAGAGAGGGAAAGGAGAGGGAGAGAAAGGGGGAGAGAAAAAGGAGAGATCAATCACCATGGTCTCTGATCATGTTTTGCTTCTAGATACAGGCTCTTAGTTCTGATCACTGTAGTTTCCCAACAAGCACAATTTTATTTATAATTTTTTGACCTTCCTACCTAAGACTTGGTGTTCTTAAATATGAAGTGGTGAAATTAGTATTTAGAATTTGAACTTTTTGTTTAATTTTAATTCTGCTGGTTTTTTTTTTAAGTCTCAGCCCCAGATATCTTCTTTGGAGCAGTTGAGTTTAAATACAGTCTGTTCTTGTCTGCTGCCCCCTGTAAGAGCACACATGCCACACTGACTCCAGTAAGAGCCAGGTTCTGAACCACATAAGCCAGTAGGAGAGTCTTGTGGGGAACAATTAGTGCTATTCAATTTGCCAACGCAAACCCCAAGAATCATGGTCATTTGACTATTCAGATTGCTTTCAGTTGGCTGATTTGTTTCCTGGTTGAAAAAAAAGAAACCTTTGTCTACCCATGTGACAGAAAAGTAGTAGCCAATGTTCCCATTATCTCACCTTAAATTCTAATCACATGGCAATATTCCTCTGCTCCATGTGCCTGAAAAATAAATCAGCCTTGATCCTAACTTCACAAAACAATTACTTTTACTTTTTTTTGCCCTTTAGAATTATCTGGTTTACACTGTTTGTTATATGTATGGTCCATGACTTTACCATATAAGGCAAGCATGTGCCTTTGCTCCCCCTCAAAGTTTAATTGACAGGATTAAGGTGAAATTGAAATGAAAGGGAATTTCTCCTGGTGTTTTGTTTGCTTTTGAACCGCTGGGTAGATTAGGCAGTGGAGGTGGATACTACAGCTGGGTAGATTAGGCAGTGGAGGTGAATATTACAACTGGGTAGATTAGGCAGTGGAGAAGCTGATTGGAGTTCATGTTCTAGAGCAGGTTCTCCATCCTGATGAGACTAGAGGTATTAAAGGGAGAGAGGTGAGAAACAACAGACCTCTGTGGGAAATCCTTTGCCTTCATTTCATTGTATAAACTGTCCTAGTGGAAGTCATTTTAAGTCTCACCAACTAAGCAAGGCCAGTAACTCTAGACTATTTATCTGTGGCCCTTTATTTACACTCCTAGGTTGTTGTTCTCTGCTGTAAAGTTTGTACAGACTTTTCAGTATCCCTAGATTTGTAGTCAGAAAATATAACCGTTGGATGTTTTACCTTTTTCTTACATTTATGAGTGGGACAGAGGCCCAGCCCTGTCCAGCTGCTGTGCTTCTTATCCTCGGGAAGAAGCTCTCTTTAAATCTTGTGCTTTGGGGCAATTGTGTGCGGCCATGCTGACAGTCCTCATGTTCTGCATTTACCAAAGGCTAGCCATGCCCTTTCTAGCTCCAGGTTGCTGCTTGCTTGAAAGAGTGTCCCACCTCCTGCATGCTTGCACAGACACGTTCTACTTGGTGACTGTCTAGAAATGAAGTATTTGCAATATCTGCAGAGCTGTTTGGGAGTTTGTTTGTTTGTTTGTTTGCTTGTCTGTTTTTCTCTCAAAAAGAAGAACTTTTTGGCTTCCTGTCCAGATTCATTCAGGAAAACATTAAAGAACAAATGACTTCCACCTAGTAACAGATTTATACATGTCACCATCACTTCATGTTTTTCTTTTGTTTTCTGTTTCCCCAGATGTTTTTCTGGGGGAAGTTTTGTTTTCTTTAGCTCGTGTGTAACCTTTGTCCTTTCTTATTACTCTTTTTTTTTTGTGGGTTTGCTCTATCTTTTGGTGTTTTGGGATTTTGTTTTGTTCTGTTTTGGTCTTTTCTTTCTTCTTTCGCTTTTCATTTTTATTTTCTGAACCCATCTCCTGGTTCCTCGTTCCCTGCATGCCACTAACTATTTTCATTAGATATTAATTGATTTGTGAATTCAGGCTGAATTGCATCATCAGCAGATGGCGGATCCAGACCTGTTGGAAGAGTCCTCATCACTCTTGGAGCCAAACGAGATGGGAAGAGGCGCACCCTTACGACTTGGGTAAGCAGCACTTCAGCCTTTGTGGATCTGTGTTCTTCTCTGCTAATCAAAAGAGCAGTAAGTGCTACCTGCATGCATGTAATCCCACCCCTAGGTGGGCAGAAGCAGGAAGACCATACATTTGAGGCTAGCCTGGGTTACAGTGAGTTCCTATTTAATCCATAGCCTGGAAACATAGATCAGTGGTAGACCTGGCCCTGGGTTTAATCTGAGGCAGGGTGTGTGTGTGTGTGTGTGTGTGTGTGTGTGTATAGAATCATGAGTCTAGGAGCCACTTTGTTCTGAGACACTGAGAGCTTTCCCTAGATTTGTCTGGATTTTCTGGCAATCCTCTGATGTGTCCAGAGATGATGTCAGGAAGAGGGGAATAGCAGACAGCCCTCTTGACACCACAGCCCCTAGTTTCCTGTGCAGTGTACAATCTTTCCTCTTTCCCGCTTACTGTCCTGCTTTGTCCTAAGTCTCCCAGCCTGGAGTTCCCAACCTGACTCTTCTCCCCACAGCTTTGTGGCTGGTGTGATTAACCGGGAGCGGATCCCGACCTTTGAGCGCATGCTTTGGCGAGTGTGCCGAGGGAATGTGTTCCTGAGACAAGCTGAAATCGAAAACCCGCTGGAGGATCCTGTGACTGTAAGACAAGGAAATTGTGTCTTGTGGAGTAGGTCTAGCCCAGAGCAGTCGCACAGCGTGGTGTTTCCTAGATCTGCCCTTCATTAAAGGAGACCTTACTTGACCAACACTTGAAAGCTTACTCCCCTCTTTCTAACTTAGCTTCTTCCATGTCCGCACATATGTAGACACAGCATACACATATATTTTCAAACTTTACCCATGTAAGGTCTTTTTTGCATGTTTTTCTAAATTATTCTAAACCTTAGCTTTTATATAATTATTGTTATTAATCTGAGCTGAAAGAAAAATGGCCTTTATGAAAATTAACATAAAATCAAGATACCTCATTCCAAATCTGGTAATATTGTGTATAAAAAGATAGATTTCCTAAACCTTAATCTTTACTCTCAAAATCTTATCTGCTTGTTTCTTGGGAGAATCAGAAACTTAATTTAAGCATAGATACATGCATGGTTTGAGTGATCTCACCCACCCAGCTCTTTAGAAAGTAGGAATCGTCTGATGTCTTGCCACTAGACACAGGCAAGACAGTGCATAGCAACGTCTACATGGCATGGGTTCAGATGCACCACGGGGACTGCATGTTGTTCTTGCCTGAGTATTAGTTAGAAGCCTATGGCTCGCTTACCTTACGAATGTCTTAAGGTTTTTTGTTCTAAGAGAAATTTAACTTGGAAATCTTTCAGCTCTGGTGGGAACACTCTGTGGCTTTTGCCCCCTCTCTGAGAAGGAGCTTGGTGACAGTGTAAATGCTTTGGTCTTGGGGTGCACTTTTTCAGGCTCCCTTGGGTTGTGGAAGCATTGAAATCTATAGCCATGTCTAATATGGAGCCCCTCTCAGGGGTGTTCAGTCGAGTTTCCTCTTCACAGTAGAAAGATTACCTTATCAAAAAGTCAGGAAAGCAGGACGTGATACCTCTAGCTGAGCAGCTGTGCCAAGAATGGGCCCCGGTTTAGCCAGGAGAGCTAGGGATTGACTGTCTGGTATCTAACTTTCTTCCCTCTTTATCTCGTGGTAGCCATCTGAAGTTGTCGTTTTCTTTTATAAAAGCAGTACACACTCTGTATGTGAGGTGTTATGGGCAGCCTGAGGAATGGAATCTTGGTAAATAGCTCCCACGCATATTTTTTCTGATTTTTTTTTTTCCTCACTGCCCTTGTACTTGAGGTGTAAGCTTGGCGTTCAGGGTTGTCTCCCTTCTTGTTCCACACTAACTGTACTAACTTAGTACAGTTCTTGAGATTCAACACCGTTGTTTTTGCCAGTGACTTAGTGCCTTGCATTCAGTCAGCTCTGTTTATCTGGGTCTTTCTAAGCACAGGAATAGACAGGCTTCCTTCTGTTTCCTCTGTGCCTTTGTCATCCTGGAAACACAGGAGTTCAAGTAGAACTGGAGAAACAGGCTCCCATCTGCTGATCATCCCCACAGCTTCTCTCTCTGGTTATATCTGAAAACAGGAAGGGATTTGTGAATCTGGGGCTACAGGGCAGATAGTCTCCAAATGAAGCTTAAGAGATGGAGTACCGCTAAAGCACAGAAGGCCGTGTCCTTAAAGATTCGTTCTGATGCCACCCAAGTTTAATTGTTCTAGAACTTTAAAGCTAGGCCTGTAAGCCCAGCACTCAGGAGCCTGGGACTAGGACTGCTGTGAGTTCAAGGTCAGTCTAAGCTACACAGTGAACACCAGGCCAGCCTGAGCTGCAGTGTAGACTGTCTCAAATGAAGTTTTCACCCATATTGAGAGTTCTGAACTCTTGGTTTTCCTTCTGGGGCCCAGGGCGACTACGTGCACAAGTCTGTGTTCATCATTTTTTTCCAAGGCGATCAGCTGAAAAACAGGGTCAAGAAAATCTGTGAAGGGTAAGAGATGTTACCTGCAACCAAGAGGCACAGCTGTGCTGTCTGCTAAAGGCTCAGAAAAGTGAGGCCTGCAGATCCCTCAGTTCTGCTTTCACTGGGAATGACATTAGGAGTATTTGAAACCATCAAATGTAGCTCAGGTTTCATTTTATGTACTTTTCAAGTATCAGAAGGCCAGCTCAGGGGCTCAGGTGCTCACTGCACAAGCATACGGTCTGGAGCCTGGAGCCCTAACACCTCGTAAGTGCCAGGTGCGCATGGCAGCTGTCATCCCAGCATTTGGGAAGCTGACGGTGGGAGCTCAAGAGCACGCTGGCTAATTAGGTTCTCTGCGTGGGCGAACTCTAGGCTCAATTGAGACCCCACCTAAATGACTCCTGGTGTCAACCGTGGGTCCCCAAGACATGCACACACACATGCAAATGTCCCTGCCCACACACATACATATATATATATATATATATATATATATATATATATATATATACACACATGCATGCTGCACACACATACTCATATCCCCACCCAAAAACCCAGCAAAGTCCTAATTCCTTTATTCAGGGACCGTGGGTTTACATGCCAACATAGTGCCACAGACACTGTATAAACGTTCTGGTATTCCGGCTATGGACAGAAATTTTACCACGTCATTTTTCTCTAGTAACTTCTAATAAAAATTATTTTTTAAATTATTTTTTCAACATTCTTTTGTAAAGATTTGTTTATTTTGTGTTTATGAGTGTTTTGCCTGAATGTGTTATGTGCACCACATGCATGCCTGGTGCCTTTGGAGGCCAACAGAAGAGTGTCAGATCCCCTAGAGCTGGAATTACAGGCAGGTGTGACCCACCACTCTGGTACTAGGAACTGAACCTGAAAGAGGAGCCTGTACTCACACCCGCTCAGCCATCTTTCCAGCCCCTTAGTATTTTTTGATCTCAAAATTCTTTCATAGCTGTAGAGAATGTCAAGACTGCTCGGCATTATTGCTGTCTGCAGGCCACGTCACATGAGTGATTAATGTTCATTACCACAACAGGCCAGTCTGGCTGTGCTTATCCTGTAGTAAGCTAGGATTAGTTTCCAAGGGGATTTGCATGGACTGCACTAAGACACTTCAGTGTTCCTAAAGCTGTTCCTGTACTCTCCAGGTTCCGAGCCTCCCTCTATCCCTGCCCTGAGACTCCACAGGAAAGGAAAGAAATGGCTTCCGGAGTCAATACCAGGATCGACGACCTCCAAATGGTACAGGGGACCATGGGAATCGGACTTTGTGACCTACTACGGTAGTGAGCTGGTCTCCTCCCTTAAACCCTTGACAGTTTGTTGAGGCACCTGTAGCAGTTGGATACCAAAAAAAGAAATGTGTGTGGGTAGGAAGTCCCCCTGGGGACTGGCAAAAGTCTCAGTATAGGACTGTTAAAAATAGCATTAGTCATCCTCCAACAAGAAAGGAATGCGAAGCCTCTGGAATCCTTACTGCTTAAAGAGCAGTCCATTCCCCTCCACTTCATGAATCTGAGATGGTTTTTTACAATAATACATTTTTCTTAAAATGTGCTGCATTAAGAAAAAGAAAAGTCAAACAACCCAAAGTTCATGTAAAGCCAACTCCATCCTCACACACTCTTCCCAGCAGCCCCTGTAACAGCACGATATATCTTCTGGTTACCTTTGATCCGAACCACATGGTCCAGTCAAAGAGCCTGGAGGTGACTCTTGAACCCAATAAGAGGACTGTTAGATTTTTATCAATTTACAATGCGAAAGTCATGCACACTGTAGTTCTGAAAGCTTCTAAGGGAAGAGCTGTGATTTGTGCTTTATTTGGAAGGAAAAGCTGAGCAGGGCTTGTTACTTCAGGAAAGAAAGAGTGCGGTAGTTGTTTGTTTTCCTTAAAACATTAACAAATGCACCCCCCTCATCCCAAGGCAGTTCTTTGTAGCAGTGGCATTGTCACAGGTAGTGGATGGCTCTTGTTTCCCCTCTAGCCTCTGCCGTATTGGACACACCAGCTTGACTGGCTGCTGGCGAGATATACTTACCCATTTAACCATGGGAAAGACAGAAGGTTGATGTGTGTAAAGAACTGTTGTTGGGTAGTATAAGCTATTTTAACCCATCCTGGCGTCTATGTCATACTCTTTCTAGGCTTATGGGTAAGTTTAAAGAGAATGTGTAGGAGCCATTGTGAATGACTAGAATTTGATTTTTTAAAAGTTCAGCTAGGGGCCAACATGATGACTTAGCAGATAAAGGCATCTGACACCAAACTCAACATCTCTCCGTCACACACTGTGACACAGCATGCTTATACATACATACACACACACATACACACACACACACACACACACACACACACACACATAGTTTTTTTGGAAAGTTTAAAAAAAAATGTCCAGGGGCTGAAGAGATGACTCAGCAGTTAAGAGCACTGGCTATTCTTCCAGACATCCTGAGTTCAATTCCCAGTACCCACATGGTGGTTCACAACCATCTGTAATGGGATCAGATGCCCTCTTCAGGTGTGTCTAAAGAGAGCAACAGTGGACTCACATACATAAAAATAAATAAGTTAATCTTAAAAAAAAAAAAAAAAGAAGTCTAGCTATAGACAACTTTTCAAAGGGATCGAAAAGCAAGGAGAAAGGAAAGCAAAGAAAACATAAGGGCTTTCAAATTCAGGCATTGTTCAGATTGAGTATTAAGAAATTTTAGTGTTATTTTTTTATTTATTTTTGTTTATTTGTTTTTCAAGACAGAATTTTTCTGTGTAGTCCTGGTTGTCCTGGAACTCCCTCTGTAGACCAGGCTGGCCTCGAACTCAGAGATCTGTCTGTCTCTGCATCCTGAGTGCTGGGATAAGAGGTGTGGGCCATCACTGCCTGGCAGCTTCAGGTTCTCAGCCTTACTCTATCCCTGTGTCTTTCTAAAAGAAAGTGGAAAGAATTATGAAACAGTCACAACTAGCAGGAAAGAAATGAGTGTGACACACTCCTAAAGTGACACGGTTCCCAAGCATGGTGGCATTTTAAAAAAAAAACCTACAGAAGTCACCTCCTTTGTGCAAGACAGTTTTTCAGGGATCAGCTGCTGCCCCGCGACTGGAGGCTTTTCCTTTATTTTTTTTTTAATTAATTATTTATTTATTTATTATATGTAAGTACACCGTGGCTGTCTTCAGACACACCAGAAGAATGCGTCAGATCTTGTTATGGGTGGTTGTGAGCCACCATGTGGTTGCTGGGATTTGAACTCATGACCTTCAGAAGAGCAGTCGATGCTTTTACCCAATGAGCCATCTCACCAGCTCAGGCTTTTCCTTTATGTAGTTAACATGAAACTTTTTCCTTTTCAAAGAATTTACAATATCTTTTCAAAGCTTTAAGAGATTCTGACACAGGAGTGTGAGAGTGGGTGGTTGGCACAGTTCCTTACAATTGGGAGCAGTGGGCTTAGCTTTATTTTGTAAAGTTACATCTTAATTTCACTGTATTGACTAGATACATGTGTGCCTGCACATCATGGCACACAGGTGGAGGTCAGGGGACAGCCTGTGAGATCCCTATCCCTTCCACCTGGGGATGGTCCTCAGCTTCTCAGGCTTGGGGGCAAGCACCCTTACCTGCCAAGCTCTCCATCGCACCAGCTCCTTAGTTTCCTATAACTACTAACGTCTTCCATATTTGATGATAAACAAGGCACGGGAATGTAGACTGTCCCTGTGTCTTCCTCTAAGGGCATCTGTACCGGTTTTTAAAGGACCAACACACAAGCTGTTTCCTCCTAACCAGGTAGCGCCTGGACCTGTTGTCGCTCACTGTCCACTGGTCCTTTTTTTTTTTTTTTAAGATTTATTTTTATTATTTTTAGTTATATGTGTGTATGCACGTTTATGTGGTAATGTGAGTACATGTGCCTTTGGAGACCAGAGACATATGCATGGGATCCCCTGGGGCTGGAGTGATAGGTGGTTTAGAGCCACCCTCTCATGGGTGCTGGGAACTGAACTCTGGCCCCCTGGAAGAGCAGCAGCAGCAGCAGCAGCAGCAGGAGCTCTGAACTGTGAGCCATCTTGCCGGCCCCCTAGAAAGTCACTGACCTTAATGCAAGCAAACCCAGGGGTCTTTCTGTGTTGTGCCTTGGATTAGCGGTAAGATTGAATATTGAGAAAAAAAACTAAACTAAACTAAAAAATATTTTCCTGTTTGTCATCAGCTTGGAGCTACATGAAAATAATTATAATCAGAACCCATTTTCCTTCTTTTATTTTTATTTTATTTTTTGTAGTGGTGCTAGAAATTGAACTTAGAACCTCATGCATGCTGGACAATTTCCTCTACTACTGAGTTATTTTCTCCACCCCAGAACTCAAATTTTACCACAATTCCGTGGTAGCATGCTTTCATAGCATGTACAAGGCCCCAGGCTCCATCCCTAGCCCGGTGAGAACTCACATTTCTTGCAGTTTGACCCCCCCCCACCATCCTAAACCTACAGAACCCCAAATAATACCCCTTGCTAGGGGAAGGATAAGGTTGTTTCCTGGCGATCCTTTCTAGAAAGCAATGCCAGTTTGCATTACGATGGAAGACTTGTGTTGGAAGATCCCCTCCCCTTCTCCTCCCTCCCGCACAAGGTTCTGAATCAGACGGAGGACCACCGCCAGAGGGTTCTGCAGGCAGCTGCTAAGAACATCCGCGTCTGGTTCATCAAGGTGCGGAAGATGAAGGCTATCTACCATACCCTGAACCTGTGCAATATAGACGTGACCCAGAAGTGCCTGATCGCAGAAGTCTGGTGCCCTGTCACTGACCTGGACTCCATCCAGTTTGCACTACGAAGAGGCACGGTGAGTCTCCAGCTAGCAGAGAACCCAGCGAGCCTCCTACCTCTCAATTTCATTTTTATGACAGTTTCGCCTTGAGAGTCCTTTAATGTCGTCTTCTACCCTGAGAGTATGCAGGACTGGTCTTTTCCAGAGCGGAAACTGCAGCTCAATGCTGTGAAGGGATTTGGTCATGGCTGTGATTCCTCAGGACAGACCGTCCTGGAACATTAGCTTCCTGGCTCGCTCTCTCTGTTGACTGCTCCTTCTTGGTAGTTACAGCAGCCTGCTTTCTAAGACACTGACCTCAGTAAGCCAGGGAGGGTGTGTACATGCACATGTATGTATATATGCACATATATATGTGTGTAGGGCAAGGTTCTTGCCCTTCCTACGGCTGCAGCCCTTTAATACAGTTTCTCACGTTGTCATGATCCTCAATCATAAAACTATTTTCATTGCTACTTCATAACTGTAATTTTGCTACTGTATTGAGTGGTAATATAAATATCCAATATGCAGGATATCTGATATAAGACCCCTGGAAAAGGGTGGTTCAAAGCCCAAAAGAAGTCTTGACCCACAGGTTGTAGAGGGAGGGTGGACTTGTTTCTAACTTACGTGACTAGAAAAGGCATCAGGAAAAGGTGGAGTTTGATATAACAAGGGGTGTAGCTCAACAGCAGAGCATTGGGTTGGCATGTGTGAGGCCCTGGGCTTGGTCCCCAGAGCTGAAAACAAATGAGTAAACATCGAAAGGGTGACGTGTGATCACGAGCCGGATGGCACAGTGGGGACATACTCAGGAAACCGTATGGACAGGGCAGGGGAGGCAGCTGAGCTGGGAGATTGTGTGTCTTACAAGTACAAAGCCCTGGTATTTTTGTTTGTATGTTTTGCTCTTCAAGACAGGGTTTCCCAGTGTAGCCTCTGCTGTCTTGGCACTCATCCTGTAGACAAAGCTGGCCTTGAACTCAGAGCTCCACCCACCTCTGCCTCCTGAACACTGCCAGTCCTTGCTAGCTGAAGCCCTAGTTTAGTCTCCAGTGCTGCATAAGCCAGGATGGTGGCATATCCTTGTAATTCCAGTACTTGGGAAATAACAGCAAGGGGGATCAGGAGGTCAGGTCCTCCTTGGCTATCTAGTAAGTTTGGGACCAGTCTGGGCTACACGAGACCTTGTCTTAACAAACAAAACCTCCCCAAACAAGAGGGAAATCGCTGCAGATAGCAGCCTGAAATACAGTGCTGTAGTTCGTGCACCATGTTAGGCGAGAGCAGGGTTTCTAATGGTTTATCTGGAAGAGCAGCAGCTAAAAGTGCGTCCAGTAGATTGAATGCAGTTATGAGTGACTTTTCAAAGGTCACAAGATTTATAACTCACTCTGGGAGGTTAGAGCGGCTGTGAGTTATGTAGCTGTGATCAAAGCAGATTCAAAAGCATGACCAGCAGACCATGAAGAGCCAAGAAATCCTGAGGGTTGGTGGCCAGTCACAAGGCTACTGTGAACATAGAGTTGTCATTGATGAGGGATGTGGGCAGGACTTGACAAAACCTGATGGATTTGTGAGACATTCTCAAGGGAAAAATGAATACATTATCTATCTATCTATCTATCTATCTATCTATCTATCTATCTATCTATCCATACATACATACATACATACATACATACATACATACATCTATTTTAAAGTACAGTAACAAGATTAAAAATGGTTCTTAGGCACCAAAGTTGTGTGTCCCAGGCAATTAAAGTTCATAGGAGTCAGAGCCCAGCAGGAGGACCTTCTTAAGGGAAGGATAGCCGGTTGAGCTGCAGTCACACCAAGGCCCTGAATAGAAATCTGTGAGAAAATATCAAGCAGACAGTAGGGCTAAACTAAAGAGATCGGAGTGTTAGCAAGTGTGGAGGCACCTCGGGGGACCTCAGAGGTGACCCTGAAGAGAGGAGTCCCCAGAGCCCTGCAGTGTTGCTGGGTGGGTAGAGAAAGAGCTGGTGTGTGGTCAGTGGCTTCATGAGCATCTTAGCTGAACCCCAGGCCTTCAGGAAGGAAGAGTAGGTGGGGAGCAGGGCAGAGAGTGTGGTCTGCTTTCTCTGGTCTCGAACTCTCAAATTCAAGGGCTCCTTCCCCCTCAGCCTCCTGGGTATACCACTGCCTGGCTTACATTTTTTTTCCACCATAACGATGTACTTTCTAAGAATTCATTAAAGCTCACTTTTTATTTTTTATTTATTTATTTGCCTGCAGATATCCACTCTGTTTGCTTTATTTATTACTGTTTTCAATTGTTGAAGTCATTTCTCACTATGTAGCTCAAGCTGGCCTTGTGATGCCCAGGCCTCGTGGCGCGCTGGGGATCTCAGGCATGAACCACCATGGCGGGCTCCAAGACTTAACAGAAATCTTCTGTTGTCAGTTTTAGATCTAGTCCCAGTTTTCCCAAAGACTGAGAAAAACATAAAATAATCTTGATTTTTCTTAGTTTAACTGGAATGTGTATATATATATATATATATATATATATATAATACATGTTTTATATGTTCAGAGTGAATGATAATATGTATGCACACCTGCATAGCCATGAGGACAACCCAATTCTGACATGTTGCTAATGTTCCCCCAGGAACACAGTGGGTCCACTGTCCCCTCCATTCTGAACAGGATGCAGACAAACCAGACACCGCCGACATATAATAAAACCAACAAGTTCACGCACGGCTTCCAGAACATAGTAGATGCTTATGGGATCGGCACTTACCGAGAGATTAACCCAGGTAAAAACATTTGATGTTTTCCCCCAGCAGGTGTGTCTGGTCCTCAGCCTACTGGCTGCCTACGCCTTAGGAGAGCTATGAGTGCAGCCCAGCAAGAAATCACAACCTTATTTAATGTTTTAAGAGCTTTTGTGTGTATGTGTGTGTGTGTGTGTGTGCAGTTCCCTAATGCAAACTTTGTAAACAACATTATGTCACAGGGTCAAGAGACTAGACATGTCTATCACTTCATTTGATTCTTTTAAGATTTTTGTTGTGGTGTTGTTTTGTTTTGAAACAAGGTCCCATCATTTATCCCTGGCTAGCCTGGAATTTACTCTTGTAGACCAGGTTGGCTTCCAAGTCACAGAGATCTGCCTGCACCTGCTTCCTAGAGCTAGGATTAAATGCCTGGCTAGTATTTCAGTTTTAGACTCTGTGAGACAGCTGTTTTAAAGACGTAAAGATGGCCAGACTTGAGTTGGAGTGTGAATCCTGTGAAATGTGCCCACTGGACACGAGCAGCTCCATCACTGAATAGTGCTTCACTGTGAGCTCTTTAGTAGATGCTGTGTGTGTCCTCAGTGCTACAAAACACCTGGCATCTCAAAAGAGTAACATCACTGGGAATGGTGGTACACACCTTTGATCCTAGCACTTTGGAGGCAGAGGCAGGCAGATCTCTTTAGTTCAAGGCCAGCCTGGTCTACAGAGCAAGTTCTAAGCCAGACAGGGCTACACAGTGAAACCCTGTCTCAAAAAACCCAACCAAACACACACTTGGCTTTGGGGGACTGCTTTAAACATACTTTTTTTCAAGTTGCCTCCTATTCTAGAATGACTTTTTAGTTTCCCTGTCCTGGAGCTAGACAAAAAACACAGCAATAAGAACTGTTTTCAACACAAGTCAGGGGGTCTCCTGTGTTGAGTTAATTATCAATTCAAGAGTCGGAGCATTCAGCTTTAGCCTGCAGCTCAGAAATGGTTGCTGCACAGAGAGGCAACAGCTGGTCTAGCCCAGAGCAGAGTCCCGAGGATGAAGGAAGGGAAGAGAACAACATGCTAGTGTTGTCAGGGCTCTGTTTCCCTTCATCCTCTCAGTGTGAAGTGTCAGCTGTAGCATGCAGCCGTCAGCTGCTCTGTGGGGTGTGGATCTCACTGTAACAGATTTTCCTGAGAGAGGGTCTGTTCACGCAGCATGCAGGAATAAGCATCCCACATCAACCTCGGAGTGCAGACAGGAACGAGGCGCGTGGGGACTCAGTGCCTTTACTTACCTCGTGCCTTTTCCTCTGGCTCCTTTGTAGCTCCGTACACTGTCATCACCTTCCCCTTTCTGTTTGCTGTGATGTTCGGAGATTTTGGGCACGGCATTTTGATGACGCTGTTTGCTGTGTGGATGGTGTTGAGGGAGAGCCGGATCCTCTCCCAGAAGCACGAGAATGAGGTACTGTTCCGGTGACCCCTGCACTGGACTGGGTGGTGAGGTCTCTGCAGCATTCATGATGATAGCAATGATCAGAAGGTCCATGAAGTTACCAAAAGGGAATAGGAAGTTGTTTGAATATTGAAGAAGCCATGTACTGAGCCAGTGGATCTATTTTAGCATTCTTTTTATTTCACTTGTGGTTCTGGGGGTAATCCTTGATGTCACTGGGGCTGGGCTGGTACTCTGACATTGAGCTACTTCTCCAGCCATCTTAGCCTTATATTTTGGTTGTTGGTTGAAGCTTTCAGAGCCAGAATGGGGTGGGCTGCTGTGTGGTTGGTGTAAGGAGCGTTGTCACAAGGGATGCTGCCACACTTCATTTTTATAACCCCTTTCCTCTGGCTCCCAGATGTTTAGCATGGTGTTCAGCGGCCGGTACATTATTCTTCTGATGGGACTGTTCTCCATCTATACTGGACTCATCTACAATGACTGCTTTTCCAAGTCTCTGAATATCTTTGGGTCATCGTGGAGTGTACGGCCAATGTTCACTCAAGGGAACTGGACGTAAGTTGCAGAAGCCAAAAGCCAAAGCTAATTCCTTGTATGTTCGGCTCTGACTCATAGGGCCAGCAGTAAACTAACACCCGGTAGGAAGTAGTTGAAAATGTTTGGTTCAGAAGGACATATTGTCTCCTCTTATTTATACTCCAGTCTGTGAAGGGCTTTATGATTGGTTCAGCAAATAGCAAGGATCTGAGCCTATAATTTAATGTAATCTGTCATCTTATTGACTTGTAAATTAAAAGCCAGTTACCTAAATGCCCTACTTAGTTATGTATTAGTGCTTAGTTTTCCTTTTTTAAAGATTTTTTTTCTATTTATATAAGTACACTGTAGCTGTCTTCAGACACACACTAGAAGAATGCATCGGATCCCATTACAGATGGTTGTGAGCCACCATGTGGGTGCTGGGAATTGAACTCAGGACCTCTGGAAGGAAGAGCAGTCAGTGTTCTTAACTTCTGAGGCATCTCTCCAACCCTTAATTTTTCTTTATGTTTGATTCCCTGTTGTTCTTAACTACGAATTCCTCTTCTCTCTCTCTCTCTCTCTCTCTCTCTCTCTCTGTGTGTGTGTGTGTGTGTGTGTATTGATTGTGTAGAGATGCAGGCGTGTGTTGTGAAGGCCCAAGGGTGACGCTGGTTGTCTTCCTAACTGACACATGGAGGCTTCAGGGTCTCTTCCTGAACCTGGGGCTTGCCATCAGCCAGGCTGGTTAGATAGCTTGTTTGTCTCTGCTTCCCATAAGGGCTGCTACACCTGCCTGGCTTTTATGCAGGTTCTGGGGATCCAAACTTTGGTCTTCATGCTTACCAGGCAAACACACTCCCTCCCCCCCACCCCCACCATCTCCTTAGCCCCTAGTTTCTTTATTTTTCACTGAGGAATGGAGATAGCTGTAGTCGTTTCTTTTATGCTTACTTTTTAGTTTCCTTTTCTCAATCACAAATAAATGTGGCTTTTTCTAACACAATAGGGAGGAGACGCTTCTGGGGAGTTCTGTTCTCCAGTTGAACCCCGCTATCCCTGGAGTTTTTGGTGGCCCGTACCCGTTTGGCATTGATCCGGTAAGTGTGCCTCTTTCTGACATGCGGCTTTTCCCTAAAGATTTTGATGCTTGTTTGAGTACTAAGAGTTGAACGGAAGGTCTTACATGTGCTAGACAAACGCTCTCTAGCTCTTGAGCTGTGTGCCAGCCCTCTGTTTGTTTTGTTTTGTTTTGTTTTGTTTTGTTTTGTTTTAAGATAAGTTCTCAGCAAGCTGTCTTTGAACTCACTCTAGCTCAAGCAGGACTTGAACTTTTTAATCTTCCTGCCTCAGCTTTGAAGTTTTTAACTGACCTTGAAATGAGAGGTTTAAGGTAGGGTTAACTGGAGCATACCCATAATCCCCAGCACTTGGGGAGCTGAGGTAGTAAGTAACATCACCCCAAATATGAGAGCAGCTCAGGCTTTGGAGTGGAACCTGTACAAAAACACCACCACCACAAACAAACAAACAACCACCACCATCAAGAAACAAAACAAAAAAACAAACCCCAAAACTGACTTACATACTGAAAATTAAAGCAGGAGCCGGGAGGTGCTCAGTCAATCGAGTGCTTGTCATACAAGCGTGAGGACCCAGGTATAGATCCCAGGAGCCACATAATGGCTGGCATGTTGGCATGCACCTTTAGCCGGAGCGCTATGGAGTAGAGACTGGCAGAGCCTGGGCGATCATTAAGCAGCCACTAGCTGAGTCAGAGAGTGGGGGGATCAGCGAGAGACCCTGCCTCAAAAAGTCAGGTGAAGGACAACTAAGAAAGAGCTAGCATCAGCCTCTGGCCTCCGTGTGCACACGTACACATAGACACACTCAAAGTGTTCTTAAAGCTTAAAACAAAATGTAAAGAAATGAAGGTATGTTAAAACTGGCAGGGTTTTTTAACGTGCATATAAGGGCTTCTGTTCTTGTGGAAATGCAATCGTATCATTATGAGAAACAAATAATGTTTTTCTGTCATCACTCCTCAGCATGTAAGTCTCAAAGGAGCTTCTCTTTCGGTTGTGTTGTGTTGTATTAGAATATTTTGTTTTGATTTTTTTGTCTTAGCGTGGCTGGAACCCAGTGTCTCAGGCAGTCTAGCCAGGCATTCCAACCACAGAGTTATGCCCCCAGCACAGAATTGCTTGCCTTGAGTTCATTTAAGAGGAAAAAAGGCACTAAGTTAATCCTGCATGAAATTAGGACAGAATTTCCAACAATTTTTGCACTGATACTTCTGTAGTTTTGTACCACGTACTCTGCCAGAGCAGCATTCTAGAGTTGATGACTATAAAGTTAGGCTATTGATCAAGTCTGAAAAACGTTGAAGGTGCTTTTACATCAGACAGTATCAAATGTGCAGTCAAGATCTAATGCTTGTGCTTGGTTTTTTTGAGACAGGGTCTTACATAGCCTAGGCTGTCCTCAAACTCATTATGTAGTAGAATGGGGCCTTGAACTTCCAATTCTCCTACCTCTAAGTGTTGGCATTACAGAGATGTGCTACCACACCTAGTCTAGGAGTTAATTCTTTATCTAAAAATAAGCACACCCAACTCATTGATGTATTGATTTGCTTTCTTCTTTATAAATGATGAAATGATACCAAAATTGTGTTCAAAATAAGTTTATGATTCACTTTGAGTGTTTGATTGCCCAGCCTAGTTTATATTCCTGTCTAACCAGGGCAGTGTCACACTTAATCAATGTCTTGATGACTCCATAAGGGAAAAAAAAGAACCCAGCAATGTAGCAAGAATTCTTACATGAGCCGGGCAGTGGCGGTGCAGGCATTTAATCCCAGCGCTCAGGAAACAGAGGCAGGTGGATCTTTGAGTTTGAGGCCAGCCTGGTCTACAGAGTGAGTTCCAGGACAGCCAGGGCTACACAGAGAAACCCTGCCTTCAACAAAACAAAACAAAACAGAGCAAAAGTTCTCCTGTGGCAAGAGCTATGCCAGGTGATACTTAGTGGTTTTGCCTTCATTTTTCTATGTTCTGGGTATGGTGTTTTGCCTCTGTATATGTCTGTACATCATATGTAT
This sequence comes from Mus musculus, assembly GCF_000001635.26. Lineage (NCBI taxonomy): Eukaryota > Metazoa > Chordata > Mammalia > Rodentia > Muridae > Mus > Mus musculus. The sequence goes on from NC_000077.6 coordinate 101,041,915, forward strand.
GTAGTACCTGAGGAAATCAGACATTAGATGCCCCAGGACTGGAGTTATAGGTCCCCTGGATGAACAACAAATATTACTAAACCACCAAGCCCTCTCTCTAGTCCCCAGTTGACACTTAAAAAGTAGGTGGTCCAGTCATGGTGGCACATACCTGTAGTCCTACACACTGGGAACATAGATAGAACATTGAAGGTGCTAAGGGCTTAGCTCTGTAGTATAACACTTGCCTAGTATATACAAGATGAATAAAGCCCTGGCTTCAGACCCTAGCGCATGTGCACAAACACACACAATCACTGTTGATACTTTTGTGATGTGATGACTGTATTATAGTCATGTTTTTAAAAGAAGTCTTGGAGCTGGAGAGATGGCTTAGTGGTTAAAAGCACTCACTGCACTTCCAGAGGTCCTGAGTTCAATTCCCAGAAACCACACGGTGGCTCAGTCACCTGCAGTGCCCTCTTCTCGTGTGTCTGAAGAGAGCTGCAGTAGTACATAAAATAAACAAACAAATCCTTAAAAAAAACATCTGCTTGAAGAAAAATTACTTCTTAAAAAAAGTCTTTACCTTTTAGAGATCCATACAGATATATTTATAAGTTAAACACTAGGCTATTTCAGCTTTGTCCCAAAGTAATATGCAAGTGGGGAGAGAGTATGTGGAAAAGATGTTGGCCTTTAAATTGATGGGAATGAAGCAGGGTGTGGTGGCACATGCCTTTAGTCCTGGCACCTGAGAGGCAGGTGGATCTCTGTGAGTTCCAGGCCAGCCTGGACTACAAAGTGAGTTCCAAGACAGCCAGGATACACAGAAAAACCCTGTCTTAAAAAAAAAAAATCAAATCAAATCAATTAAGCTGATGGGAATGATCAAAGCTGGCTGCTAGGTACATAAACATCTGTTTTAGTATCATCTTTATTTGAATAAATTGTTTCAATTTTCAACAAAAAGGGTATTCTTTAAGCAGATGCGTAGTGTTTTCCCACTTGAGAATTCTTTGTGTAACATCTTCCAGTTTTCTGTCCTTGTCACAGATTTGGAACATTGCAACCAACAAGCTGACCTTCCTCAACTCCTTCAAGATGAAGATGTCTGTTATCCTCGGCATCATCCACATGCTGTTTGGAGTCAGCCTGAGCCTTTTCAACCATATGTGAGTCCCTCTGTCCCTGTCATCACACATTAGCCAGGTGACATCTTTGCCTAAAGGCATCTCCTCTGGAGAGGAATCAGTAAGTCAGGGCTCCGGTCTATATTGTAGAAGCAATCTCTATTATACAATCCTCATGGTCTTAAATGAAGCTTCATATTAGTTCCTGATCTGTTTATAGGTACAAAAAAAATGATCTTTGAAAAAAAAAAAGATGCAGCAATTTTCCTGTGATTTAGTGAATTCCTATTTTGCACTCTGTGTATGTGGTGGTTGTGTGCACATGTGTGTTGTGTGCCCACAGAGGCCACAGGCATCAGATCCCCTGGAGCCGGAGTTACAGAGGGTAGTGAGCTGCCTGATGTGGGTGCTGGGGATCTGCACTTGGGTCATCTGCAGGAGCAGTAAGTGCTCCTGACTGATAAGCCATCTCTCCAACCCCATTTTTTCTTCCTTGATGTGTAATTTATACAAAATTATGAATCCATATATTAGATCTTCCATGGAGAGTAGTGGAGGTGGTCCAAGAGCCATTCGAGGCCCAGACGTTTGGAAGCGCAGTCTCTGTTGTCTCCAGTGCTCTGGCTGCTGCTTCAGTGTGATGCAGACAGAGCTGAGGGAACGGTGTGTGGACACAGTGTGTGGACAAACCTATCGAGCACTCTGGTCAGTGCCCGGTGCCATAGGCCTGTCGCTCTTAGTGTCATTTCTCTTTTCCTTCTTAGCTATTTCAAGAAGCCCCTGAACATCTACTTTGGCTTTATTCCTGAGATCATCTTCATGTCCTCGTTGTTTGGCTACCTGGTCATCCTTATCTTTTACAAGTGGACAGCCTACGATGCCCACTCGTCTAGGAATGCCCCGAGCCTCCTGATCCACTTCATAAACATGTTCCTCTTCTCCTACCCAGAGTCTGGTAATGCAATGCTGTACTCTGGACAGGTATGTCAGCCCTGAGGACGGGTGGTGTAGGTGGCTACCCAGGTCCCAAAGCCCCATGTAACTCTGACCTGAAAAAAGCCTAGAAACCTGGTTTTCAGTTTGTACTACCGTATAGTATGAACTATATAGTACCATATATTTAAACTACTCCCCCTATACCTCTTAGCTCTGGAGAGTTCAGTAATGATTCCATGCTATAAAGGATAGAATTTGTAGGGCTAAGTGCCTCAGGCCTGTAACCTGAGCACTCAAGCCTGGGCTACCTAGTGAATTCCAAGCCAGGGTGAGCTACATAGTAAGATCATGTCTCGAACAATTAGATGAGTAAAGGGGGCATAATTTAGAACTACCATTTGATGGGACACTTACTGGGTTTGTCCTGGTGCCAGCTCATTACTTAGAGAAATAGTCGTAGACCAATAAGGATCTATTGTTTGGGGGGAAAATGTGTGCTGCTGTTGGAAACAGTCTGTTTGACTGGTGGGCTTTGTTGTCTCTTACTTTGCAGAAAGGAATTCAGTGTTTCCTCATCGTGGTGGCGATGCTCTGCGTCCCTTGGATGCTTCTGTTTAAGCCGCTGATCCTTCGCCATCAGTACCTGAGGAAGAAGCATTTGGTGAGTGTCTGTCTGTGGCTGAAGGTTACTAGACTTTAGACTTTTTCCTCGCCTAAGATCCAGGCAGCGCCTTAGAGGATGTAATTAACTGTGCACACGTGCATGTGTTCCGTTATGGATTTGGGTTACATATGAGCATGAACCCCGGGCCTGCCAACGTCAGAGACACCTGGATCGGAGAGAATAAATCACTATGTTTTTACCTTTCCTGGTCGTGATTTTTGTCACGCTCTCGGCAGCAGAGGCCAGCCCTGGGCCCACACGTCTAGATGCGGCATCAGCCAAATATCAAGGTTAGGAGAGCTGCAGACAGTGAGCTCACTCGTGTGGTTTGCCTGGGCAGCCACAGGACTGACCCAAAGACATATTTTTTTTAATGAAACTATGACGCTTTCACCAACTGACACACCTGGAAAGGATCTGACTTAAAGCACACTGATTTTTTTTTTTTTTGTTTCTTCTTCTTCTAAGAAGCAGCATATATACACACAGGTGTTTACTTAACAGATGTGTGTATACCGACTCTACACACAGACACACAAAGTTAAGCTTGCCAAATGTTCGATACTGCGTGTAATTTCTGGCTATCCCATAATGCTTACTGCATTGCCCGGGAAAACCCAAGAGATCTTATTGCATGAGTCCCATGGCTGTGAGATGATCCCTCCGTTGGAGAGCAGCTGAGTTACAAGACCCTCCTTCTCCCTTTTCTGACCATCTTCATCCTTTCATGTGCCCTCCATTCGTCTCCCCTCCCTCTCCCCATCCCTCTCTCGTTCTCTTCTCCCTTCTTCTCTCCCATTCACTATCAGGAAGGGCAACCCGTGGAGGCCCCAGTCACACCAACCCCGAGCCAACAGGGACTAGAGGCAGCACCGGCTGCAACAGTGAGTCACTTAACTCCGACAAAGCAAAATGTTTGTTTAAAGAGGTGGCAGACAGTGCAGGTGAATTCTTTTTTAATGCTGTTGAGAGCGTGGCATGTGTGCTCACTGAGACCATGACAGAGGAGCCATCTGCCTCTTAGGAATAGATCAGGTATCGTTTTTACCATTGGCCTGCTAAGTTTCTGTTTGGTTGTGTAAGTACAATCCTATCTTCAGGAGCCAAGTGGCCCTCTTCGAGTCCCATCATCTTACTCCAAGACGGCAGCTTCTGGGCTCATCCACTTTTGTGTCTGTATCCTGTGATCGTGTGTGGGGTGGGTTTTCAGCATGGAGACAAGAGGGGCTTGGACTCTTTCATTGATGTCTTTGTTCTTTGTGCTTGTAAGCCCTTCTTTAAGGGATCCTTGTCCTTGTTTTGGGAGTTCAGTCTTTAGAGAAGGTCTGTATCTCTTTCCCTAACTGGGACACAGAAGGTCTTGTTTCTTCAGCTGATTTCCTGAGCCACCCTGCGTGCTGCACATCTGCCAGAGCCATCTGTCTAGACCCTCACTTCTTCTGTACCTACAATTCAGTGACAGCACTTTGAATGTCAGACATTTGACATCATTTTACCAGAATCTTAGAGTGCACTGTGTCTATGCAGCCTCACATCCGAGATTTTCAATCTCGCAGGTCAGGATTGTTCTGTTAGCATACACCGCTTTAAGGGGAATGCATGCTTATGCCAGACAAAATTTTAATCTCGCTGTGTGAAATTATTTTCAAGTTGAGGAACACACTGCCCAGCATTGATTTTCTTTCCCCATCATCTTTTCTTGCTTTGTCCTTGCTTTTTTCTTGCATTGTTCTCGATGCCTTTTGAGTGTGACTCCATCCTCCATGCTGAGCTCCACAGTAACCCCTCCTCATCTGGAAGCTCTCCCACTCATGGCGTCTGCTCAGCTGTGTCCCTAGCTGAATCTCTTGCTGGAGAGCAGCCCAACAGCATCAAGGTGACCACACTCCAAGAAGGACCCTTGACCCTTGACCCCACGTATCTGCTCCTGCTCTGCTTCTTGTCTCCTCCGTTGTCTCCTTGAGTGGCGTTGTCACAGCTCAGCATTTCTTTTCTTGTCTTTGCTGGTGTGTCTCTCATTTCCTTCCTGTAACTCTTGTTTCCTGAGCCGTGCAGGGTACTCGTCAGAGTCGGGTTAGGAGGTCTGACCTGTCTGTTCTCACTTCTTCTGGCTAGGGAAGTCTTAGGGAGATGGACTCTGTTTGGGGGATTTTGAATTCGGACGCTTTCCTCCTCTGCCCTGTAAGACCCAGGCCAAGATACAATGGAGTCTCCCCGCTCCGGCCCCATGCCCTTTATAATGCTTAAAGCCCCCCTTCTGAAGGTAGTTAGGCGACATTTGAGCCTGACCGGAAGTGCTTACTTCAGTGATTTCCCAGATCTGAATCACCTAGTAAACTTTGAACATGGGCATTAAAACAGGTGAGAGGAAGGAAAAGGCAAAAGTGACCCCTAATCCCATGAACTGAAGGGGGGGGGGGGAGAGAGAGAGAGAGAGAGAGAGAGAGAGAGAGAGAACTTTTATACTAACCAAGAAGTCTCAGTGCCCTGCCCCCTACCCTCCTCCTCCAGGACATTGTTATCAGGTGGAGTCTTTGCCTTCAGCACATATCTGTCATCTACTGAGACACAAGTAAACAATATGCATACCTAGAAGGAGAGCCATGTCTCGGGACCTATTTTAAACTGAAGCAATCTTCTGCCTCTCAGTGTTTCTTAATAGAGTTGTCTTCTTAGAGGCAATCTTTTTATGGTACCTAACATTGCTGGGTGTAGTGCATGCCTTTAGTCCCAGGCAGAGGCAGGCAGATCTCTGAGTTCGAGGCCAGCCTGGTCTATAAAATGAGTTTCAAGACAGCCAGGGCTACACAGAGAAACCCTGTCTCAAACAAGGTAGCTTCCGTAGAGCTCCTCCCGTGGCCTTTTCTGTGAGCCTTGTAAGACTGACTGATGCTACAAGGGGAGTCTACCCCAATAATAAATAAACCTTGGGGTCTGAACTGGCCAGCGAGTTGTAGTAAAAGAGGTTCCCCAAAAGCTAAAGCTAAGGAAGGGAGCCACAGGGAAGTTCCCAGCCCTGTCTCCACATTGTTCAAGCTTACTGGAGCAGTCACGCTGCAGGCAGGCAGTCCTCCAGCTTTGGGTTGATAGAACTCACAGGAAGTGGTCCAGGGGCTGCTTCCTCAGTCCCTTTCACTGTACCAGAACCCTCTGATGGAAAGGGATCTGCCTTACTTTACGTTTTTAAAACTCAGAATTCTTTAGCCACAAATGAGTGACTGTTAGGATGTTGTGATGTTTTGTTTTGTGTTCTTCCAAGACCTTGGGTAGCTCTTTGTTCCTACACGGGCCTGGTATATTTCTGGTAGATGTTGCTGGAACTCTTGGGCTCCTGTTGAAAGCCTGTCAGAGCAGGGTATACGTATCATGTCACCCACTGCCATCCCTACCCCCACACTGCACTTGGAAAGCCTCATCTTCAGTTCCAGCAACACTCAGGCCCTCTCAGACTTTACAGCTTAGCTGTGTTCATTGTGAGAGTGTTCATGCTCAGCTTCTCACCCATGCAGAACTCTGTGAGCATTGACCAAGGCAAGGTTGATTTATCTTGGTGTGACCGGAGGAGGTGGTAAAAGACAGGGCTGCCACTCGTGGGGTCCAGAGTGGTGGTGGTGGCTGGGGTGGGACAGTTACTTGTTTTTATGTAGCTTGTCCCTTTGGTGGCCACTGCTTCTGTTGATAGGATGTATGCCTTTCTGAGGATCGTATGAACTAACCATCACCCTTCCCCACCTCACAGAGTGCCGCATTAAAGCCCAGGCAAATACTGCTCTTTCTGTTCGTCTGTGTAGGGAACTCTCAACTTTGGTGGGATCAGGGTGGGCAACGGACCGACAGAGGAGGATGCTGAAATTATTCAGCATGACCAGCTTTCCACCCATTCAGAGGACGCAGAAGAGGTAAGAGCCGGGGGCGCGGGCTTCCTCTCCTTACCTTGGGCAGTCTAGGTCTTGTTTCCTAAAAGGCTTATTCAATCGTCTCCTTGAAGAATAAAACTACTAATGATTGGCCGCTGTCAGGCCCGCTCAGGACACCGCAGCTTGCCCTGTGGGGCCTGCTCTAATCTGTGGCCACAGAGCCCACCCAGCTTTGCTCTGCTCTTCTTGAATTCCTCGGGTCTGTGGTGCACTGCATGCGACCTCAGTGGCTAACTGCTCTCCACCCAGGCAGCGCCTAGCATCTCACCTCTTAGTAACCAGCAGCAGGGGAGCCTTCGGGATAGCGTCTTCATCCTCCGGTCCCAAGGGCCTCACACACACTGCCTAGCGGCTGTATTCAGGGCTTCTTTTTGAGGCCTGCCCCATCTGTGTGTTCTTGAGCCAGGGGTTTTTGTTTGTTTTTCAAGAGCTTTTAAATTTTGCTATCTGTCTTCTTTTTAGACTGAGAGGAATCAGGCCAGGCCAGCCTTTCCTTTTGACACTACTTCCAGTTCCAGCTATTTAAAATTCACTCTCCTTGCCCGAGCTTTCGTGGCGTAATGCCTGCAAACTGAACTAGTAGTTCTCACCTTTTCATTGAATTTTATTTTTATTTTTATTTTTTTAGCAAATAAAATAGCAGCAAGGGACCTAGGCTAAGTTTTTCGGTCTAGCCACTTTGACTATAGTTTTGGTTTTTATATGTGTGGGGGTTTTTTATTGCAAGAGTTGGGGTGCCTTTAAAAATATGTATCTTAATTCTGTGATTTCCCTTTATTGTGTGCTAAGGAAGAGTGCCTCCGACACAGTGTCCCGTTAACCACTCCTCCCCCAAATAGTCAGAAATGCATGTTCATAGCTTGTGACCGTGTGTGTGGCACGGCTTCCCACTAAGTGTGAATTTGTGTTTTCAAGCCTACCGAGGACGAAGTGGTAAGACCCGAGCCTTCATGTCTATCCGGGGCTTCTCTCTTCCCATCCTTGTGCTCACTCTGTCCACCCTACCGCACCCCGGGGCCACACACATGACACTGTGCATCCTGCATCTCACTGGCCATGTCTAACTAGTCTGTGAGCCTGCATCTGAAACAGTTCATCGTCATTAACTGCATCTCGTGTCGGTCACCTCTGTCCTTGTGCTGTTGACTGCTGATCTAATACCTCTGAGACTGGCTTGGAAGGAGCTGCAGGGAATGTCTACACTGGCATTCTTGAAATCATTACCCCCAGGGTTAAAGTTCCAGGGGTCTCCACCTTCCTCTCCTGTGATGTGTTGGTTGCTCTGCCACCGGGGGAAGGGGGTGTAGTGGTTCCCACCCTGCTCCTCTGAGTGCTTGCAAGCAAAGCTTACCCTTTCTCCTGTCTGAGATGCAGCCTCTCCCGCTGCCCCCATCAGCTTGGTGGTACTTCAACTTAGGGCCACAGGACCCTTGCTTGGAGTCAGTCTTAGCTCCACATGACCTGGTTAAGAAGTGAACAGCTTTCCAAATGAGCTTTGCCTCTCAGGTACATGCAGGGAAAATTAATCTACCTGCAGGAAAGGACTTCTATGTTAAGTACATGAAGAATAATAGAACGGGAAGAAAGCTAAATGCTCAGGCCACGTCTAGAGTACCAGGCCTCGTAGCTCAGCAGCAATCCATTTGCCAGCACTCGCATTTTGAGATAGGTTTGAAATGACCTTTCTGCACTGTTTGTCTTTCCCCTAAACTTCTCTCTAACATCCCTGTACCTATAAACCGTTCCCTTCCCTCTCCCGGTCTCTCCACGGGGCAGTGCATGACCATGGGAAAACCTTTGCTGTCCTGTGTCAAAACAGGCAGCTCTTGGTGTCCCTGATGGCTGGAGAGGCCTCCTTGCCTGCCTCAACCACCTTTGCTCCCGGAGCAGGTGTCTGCGCAGAGTTGCTGGCTAAGCTGCCTGGCTGAGGGAGGGAGGGATGAATGGGATCCCGTGTTGCTGAGGAGCCTGGCCCTCTGCCTGTATCACCACCTCCCACGATACTGCTTTCCAAATGGCTACCTGATGTGCCAGTGCCTTCCCCATCGGCAGAATGTTCTAGTCAGCTATCTAGTGCCAGTGCCCTCAGATAGCCATGTCCCTGGGAGTTGGACAGTCAAAAAGATGGGCCCCGGTGGAGTCCTCCCATTCTCCGGTCACCGAACACACAAAGGAAGTTAGTTCTGCTTGGCTTCCGCCAGGGTTATAATTTTGCCTTTTTCCGGCATTGATTCCCCACAGCCAAATTTAGAAAACTGATATTTTTTGTAATGATTTCAAACAAAGGAGTCTTGCAAAGCAGTGCAGTGAACCTCTATAATTCCCCACGATGTAAACACATGTTTATTCCAGGCAGGGCAACTGTGCCCTCACCTTAGGAAGCACAGGTCTAAACCAGACCCAGACTCATTGATATCTGGGAAATCTTTGAAGGCTGTCACCATTCAACAAGGGTCAATGGCCCCTCCCCCACTGTGTCTTCTCACCCACTGTGTCCACCAACTCATCCACGCTCACCCACCATCTGCCAGTCACGTCACGCACCCTCAGTGTGTCAAGCACTGTGTAATGCTATAGAAATGGAGAGATCATCCAGACAAGGTAGGGAGCTGGTCTGCTGACAGACTCCATGGTGGCTGTGTGCCCGGGATGCTTTGGGAGCACAGAAGGGTGCTGATAGGCACTGGGGGGATTGGAAAGGGAGCAGGAACAGATTCCCTTAGGTTCCTCCTGAGCTGAGACTGGCTGAGCAGAAGTGTGCGGAGGCAGGGAGAGAGGAAGAGGGCAGACCCACAGGCTCAGCTCATGCTCAGGAGTGGTCCAGCTTTGCTGGAGCTGATGTGGGAGCTGGGGACTCGTGAGAGGAGGGTTGGCAGAGAGTGACAGAAGTTGTAGCCTCATTTTGGCAACAAGGAGCTCAGAGTAGTGAAGCTGAGGTGTGTGAGCCCTGCTGCTGAAGTCCCGTGGGTAGAGCTATGGAGTACAGGGGGTGGGGGTGGGGCACAACCTGGAGGCAAGGACATCCTGTGGCGTGATATGATTTAGTGAAGGACTGGATAGCTTAAAGTGAATTAAGTCACTCACGTGGAGGAAGAGGGGTGGAAGGGGAGTCCCTGGCTTGGCTATGGGACAGCAGGCATAATCTTGTTGGGACCTGAGGACAGACCTCTGTGTTTCAATCAGTGATATTGAGTCTGGAGGCTTGTGGTACCGCCATTCTGGAGAATGCCGGGTGAGAGCCAGGGCATAGAACAAGCAGGCCAGAGACAGCACGGATGGAGGGCGGGGAGGGGCTGGCTGTCACAGCAGACATGCTTGTGTTGGACGAGTGACGACTCCTTCCAAATGCGGGAATACATTTCTCCCTGAATTCTCATTCCTCCTGAGAAAGAACACTCCCAAGAAGCTGAGAAGGAAGGAAAAGGAAAAGCAAGGGTATTGTGTGGAAGTGAAGGCTTTCCCCTTCTTTCCTTTCCTCCAGGAAGGACATGGAAACAGTGTCTCCTGTAGCCCAGGCTAGCCTAGAACTCACTATGTAGCCAAGGCTGGCCTTGAGCCCTTCACCTTCCTGCATCTACCTTTCAAGTGCTGGAATCACAGGTGCCACAGCCATACCTGGCTCTCCTTCATTTCACTTGTTTCCTTTTATTGAGATACCTTTTTCCCCCCACACACAGTCTACCCTGACTGTGGTTCTCCTTTTTACATGAGAGAAACTTGGGCTGAGTGAGATGAAAACACTGAAACCACCATCCTTTCATTGCGCCCAGGAATAAAGGCCTTGGAGCTCCAGGCTTGCTTCTGCATTCGTTCATGCAGCTGGTATAGGAAAGGGCTCAGCTCCCATTGCTGGACTGAGGTAGCTTGGGGTAACAAGGGCCACTCATTTTCAGAGTAAGAGGCCTGAAAATAGAAAAGTCCCAAAATTCACAGGGTTTGACAGAGATGACTGGACATGAGGCATTTCCCAAGGTAGCTCACTGGAAATGGCGCCTCTTCCTACTGGCCCTACCCTTACAGCTTGCCAGCACAGCCCCTTAATACAGGACAGAGATTATAGCACACACCAGGCACTGACATGAGGCCAGGGGAAGCCAACGGAGCCTCAGGAGCCCGAAGGCTGACAGCGGTGCTGTGCTGCTCTCCGAGAGACAATGCCAGGAAGAAAAGTATGACTTGATCCGTGGTGGACTTCTTGGTAACATACTGAGTTCAGAAACTGCTCCTAAATGTGAGCTTCTTCTACACCCTGAGCTCTCCCAAAGTCAGATTGGACCCAGGCCAGGGCAAGCGTCCCGGCTGAGCTGTACCCTGGCTCCCCACACCCTTGTTTTGTTACAGATTTTTAGGAACATGGTCTTACTGTGCTGTCCAGGCTCTCCTCAGCCTCACAGCCCTCCCACCTCAGCCTCCTGCTCAGTGCTGGGATTAACAGCTCCAGCCACCAAGCCAGCCACACCTACAGTGTTTCCCAACTAGCTCATCATGTGGGAAATCTGTGGACTTTTGGCAAAAATTTCTCCTGGTGATCTTCTCAGAAGTCAGAGAAGGAAGTTGTCTAGCTCGCAGAAGACTGGGAGGAGGAAGTAAGGAGGCTTGCAGAGCTGGGTGTAGCTTCCTACCTGGGCACTCCTGTCTGGCCTTGCCACATTCCCAGCAGAATGTGCACAGAGCTGCGCTGTAGGGTGGGGACCAGCGGGGTCAGGCCACTGGCAGGGCCCCACGATCTCTCAGTTGATATTAATTGTCAGCTTGACAACATCTGGAGTCACCTGTAAGTCTCCGGCCACGCCTCTGAGAGGGTTAGTGCAGTTCAGTTAACTGAGGTGAGACAGTTTAAAAACAGGTTGCACCATTCCTGGGCGTGGCCCTTGCACTGAAGAGAGGGGAAAGCAGGCAGACATGCGTTTGTTCAGTGTCCTCTGCTTCTTGGCTGTGGATGTGATGTCACTAGCTGCTGTAAGCGCCTGTTGCCTTTAGTCCCCAGCATGATGACTGCACTGGGAACTGTGAGCCTAATAGTCCTGTCTCCCTTAAATCGCTTTTGTCAGGGTATTTAATCCCAGCAAGGGGGAAAAAAATAATACAGTGTTTACTGACTCGGTATGCCCCACTGTGGCGATCAGAGCCCACCAGAGAGAGAGAAAATTGTTGAAAGCAGTGTGGCTGGGAGGTGGTGGTGCACCTCTTTAATTCCAGCACTTGGGAAGCAGAGACAAACAGATCTAGATCTCTGTGAGATCAAGGCCAGCCCGGTCTGCATAGTAAACTCCGACACAACCAGGAATACACAGAGAAACCCTGTCTGGAAAAAAAGCAAAAAAATTTTAAAAATTAAAAAAGATACATAGTATGGCAGAGGTGTTGGCTCACACCTTTAGAGGCAAATGGAGCGCCTGAGTTCAAAGCCAGCCTGGTCTACAGGACAGTCGGAGCTACACAAACCATGACTTGAAAAAAAACAAGCAAACCCCTCTCCCAAAAATAAAATATATACAATGTGGACCTGGAGAGAGAGTTCAGTGGTCAAGAGCACTGGCTGCTCTTCCAAAGAACCTTGGTTCAATTCCCAGCACCCACATGAATGCTCACAGTCTTTTAATGCCTATTCCAGAGGCTCTGGTGCCTTCTACTGGCCTCTGCAGGTACTGCATGCACATGGTGCCCAGGCATACATGCAGGGGAAATAAGTCTTTGAAAAAAGACAGAGACAGAGACAGTGTGATGAGCATGGTGACACACACCACTAAAGCCAGCACTCAGGAGTCAGAGGCAGGCAGATCTCTGAGTTCAAGGCCAGCCTGATCCACAAGGTGAGTTCCAGGCTAGCCAGGACTATATAATGAGACCTTGTATGAAAAAAAAAAAAAGATATACATTGGAGCTGAATAGATTGCTGCTCTTCCAGAGGACCTAGGTTCGTTCCCAGCACCAACATGGTGGTCACAACTACCTGTAACTTCTTACACACACACACACAGATAGGCAGCTGGGTGGTGGTGGTGCACACCTTTATTCCCAGTTCAAGGCCAGTCTGGTCTACAGAGTGAGTTTCAGGATAGCCAGGGCCACACAGAGAAACGCTGTCTCTAAAACAAAACCAAAAGCTAGACATTTCCTGATGCAGTGGTCCATGCTGTGAAGCCAGCACAAGGGAGGCCAAGGAGTTAGGGTTTCAAGTTCAAGATCAGCCTGAAACTACATAGTGAAATTCTGTCTTTAAAAAAAAAAAAAAAGATACAGTATAGCATATTGATAGGTATTAGGGTGCCCCAGTTGGAAGCCAGGCCAGGAAGGATTTCTGGGGAAGTCGTTGCTGAAATCACCACTCATAGTCAGCGCCAGTACTCAGCACTCTACCGGTGAGAGGTCAGCTATGAGAAGTGTAATCCCTGCCCTGGCATGGGCTCCGGGGACCACTCAACTCGTGAACACTCCCCTTCTCGCCTGATCATCTCCTCTGTGGTTTCTTCCCATGCCAGTTTGACTTTGGCGACACCATGGTCCACCAGGCCATCCACACCATTGAGTACTGCTTGGGTTGTATCTCCAACACCGCGTCGTACCTGCGACTCTGGGCCCTCAGCCTGGCCCACGCACGTGAGTGTGCTCTCTCTAGTCCTCTCCTAGAGGGAACGCCCTTAGAGTGGTGGGGCCTTCCTCAGCACAGAAACACATGATGGTTCTCGAATCCATCCAGCTCCTGTCTCCAAGAATGAGCAAATCGATCATGTCATCAACTCTTTCTCAAGTTAGCTGTTTATAGTGATCTTGCCCAAAGCGGTCAGGAACACAGGGCTCAAGGAACTCAGCACGGAAATGGGGGAAGAGCAAACCGCCAGGCTCCCTTTTGCTAAACTCAGTTGCACCTTGTGTCTCCCCACCCCCAGAGCTCTCTGAAGTACTTTGGACCATGGTGATCCACATTGGCCTGCACGTCCGGAGTTTGGCCGGGGGTCTAGGGCTGTTTTTCATCTTCGCCGCCTTTGCCACGCTGACCGTGGCTATCCTGCTGATCATGGAGGGCCTCTCGGCCTTCCTCCACGCGCTGCGGTTACACTGGTGAGTGGCAGGGGGCCAGGGGTGGGGCAGGCCACGCCTTTGCTCACAAAGAGTAGACAGTCCTCTTGCTTGGCACCAGAAGTCTGTCCCTCCTCCAGCTCTCACCGCACATCCCTCCCCCACTTTCCTAGCACAGGGAAGGGCCACAGGAAAGCCCAGCTCATCTTTTCATGGCTTCCGGGAAAGGACCTGCTCCTTGCTTCAGTATTCCTCAGTGCTTCCAATTGTGCTTATAGAGTGGAGAGGGAGTTGTGGTAACAGGTCTAGTTTTATTGTTGTTTGTTTGTTTGTTTGTTTGATGTTTAAACAGGGTCTCACCGTATAGCTAGGCTGGCCTTGAACTCACAATTCTCTTGCTTCAACTTTTCAAGTGTTAGGATTATAGGCAAAAACTACCCTGCACAGCTAGGAGTTCATTTTGTGTGTGGGTGTTTCTGTTTTGTTCTGGCCTGTGACTCCTGTCTTTAGAGCACTAGACTGGACCCCTTGCTGCCTTGGTGGGATGCTAGCTATACTAAAGCAGCTTTTCCAAAGGTGGTGTGGTGTGTGTGTGCTCGCATGTGTGTGTGTAGGGCCGTGGTGTGTGTTCGCTAATGTACCATGTGACCCTTAGGGACTCTATATGAAGAAATGGTTCAGGAACAGAGGAGCTAGAGGCTGGGCTGTGACTGTGAGTTCAAAAGAGGGTTGCTAGGCCTAGCAAATACCAATACAAGAGAAGTCTAGCGATGTGGCCCAGTTAAAGCATTTGCCATCAAGTCTGACGACCCGAGTTTGATCCCTTGGAACCACATGATGGAAGGAGAGAGCCAACCTTTGCAAGTTGTCCACTGGCCTTCAGATGTGTACACTTACACCCCACACACACACACACACACGCAACTGTAATTTAAGAATTCTTTAGTAATACAGGATGTTCAGTTAGATTGAGTTTCAGATAAATAGTGAATATAATTTTTGTATGAATTCTCCTAAAGGCCAGGAAGCCTGTGTTTTGCTAGCAGCCCTGCCTCAGACTCTGCCTCTTTGGGGCTCCATTTACCCCTTGGTGCTGTGTTCCCCATTTCAGGAAAGGGTTAATCCCAGCATCCTGGGAAGCTCTAGTTGACCCCACACTGTGAAGGGATCACAAACTCAGAAAGCCCTGGCTGAGGTGGTGTGGGTGATCTCCGTTCCAGGAGGGCTTTGCACAGCCCTGACCTGAGAAGCCTTGCCTCTGTGACCCTCATCTTCCTCTCCTGGCTTGCATTGCAAGTTTAAGATCCTGTGCCTGGCTGTACCAGGCTATGGGGAGACTTGCTGCATGTTAGAGGCGGGCTGTAGTCCTCCCTCCATAGCTGCTTTAGAAGGCCTGTGCTGCTGTGTCAGCAGAAGCTGCTGTCTCTTGAGCTGGCCCTCTCTGAGCCGGCCCTCTCCTCCTGGCTCCTCTTCTCTGCACCCAGTGGTTTGTTTACTGTAAGCCTGGGAGGTTGGGAGTGCTGCGTGCTTTCAGCTGCCGGCTTGGCACCCTCTCTTCAGTTTATCAGCCAGCACGCTCCACTCCGCAGCATACCTCCCCAGCCACTCCAGTAAGGAGTGTCTGTGTAACGAGCCCCCCGCCCTGTGACTCACTTTTTCTTGTCCTCTTGACCCCCTTTGCTTTCATGTTCCCATCTGTGTCTCCAGAGCTGATCTGAGGAGAGAGCGCCTACCTCTCATTAGTTCCTGCCTGTGTTAAAGCCTGGTTGCCTCCTATGCTGGGCACGGTGAGGAGCCATGAAGCTTGGATCAGAACCATCAGGCAGACCAACAAGGCAGGGGCGCCCTGTTCTGAGGAGGTTGCCTGGCCCTGGGTCTCATGTTTATCAGGAGCTGAGGCAGTTTGGGGTGCTATGTTTTATTGCCAGAACGTCCATGATTGCAGGCTTACCTTTGGCCTTTAAGTGACCGTGTGCCTTCCTCCACTCTCCTAAAGGAACGTGGAGGCGTAGCGGTAGTGTGAAGTAGGCTTCTGAGACAAACTGCCCTCACTGGCAGCTGATCCTGAGCTCTCTGAACATGACTTGGTCTTGTGTGGAGAGAGACGATGATAGCCATGTGGCAAAGTTACTGTGAGAAACAGAAAATAATATACACGCTAAGTGTCTGCTACATGGCCTGACACACCATAATAGACCATGGCTGAAAGTCCACCGCCCTACAGAGAGACCTGGCTGCGTGTGCCCCATAAACAAACTTCTTAGGCTGGTTAGAGGATGGGAGGCGCTTGCTGGCATCTGAATGCCCTAATGCATAGTCTGCGAGCACAGGCTTGTAGTATGCGTCTCATGTTGTTTGTCTGTATGGCAGTATAAGTATTGAGTAGAAGAGGAGACTCTCGGAGGAAGCCTCCTGCACCTTTCAAAACCCTGGCTTTGGAGGGATGGGTGGCTGCTGAGATGGGGCACCACCAATTTTAATTGGTGCTTGGGCGCCCTCTATTGGCCAAATTCAGAAGTATGCCAAGACCTAGAAGGAGCTGAGCAGGTGCTAGCCCTTTGCTGAGAGATGGAACAGCTAGCTGGTGCTTGCCAAAATGGTCCAGGGATAGCGCTCATGATTCCTGGCACCAGACACAAGCATCTTCATGCCTCACACAGTCTCTTGGCATTTCCCTGATACACAAGTTCTGAGTTTCTGTGGTGGGATTGAGAAGAAAAACACTTAAATTAAGTTTGATTTGATTTGATAGCACAAACCACTAGTCTGAGATTTGTGAAGGTCATAAAGTCAGTGACATTTGAAGATATAGTTTCCTTTTGGGTTGTGCCTCTTCCCACCTACCACGTAGCATGCGCTTGGTATTCATGCTCACCATAACTAGACAGGAAGCAGGGATCTGGCTGTAACCAGCCATCAGGATGAAACATAAGACTGCTGTCATGAGACAGGAGTCCATATGTGTCCATGCTGGTTAATGAAACAGAACTGGGAGTAGGCCTTAGAAATGGTGTGGTGCCTGGGGGAAAAAAAAGTCCTGGGAAGATAGTTGCAGGCTGACAGCGCTGCCTGAGGTCCAAACCATCAGACAATGTAAGCCCTGGAGGCAGAGCCCAAGAAGCAGCCGCTCTAGGCCTCTTCCAAAGCTGTTCCCCTCCACCACACCCCACCAGCAAGGGAAGAGGCCCCACAATCCCTTCCTCCTTCACCCAGCCCTGAAAAGAGGTCCCTGGGACCATGGCAGGAGCAGGCAATATCCTCAGCCCCGCCCCGCCCCGCCCCCATGGCTGACTGGAGGGCCTTTGCCAGGAGCTGAAGCTGGCGGAGGTGTCAGAGAAGTCTGTTTGCCCTCCTGATACCCTTGAGTGGGAGGTTCATTTCACTAGAGCTGAGCAGCAGAAGAGCTTGCAGGGGTCAGCACCTCTCACCCCACAAAGCAGCCTCAGATCTGTACTTTCTCAGGAAGCACACATTTCCCTGGCTCGGGGAAGAGGGTGGGGTGACCTGAGGGAAATTGTTTTCCATCTCTGTACTTGGAGCTTGAGGTGAGGACTCTCTGGGTGGGAGGTAAAGTCAGATTTGACCTCTAGATAACCCCAAGATGCTGGCCTCCTGTGTGTGTGTGTGTGTGTGTGTGTGTGTGTGTGTGTGTGTGTGTGTGTGTGTGAGTGCGTGAGTGCGCGTGCGCACATGCATCATAAACACTGTGGAAAAAACAGAAAATGTAAAAGGTCCAAGATGTTCCTGGTTAGGACTGCCCTGAGCTCCTGCTGGTGGGAAGCCTTGCACCAGAGGGACCTTGTCTGTCAGCCCACACAGCAGAGCTTTTATGGCTCAAGCCAAACATAGGCAAGCAGGGCTTTTGCTGACCAGGCGAGGACCCCTTAATCCTCCAAGGAAAACTCAGGCTCCATTTGCCCCGTTTGGAAATGAGAATTGTCTGACTTTGCCATCGGCCAGCCAGGGAGTCCGAGTTCCGAATGTGTCCTTAGACCTGGAGGCGGGAGTGGGAACCCGTGATGGCACACTTGGGCTAAAGAGTATAGAATAAAGAGAGATGCACATCTTTTGTTCCATTGTTCGGAAATACCCATGCTACACGTGAATGAGGCCTACTCAAACCCCGTGGGAGCGAGAGATCAGGAGACTAGCCACTCTCCTCCAGAGCCAGCTCTGTGCTAGGACTTAAAAAGGGCTTAGAAGCTGGGCAGTGGTGGCACACACATGCCTTTAATCCCAGCACTTGGGAGGCAGAGGCAAGTGGATTTCAGTGTGGAGGTCAGCCTGGTCTACAGAGTGAGTTCCAGGACAGCCAGGGATACACAGAGAAACCCTGTCTCCAAAAAAAAAGGGCTTAGAAGCCAGCACTACAGTGCGACTCTGGGCCCTGACCCTGGAATCTTGCAGCTCCTCTTAGCTCAGAGCTCCATTATTGCTGGCTTCCATTTTCCCCAGGAGCTCCTGGGGCCTGGGCCCTGCCCATGTAGAATGTGGGAGCGGGCACCCTACGATCAGTTCTGTGCTTCCCCCCACTTCTCCCAACAGGCACAGCCTGTAGCTCTGACACTCAGTCCCCAGGCAGGCACCCTGGAACTGAAGGGGTGTCTGGCCACCTCTTGCCCACCATTGTCCAGTTGATAACTAAAGCTGAACTGGGTTAGTCTCGAGGCCTTGAAGTGTCTGTCACCTGTCCCCTGGAGCCCACCACAGTCCCATCCCCGTATGTTCTTGCAAGAGTCACACGGTCCCGAGTGGAAACTATGCTCCATTGCTGCTCGGCCTTTTGCTCTGAATCATGTTCTGCCCATATTTGGTGGTGATTTGGCTGCTGGGCTGCCATCCAGGGGAGTGTGCGGGAGGAAGCAGGCAGGCAGCCCTGATGTTTTCCTGCCCCTCTGAGTAGGAAAAGGCCCCGAAGCCCAGCAGGGATGGCTGCCGATCTGTCTGAGAAGACAGTTAAGGCCCTGTTTTCCCTTTTAGTCTCTAGAGAAGAATTCTTTCTCAGATGTTTTTGTGGTTGGAGAATATTTTGCTTTGAGAAGAACCCCCGCTCTCTCCCCACCCCCAACCTTTCCACTGTGCTTTCTGGGTTGCTCCAGCGTTTAGCACAAACACAAGAGGACAGAGAAAATGAGATGTTAGGACAGACAGACTTATCCAGGTATCCCCTCCTGCCGACTTGCTGAGGGTGGGCCTGGACTCTGAGGAGGTGTCATGGTGGGCCTGTGGGAAAGGTGCAGTCACAGAAAGGGGGAAGAGGGGACCGGTGCCACACAGCTTGACCTCTGACCTCCCCTCGTAATAAATTTGAAATGTTATTTATTTTTAAGATTTATTTATTTTATATATGTGAGCACACTGTTGCTGTCTTCAGACACACCAGAAGAGGGCATCGGATCTCATTACGGATGGTTGTGAGCCACCATGTGGTTGCTGGGCATTGAACTCAGGACCTCTGGAAGAGCAGTCAGTGCTCTTAACCGCTGAGCCATCCCCTCAGCCCCCCAAAATATTATTTTTAATTTAAAAGATAAAAACAGAGGTCAGGGAGATAGCCCAGTGAGTAAGTGCTTACCTCGAAAGTCCAGTGACCCGAGTTCAGTTTCCAGAAGCCTCGCAAAGGTGCGTCTCAGGATTAGTATTGCTTCTGCTGTGGTGAAACAACCTGACCTCAGCTCCATGGGGAGGAGAGGGCTCATTCAGCTTCCACCTCCACAGCATTGTTCATCATTGGAGGGAGTCAGGGCAGGAACTCAAGCAGGGCAGGAACCTGCAGGCAGGAGCTGGTGCAGAGGCCATGACTGGGTGCAGCTTACTGGCTTGCTCCTCATGGCTTGCTCAGCCTGCTTTCTTATAGAATCCAGGACCACCAGCCCGCAGTAGGCTGGACCCTCCCCCATCAATCACTAATTAAGATAATGCCCTACAGGCTTGGCCACAGCCCAGTCTTATGCAGGCATTTTCTCGGTTGAGATTTTCATCTCTCAGACGAGTCTAGCGTGTGTCAAGTTGACATAAACCATCCTGCACAAGGCGGGAGAGGCAGAGAGAGAGAAGCGACTCCACAGAGTTGTCCTCTGACCCACACACATGCTGCGGCACACAGATGCCCACAGACAAATACCATATACATACAGCATAAGCTAAAATGAGTTAGTTAAAGTAGCCCCTGCGCAGTGAGCCGCAAGCCAAGTTCACCCGGGACAGCAGAGTTGGAGGGAATGGAGAACTAAAATCTGAGGAAGGTTGCTACGTCAGGCATGGTGGCATCCCCTCTAGTGACAGCTATTCTGGAAGCTGGAGCAAGTGGATGGCTTGAGCCAGGGGTTCAGGGCTGCTTTGTGGGTGCTGGGGTTTGAACCTGGGTCCCCTGGAAGAAAGCAGTCAGTGCTCTTAACCACTGAGCCATCTCTGCAGCCCCCTATTGTTTTATTTATGTGTCTGAGTGGGGGCATGGAGACTAGATGAGGGTGTCAGGTCTCTAGGAGCTGGAGTTACAGGCAGTTGTGAGCAGTCATGTGGGTGCTGGAAACCCAGGTCCTCTGCAAGAGCAGCCCGTACTCTAACCACGGAGCCATTTAACCTCCTTATTTTATTTTATTTTTATTTTTGACGGGGTCTCACAATGTCACCCTGGCTGGCCACCAATCCACCTGCCTCTGTCCCCCACGGTTGAAGTGTGGGCCACCACACTCAGCCCTGTTCCATTTTCCCTGTGAAATGACAGCTGTGCTCTTCTGCGTTGCAGGGTGGAGTTCCAGAACAAATTCTACACTGGGACTGGCTTCAAGTTCCTCCCCTTCTCCTTTGAGCACATTCGGGAAGGGAAGTTTGATGAGTGAGTCTGAGGCAGGGCGCATGCCCAGAGCAGCTCCCCTGCCCGTCTCCACAGTGATCAGCTGTGTCTCTCTTGCCTGCTGGTTGTGATCCCTGGATGCCTGGGCCTTTGTGTCGCCCTGCAACCCCTTGTCCCTGCTGTGACTCACTTAGGTAGTGCTGGCCTTGCCTCGGTCTCTCTACCCCAAAACTTTGGATTGAATGCTGAATGACTGTGCCTGATACTCACCCATCCCCACGGCACCGGCTAGGCCCCTTGGCCCCCCAGACAGACAGCCCTGTTCCACCCCCTGCTGGTGAGCCAACCTGCACAGCCACATCGGGGCACAGAGCCCTCAGGATGCAAGGGATCCCTCTTCAGTCCAGGAGTTCTTGGTCACACCTTGGAGGAGGATGGTAATTGGTCCTCTCCTACAGGGGGACACTGCTTATGAAACACATCCCACTCCACTAGCAGGGACAGTCAGGAAGATGCTGCGGTCATCCCTTGCCCAGCCCTCTCCAGTTAATATTCAGGAAATTAGGCTGGCCCCACCTGGACCATCCCAAAGGTCCCAGGATAGCCACCACCCTCCTAAGCACCCCCTCCTCGAGCCCTGTTGGCGCAGCATAGCATCCCTGGGACTGGGGGGGTCTCACCGACTTGCAGCACTGGGCTTCCGGATCTTAGGTTCCCTCCACCCAGTCTGTAGGTGAATGGGCCTTGCCCAACACTACACCCCAAGGCAGAAGTTAAAATTGGCCCATCTCTGAGCCCTTCTGCACCCTGATCATGATGTCCTGAGGCTGTGGTCAGTAAGGTTGGTTCTGCTGGCAGGCCTGCCTTGATCTGCCCACTGAGACTCCCTCCCCAAGCCCCGCACTGACCCCAGGTTTCAGGAGTGGTGTCCTGGGCAGGGAAGGTCATTTACAATTTGCTAAGCGGAGGTGACTGTTGGGCTGCCAGCGCAGGTATGGGAGCGCTGCCCAGGCCTGCCAAGCCCTCGCCGGCTACCTCATGTACTGTGGATCTCAGACCCTTCTAATCATGTGCTGACTCCTGCAATTCACTCACTGCCTTCCCTGTGGAAGTGACACTAAATCAGCAAGGCCCCTCCCCTCCCCCACCCAGGTGCTCATGAGAACTACCCCCACACTCGCCCAGGCAGGACCGGCCCATGGTGACCTTGTTCTGAACCCCTCTGTCCTTTTGTGCCCGGTTACGTGATCTTTGCTCTGTTTGCAGAGAGGCCTGCAGCAGAGCTCTTTGTGGGGACCCTGTCCAAGGCCTTCTGTCCAGACATCTTATCCGGAATAAAGTGTGTTTGACTCTCAGAAAAGCTGCCTGTCTCTGAGTGTGTGTGTAGGGGGGTGCGGGGAGGCTGTCACTCTAGCTCTGCCCTCCGGAGCCCATCTGGTGCCCACACCCACTTCCTCCTGCCTGCCAGCCTTTCTGCTTTTCTTCCTGATCTGAGGCCACAGTCGCCCTGGCCCTGGCTGGGCGGTGAGTCTGTGAAATTAGCACCTTATCTCAAGTCGCCCAGGCGCCTTCCCACTGCCCTGAGCCAAGTTTGCATTGCTTGGGCAGTCTCTATCTCCCTTCCCTTCCCTGTGTATCCCAAGCAGAGAAGGGGGCCTGGGTGTCTGCCCCGACTTCTCTCCAAGTGCATTCTCCAGCCCTCCATGGCCTGGCTATTTTGAGCCCTAAAGCCTTTGGCCTCGGTATAAGTGGAGGCTTGGCAGGCTCCTCAGGGCAGCTGGAGAATGTGACATGCTGAAGTAGGCAAGCTAAGGGCCAGAGAACCGGTAGACTATGCGGGGAGAAGGCTGGGTGGGGAGGCCACTTCCCGTCTCTGAGACATACACATTCTTTCTCTGCCCTGCCCCCTACACACACACACACACACACACACACACAGGGCTGGTTTATGGCACAGGAATGTAACACCTGCTTCTCATAAGAACAGGGAGAAGAGCTGGGACATCCTGTTCATTCCATCTTCTTAGTCCACCCTAGTCTATACCCCTCTCTCCCAACCAGCAGGTCACCTCCCCTGGAGCAGTGCTCCCCGACTCCATCTTTAAATGAAAGCCCCAAAGAAAACCCTGATCCTCTTGCTCACAGGGAGGACTAACTAGAATGGCAGAGTCAAGAATCCAGGATCAAATGCTAATTTACAGTCAGCCAAGATTAGACAAAGAGGCCAAGGTAATTCTCCGCAGAGAGAACAGAGCCTGACACTATATATCTGCAGTCCCGGCCCTCTGGGGGTGGATACAGGATTGGGAGTTCAAGGCCAGCCTGAACTACATGAGACCTGGTTTCCAAAACAACACAACAAAAACCCCTTTGTTTTCAGTAACTGGGGCTAATACAACTGAGTGTTCACCTGCAGGGAAAACACATTTGGATTGCTCCCTAACCATAACGAAAATAAACTCAAACACCGGGCCTGGGCCTGGGAGCCCAAGACTCAAGGGCCTGGAACAGAAGGCTCCTGAGTTTAAAGCCAGCCCATGCTGTATAACTACGTCATGTCTTATCAGCCACAGATAAAGAAATGAAAATAAACTTAATAAAATTAAATTAATAAAAAAATTAAAAGTGGATCATGGACTTAAATGGAAGAGTTAACGCTATAAAACTTAAGAGGCCTTCAAGCTAGGCAATGAGTCTCACATGTGAGCAACAAGATAAAAAACGCAGATGTTGGCCTTCAAAGTTTTGGTAAGCTTTTGTGATTGAAGGTCAGAACCGAAGCGCCTGGAGATAGAGAAAGATAGAGAAAAGGTCACAGGCAGATACCCAGGCGGTCTGAGCTGTGCCATTCAAGGAAAGGGTGAAAGGCCTCCAAAGACTGGGGATTGGCGAAGGATCCAAGATACCCAGCCATCTCCAAGGAATGTGTGTCTGGGCAAAGGGGACGCCGCTGTAGGACCTGCTCACTGCTCCTCCGGCTCACACACCCCTCCCCACAGAAGATGGGCTCTGTGTAAAGGTAGAAGGTTGCTTTCCTTCCCTTTCTTTAAAAAAGAAAAGGGGTGCCCCCCATACCCCATGCCTGTAGTTCCCGGAACTTGGGGTTGAGGCCTGAAGGAATAGCATTGAAGGCCATCCTCACCCTTGATGGCACAGTGAGTTTGAAGTCAACTTGGGCTACATGAGACATGGTCACAAAAAAAAATTTTTTTTTTAATGTGGCACGATGGCTTAGCAGGTAAAAGTACTTGCCACACAAGCCTAATGACCTGTGAGAGTCCCAGACCCAAGTAAAGTTGAAAGGAGAGGATTAACTCCACAGAGTTGCTTCTGACCTCCACCACCCACCCCACACCCCATCATACACAATGATGATAATCAAAATGTTAAAATTTAGAATAAAGCCTAGAGCTCTCTCTGAATTTTTCTTTCAATATGCTCTTTTTAAAAAGGAAAACAGAGGCAGGCACGGCCTTTAGTGCCAGCACTCAGGAGACAGAAGTAGGCAGATCTAGGTCTTTGTGAGTTCGAGGCCAGCCTAATCTACAGAGCCAGTTCCAGGACAGCCAGGGCTACACAAAGAAACCCTGTCTGTTTCAACCCTGCAGGACTGGAAAATGAAGAAAAAGGAGAGGGAGAGAGAGAGAGAGAGGGAGAGAGAGAGAGAGAGAGAGAGAGAGAGAGAGAGAGAGAATGTGGAGAAAAGGAGAGAGGAAGATATATCAGGATGGCGGTGGCATGTGCCTTTATCCCCCACCCCATGGGGGAGGGGGTAATGTGTTCACGTGAGAGCGTGGGTACACACTGAGTCCAGAGATCAAAACTGGATCTCTTCCTCTGTTGCTCTCTGCCTTATTTGAGCCTCCCTCTCTGGCACGCTTGAGACAGGGTTTTCTAGAATCCCTGGTTAGCTCTGAGCTCACTATGATGTATAGGCATGCCCCACCATGCCTGGCTAAAGTATACACCTGGAAGACTTGTTAGTTTAAGTCTTAGTTACCTCTCTGCTGCTGTATACCCACCCTGGCTAAAATCAACGTACAGAAAAGTTTGCTCTGGCTACATTCCCAAGGGAGGGTCTATAATGGTGGAGGCGAGGCAGCAGGCAGCCAGAACCTATGTTTGACCATAACCTGGAAGCAAAGAGGGCAAACTAAAGTGGAGTGAGACGGTAATATACTCTCATCAACCTCCTGGCAGGGGCTGTCAACTGCAACGTCATGTTGTGGTGACCACCACCACCATAGTTTTATTGCTCCATAACTGTCATTTTGCTATTGTTATGGTTTGTAATATAAATATCTGTGTTTCCCAGTGGTCTTAGGTGACCCCTGTGAAAGAATCACTTGACAACCCCAAGGGGTCGCGACCCACAGGTTGAGAAAGGACCGACCTAACCGTCCTATTATCTCCCCTAAACAATAACACTAATCCGGGACCAGGCGTTGTAATACATGAACCTATGGGGGCCATTTCTCATTCAAACCACCACAGTATAGAATCTGAATCATGGAAGTAAAGGGAGAGGACTAAGACTTCCTCGGAAAGAAATGGCTCCTCAGTGGGGCTGATCAGAGTCGGGGGAGAGCAGAGTCCTTAGCGAGGCTGAGTTCTCAGAATCCCGAAGCTTCCGGTTTCCTCCAGCCCGCTGAAGATGGGATGGCCTGGGCTGGAATGTGTGGAAAGTTAGGGGTGAGGAGCAGGCTCCGTTGGGCCTGTTTCTAAGGGGCGTGTTCTTTTTCCTCTACAATTTCCAGACGCCATCCTGAGATCCTGGAACAAGCTTTAGAGATGGCAGCCGCAGGTCTCCTGGAAGCAATGACCCACCTGCAGGGGCAGCGCTCAGCCTGCCCAAATCATGTGCTGGGTGTAGGCTGCCCCCTGGTGGCCACACAGGGAAAGAATGTCTCATTCTTCACACCAAATGGTTAATTAAGGTTGTAGCAGGCTTTTCAGGGCAGGGCAGAAAGAATTCTGGGATTGTTCTGGAGTGCAAAGGCAGAGGGACAGGATGGTCAGAGACAAAAACCAAACAACAACAACAAACCAGAGCTGGAGAACAAACTGAGACCCAGCCAGCTTACTTCACACATTAGTGAAAGAGTGGTAACAGCTGTCACACACTAGAAGGCTCAAAAGGTACTCAAGGCAGATGGTGAAAGTGAGTTGTATCTGTGCCAGCACCCAGGAAGCAGTGGCAAGAGAACTAGCAAATTTGAGGTCAACTTCATCTACATAGAAACTTCCAGGCAAGCAGGTCTATTTAATGAAATCAAAAAAGGAAAAAGAAAAAAAAAAAGAAAGAAAAGAAAAGAAGAAACAAACAGGGGCAAAACCAACAGCAACAAAACCCCATGGCACACTTTTTGGTTTTTGGTTTTTATTTTGTTTTTCGAGACAGGGTTTCACTGGGTACTCCTTGCTGTCCTGGAACTTGCTCTGGCTGGCCTGGATCTCAGAGATCCGCCTGTCTCTGCCTCTTGAGTGCTGGTATTAAGGGCGACCACCATTGCTGCCCAGCTAGTGACACATGCTCTCAATCTCAACACTTGGGAAGCAGAGCTCTGTGGAATCAAAGCCAGCCTGTACACAGTGGTACCCAGAGCTGCTTGGTGACACCTTGTCTCAAAAAAAAAAAATGGTGTGGGAGTGGAGTGACTAAAGAAGAGATGGTTTAATATTTAAGAGCACTGGCTGCTCATCTTCCAGAGAACCTGGAATCTATTCCTGGCACCCACATGGTGCCTCACAAGCCTCTGTAATTCAGGTCCCAGAGGATCTGTAGCCCTTTTCTGGCCTTGCAGTCATTTGTGGTATATAGACATATATATACGGGGACAACACACCCATAGACAGTTAGTTAGTTAATTCGTTCATTAGTACCCCACTCTAGTGCACCTGTGCACATGCCGTGACTGGTATGTGGAGGTCAGAGGACAACTTCTAAGGATCATTTTCCTTCCTCCTCTTCCTTCCCCTGGGTCCCAGGGACTAAATTCGGGTTGTCAGGTTTTGTGGCAAGTGCATTTGTCTGCTGAGCCATCTCACTCTGCCCCCACCACCACCACCATTTTTTTGAGGTTTGCTCTTGTTCATACTGGTCTTAAACTCCTTGGCTCAAACTACTGTCAGCACACAAGTCCATAAAGCTACCACAATTCCCCTGTTCTAAGAAAAAAAAATAGGTGTACCTATAATCACAGGAATTTGAGATTCTGGGGCAGGAAGTTTACTTTGGCTTCGAGGTCAACCCAGTCTATAGAATGAGATTTTGTCTCAAAACAACAAGAAGAAATTAGAAAATGAATTGGTAAAGGAACATCGATTTGTCTATAGTTTGGTCTGAAGTCAAAATTTCTGGTTTCTTTGAAGACTCCTTTGTGTCATGTAATGTTTTTCTAAAAACTGTCTTATGAGAGATGTTTTGGCTAAAGCAGACCCATGAAAAGATGATTTGCTAAGAATAGACACATGATGTTCTTCTAGAGACAGCCTAAAAGGGGGGGGGGTGGATATGATGTTTTACCAGAGCATATACTTGAGAAAACACATGATGTTTCTTTTAAAAAGACATAAATATAGCCCAAGGGACAGTAGACACTGCCAGATGGTGTTGGTTCACCTTGCCATTCTTTGTTGGTTATCATTTGTCATCACTTCATAGAAGGAAACGCACCAGGTAACTTCTAACAGCTTTATGACAATGGGTAAGTCTTTTTTTTTTTTTTTTTTTTTTGAACGTACTGAACACGAGTTTTCCTTTGAAATGCATTAATTTAACAGACCACCAGCTTCCAGCATCCTGGAAGCTAAGAATGTTATCTGAAGCCTGCAACTGATTCCCAGATTCACTATAACCCACTTCTGATGTCTCCACCAATCTATTCAAAAAAGTGTTTTGATATGTGCTCCATTACTATAAAAACTTCAAATTATTTCCACATTGGAACATGGAAACTGGGTTGACCTAAAACTGTTCCAGGGCCATGGTCATTCATATTGGGCTTCAGAATAAGCTCTCAGTCCTTTTGAAGCGAGAGTTGTGGGTTTTGCTGTCAATAGAGGACAATCTCGGGTGTTACCTTCTACCTTAAGATAAGGTCTCTTCCCCATCTGTCACTTTATACATCAGGGCAGCTGTCTCCAGCGCTCATCTCCCGGGAGCACTGGGATTGCAGCCTCCCAATGCTGGGACAGCTTTATGTGGATTCTGCCAATTCAAATGAATGTCCTCAGGTGCAAGCGCTTTATCCACTGAGCTATCTTCTCACCCAGAGAAATCCTTATTTGGTTTCCAGATCTTTAGCCAGAAATGACAACTGAGACTTCTCTAATATAAACAACAGTCTGATACGAAATAAAATCCAAATACACATTTATTAGATGAGGGGTTAGAATATAGCTTAGTGGTAGAGCCAAGTCTTGGCTGGCTTCAATTCTCGTCGCTTAAAAGAGTGGCTAGATATTTGGAAGGGAAGTGACTTGCGGAAGAAAGAGGGCCGAATCTGAAAGGGCTTGGGCATGCGCAGCGTCTCATCGGGCCGAGGATGTTTCATAGGGTCACGCACCCTCCAGCCACGAGCGCGGTCAGCAGACCCTGACCAGTGTCTGAGTCCGGAAACCAGGTTCTCCGGGCGGGTAGCAGGAGCCAACCTTCAGGTCACGTGGCCCGAGGTCGGCAGCCGATTGGATGCTGGCAGCCCTGCCCCGCGGGCCCGGAGCTTGGTATTGGTTGTGAGGGGGCAGCGGCCGCGCGGTTGGCATCATGGAAGCCGCGGGGCTGGCCGTGATTCTGGGGTTCCTACTCCTGGCTGGGGGCTCTGTGGGTGATGAGGCTCGGGAGGCAAAGGCCGTGCGGGAACTGGTGGTCCGGCTACTGGGACCCGGGCCGGCGGCCAATTTCTTGGTGTCCGTGGAGCGCGCGCTGGCGGACGAGTCGGGCCTGGACACCTACAGCCTGAGCGGCGGCGGCGGGGTGCCAGTGCTTGTGCGCGGCTCCACGGGCGTGGCGGCAGCCGCGGGGCTGCACCGCTACCTGCGTGACTTCTGTGGCTGTCAGGTGGCCTGGTCCAGCGCTCAGCTGCACCTGCCGTGGCCGCTGCCCGCTGTGCCCGACGGGCTGACCGAAACCACGCCCAACAGGTATTGATGCTGTGGGTCCCAGACGGCTGGGGCAGCTGCCTGCAGCCTCGGGACAGCCACCGTTGGTGAGGACCAGCACACCTAAGTCGGGGCTGCAGCTACAGACTCGCCTGGAGACTGAGAAGGAAGTGCTGGCTCGGGGATCTGTGCCTTCAAATCTTGGCTCCCCTCTAGCTGTATATTCTTGAGCCAAATCATTTAGCTTCCCAGCCCCCACTGCTGGAAATAATGACAAACTATAGGAACTGTGAGCCCTCTTCATGAGAGAGACCAATTTTGCCTTATGGCACTGACACCCTAAGACACCACAGGATGCACAGCAGGAGCTCTGGGCATGTTGAATAAAAATGAAGTTATGTATTCACAATAGCTACTAGCTAGGGAGGTCTGCGGGAAGTTCCAGCTTCACCCGAGGTGGATTTGGAATGAGCAGGAGAGGAGGCACATTGAAACCTTTGCCCACTGTCCTGTATGCGTACTGTGTTGGGGTTAGTAGCTGCCTCTGGCTGCCTCTGAAGTGTTCCAGAGGGGTGAGTGAGGCATCCCATATGTCCCCAATAATGTGCCCCTACCCGCAGGTACCGCTATTACCAGAATGTGTGCACGCACAGCTACTCCTTCGTGTGGTGGGACTGGGCCCGTTGGGAGCAAGAGATTGACTGGATGGCACTGAATGGCATCAACCTGGCTCTGGCTTGGAATGGCCAGGAGGCCATCTGGCAAAGGGTTTGTGCCAACCTGGCCCCTCACACTCTCCTGCCTGCCTTACATACACCCCTGCCCCTGGGAAACCGAGGCCTTCCAGGGTGGGACAAAGTATCTGGCAGTATATGTCTGTAATCCCAGGACTCAGGTAGAGGCAGGAAGATTCAAGATTGAGTTCCAAGGCAGGAACTCAATCAGGGCAGGTACCTGGAGGCAGGAACTGAAGCAGAGACTTTGGAGCAACACTGCTTGCTTCCTGACTTGGTCAGTCTTTCTTATATACCCAGAACCACCTGCTCAGGGATGGCACAGCCCCCAATAGGCTGAGCCCTTCCATATCAGTCACCAGTCAAGAAAGTGCCCCCACAGGATTGCCTTCAAGCCAATCGGATGGGGGTATTTTGTCAATGGAGGCTGCTTCTTCCCGGATGACCCTAGCTTAAGTAAGGATGACGGGGGGGGGGGGGGGGGGGGGGGAGCCAGAGACTCTCCGTGGTTTGAGGGAAGCCTCTTTGTGTCCCAGAGAGTCACCCATCCCACAGACATGGAGCTGTTTCCTGGACCGTGAGCTCCCTGTAGGCTGAGGTCCAGATCTGTCTTAGTAGCAGTAGTCCCCAGCTCAGAGAGGTGGTGAGCAAGAACTTGTCCAATGACGTGGTTTATAGGTAGGGGCTCTTCCTGCTCCACAGGTATACCTGGCCTTGGGCCTGACCCAGTCAGAGATCGATACGTACTTCACCGGTCCTGCCTTCCTGGCCTGGGGACGCATGGGTAACTTGCACACCTGGGATGGCCCCCTGCCCCGTTCCTGGCACCTCAGTCAAGTCTACCTGCAGGTAAAGAGTGGCTAAGGAATGGTGGAATGGGGGCTGAGTGTTCACAGAGCCAGGGATGGGTGCTTAGCTAGCCTCGGGGCTCTTGCCTGATCTATAGATCTGTGTTCCCTTCCTGAGGGAGCAAGGGACACCCCCCAGCAGAGGTCCTGTCACATTGACCTCTATCCCTCCCAGCATCGAATCCTGGACCGGATGCGCTCCTTTGGCATGATCCCAGTGCTGCCTGCCTTCGCAGGGCATGTCCCCAAGGCCATCACCAGGTGAGGTCCTCCCTCCCTGCTCAGCTCTAAGGGAAAAGGGTCGCCCTGCAGAAGGAAATGCTGAAACTCCGGATATTGGCTCGGCTTGACTCCTGCCTCTGCTGTCAGCCACTGCAGATTGCTGGATGACTCTGACTCGGTTTCCTTGCTTGTCAAATAGAATCATTGCTGGGTATGATGGCATACTCTTCTGAGCCTGGTACTTAGGAGCCTGGGGCAGGAACACTACCAGTTCCAGGCCAACCTGAGCTACATAGAGAAACCCACCCATGGGGCGGGGGCCTGCTGAAGAGATGCCTCGGCTCTTAGCACCTGCTGCTCTTGCAAAGGACCATGGTTCAGTTCCCAGCACCCACGTGGTAGTTCCCAAATCCTGAGGAGCTGATCGCCTTCCTAGCACACATCATGCATACGGTGCACAGACATAAATGCAGGCAAGCATTCATACCCAGAAAATAACAATAAATCAATCTAAAGTATTCCCAGGATTCCTACATTGTTAACATCAAATTTAGACAACTCAACAAATTTTTAAAGGTTTTCATTTATTTTATGTGTGTGAGTGTTTTGCCTGTGCATATAGGTCTGTGTACCATATTTGTGCCTGGTGCTCTCGGAGAACAGAAGAGGGCACGGGATGCCCTGATGCTGGAGTGAGAGATGGCTGTGAACTACCATGTGGTTGCTGGGAATCAAACCTGGGTCCTCTGGAAGAGCAGCCAGTGCTCTTAACTGCTGAACTCTCTCTTCAGTCCCTAACTTTAATATGTGTATGTGTGAATAATTTATATATGTTATGTATAAGTACATAACTTAATTATTTAATTAGGGAATATTTAAAGAAAAGGAATGGAAAATTACTAAGTAACAAGATGGCTCCTTTACCTGCTGTCCTGAGTGCTGCCAGGCACACAATGTTAGTGAGTAGCTGCTCTTGGTGGCCTAGGGAGTGTGCTGGTCTCTGCGCTCGTGTTTGAACTGTCTTCTCTTCTGTGGCTGGAGAGACCTTCAAGGTCTGGATGAGGCTCCTCCTCCTTCATGAAGTTCTGTCATCCAGCACCTGCAAGGACCCTTATCACCAAGCCAGTTAGGACCTGGCTCCCACCACTGTCACGGCGTGTGGTGCTGGTTGCCGGCTGCCCCTCCATCTTGCTCACCAAGCTGTGGAAACTTCATTCTTTTCATTCAGTGCACCTTTACCCAGGTGTCTACAGATGTCAGATCCGGTCCTGTGTTAGGTCCTGAGGATGCTCATGTGTGCCCGTGGCTCTGTCCCTAACAAGAGATCATTGGCAGAGGGAGATAGCAGAACCTTTTTAGACAGGTGACTCTCAGGGACAGTGAGGAAGGACCAGGTGGATAAGCCTTAGGGGTGGAGGGAAGGATACCAGGCAGGGGACAGAGCATGAGTAAGCATGGGGGCGAGAGGAACCCAGGCACAGTCCAGGAAGCCACAGACGTGAGACTGGTGAGGGGTGTAAAGCCAAGACAAGCACCGTATCAGCCTCTATCAACTCTAAACCTTCCCCCCACCCCACCCCCAGGGTGTTTCCACAGGTCAATGTCATCAAGTTGGGGAGCTGGGGACATTTCAACTGCTCCTACAGCTGCTCCTTCCTTCTGGCTCCAGGAGACCCCATGTTTCCCCTCATCGGGAACCTCTTCCTACGGGAGCTGACCAAGGAGTTTGGCACAGATCATATCTATGGGGCTGACACCTTCAATGAGATGCAGCCTCCCTTCTCTGACCCCTCCTACCTCGCCGCTACCACTGCAGCCGTCTATGAAGCCATGGTCACTGGTACGGTGCTTGGGATAGGAACCCCCCTAGAACATCAGGGAGGGAGGCTGGATGGGAGGAGGACCTGTATCCGGGTGATACCATGCTTTTCTGCCCAGCAAGCCTTTGTGCACATATGCCATCCCACTTAGCCCCACTGGGCGCCGAGTGCCCAGTGACCTATGACCTTGGGCATATTCTTTCCCTCCCAGTGGCTTGCTCATGGATGCCTAGCCCTGTTTTTTAAAAAAAAAAAAAAAGTCATTGAGTACAACCTAATCGAAAAGATTTTAAGCCAGGCATGGTGGCATATGCCTATAACACCGGTGCTTGAGAGGTAGAGGCAGGAGGATCAGGAGTTCAAAGCCAGCCTGGGCTACTTGAGAGCCTAGGCTACTTCAAAAGGGGGTGGTGTCAGCAAGGAGATGGCTTGAGCTTGATCCATGAAACCCACACAAAGATGGAAGGCGAGGAGAACCAACTCCACAGAGTTGTCCTGTGACTTCCACGTGTGTGTTCACATAAACATGTCACACACATGAACAGTATCCATCACCACCACCACCACCATCAACATCATCCACGTTTTTATTTGGAACCAGGCACGGTAGCACACGCCTTTAATCTTGGCAGTCAGAAGGTAGAGGCAGGCAGATCAGATCTCTCTCAGTTTGAGGCCAGCTTGGTCTATGGAGAAAATATCAGGACAGCCAAGGCGATATAGAAAGACCTTGTCTCAAAACAGAACAACAACAACAATTTTTTTTTTTTTTTGCTTTTCTGTTTGTTTATTTTTTCGAGACTGGGTTTCTCTGTGTAGCCTTAGCTATCCTGGAACTCACTCTGTAGACCAGGCTGGCCTCGAACTCAGAGATCCACCTGCCTCTACCCCTCCAGTGCTGGGATTAAAGGTGTGCGCCCAACCTTCTTAATACTGAGACCCTTTAATACCCTCATGTGGTGACCCCCAGCCATAACATTCATTGCTACTTCACAACTGTAATTTTGCTACTGTTATGAATCATAATGTAAATATCTGATGTGCAGGGTACCTGATATGTGACCCCTCTGAAAAGGTCATTGGACCCAATGGAGTTGAGACCCACAGGTTGAGAACCACTGCTTTTAGAGTCCCCCCCTCCCCCTTTTTTTCCTTTCAGTTGAAAGTTACATTTATTTGCGTGTGTGCATGTGTGCCTCACCTGGTGTGCATATGGAAATCACAGGGTAGTTTGTAGGAGTCCGTTCTTTCCTTCTACCATGTGTGAGCTTGAGGGTAGAACTCTGGTTGTCAGGTTCAGCATGAAATACCTTTCCTAGCTGAGCCTTCTTCTCCAAGGCCCAAGACTTGACCTTTTTTATTTTATTTTTTTTTAAGATTTATTTATTATTATATGAAAGTACACTGTAGCTGTCTTCAGACACACCAGAAGAGGGAGTCAGATCTTGTTACGGATGGTTGTGAGCCACCATGTGGTTGCTGGGATTTGAACTCTGGACCTTCAGAAGAGCAGTCGGGTGCTCTTACCCACTGAGCCATCTCACCAGCCCAGCCATCTCACCAGCCCTTGACCTTTTTTATATCACAGTGGAGATCAGCATGAACTTTAACCTTTAATCGTGAGACTTTGGGAAGCAGTTAGCTTTTTTTTTTTTTTTAAGATTTATTTATTATTACATGTAAGTACACTGTAGCTATCTTCAGACACACCAGAAGAGGGCATCAGATCTCATTATGGGTGATTGTGAGCCACCATGTGGTTGCTGGAATTTGAACTCAGGACCTTCACAAGAGCAGTCAGTGCTCTTAACCACTGAGCCATCTCTCCAGCCCGCAGTTAAGCTTTATGTAAACCCAAATATGCCAGTATTTGGACATAAGGGTTCTCAGACCCAGCTCGTGGATGTCCTGATTGGCAGGCCCAGAATTTGGGGCCCAGGCATCCATGTCTTAATTTCTCTGAGTAGCTCTGATAGCCAAGACGCTAGATCAGTCGTGTCCTGGAGTTTCAGGAGACAAGATGGGCTGAGGAGCCCTGGTTACGGCAGAATGGCAGGTAGATCAGTCACGGGGGATGGCGTGAGCTGTAATAAAAGCCCGATTTCCTCAACAAAACCACTTCTCTCATTGCCTCTCTCTGTCTTCTCCCCACTGTAGTGGACCCTGATGCTGTTTGGCTGCTCCAAGGCTGGCTCTTCCAGCACCAGCCCCAGTTCTGGGGCCCCTCTCAAATCAGGGCTGTGCTGGAGGCCGTGCCCCGTGGTCGTCTCCTGGTTCTGGACCTGTTTGCTGAAAGCCATCCTGTTTACATGCACACAGCCTCCTTCCATGGCCAGCCCTTCATCTGGTGTATGCTCCACAACTTTGGGGGCAACCATGGCCTGTTTGGAGCCCTCGAGGATGTGAACCGAGGCCCCCAGGCAGCTCGCCTCTTCCCTAACTCCACCATGGTCGGCACTGGCATAGCCCCCGAGGGCATTGGCCAGAATGAAGTGGTCTATGCTCTCATGGCTGAGCTGGGCTGGCGCAAGGACCCTGTACCAGATTTGATGGCCTGGGTGAGCAGCTTTGCCATCCGCCGATACGGGGTCTCCCAGCCTGATGCCGTGGCAGCTTGGAAGCTCCTACTCAGAAGTGTCTACAACTGCTCTGGGGAGGCGTGCAGTGGGCACAATCGAAGCCCGTTGGTCAAGCGGCCGTCCCTACAGATGAGTACCGCTGTCTGGTACAACAGATCAGATGTGTTTGAGGCTTGGCGACTGCTGTTAACAGCTGCCCCAAACCTGACCACCAGCCCAGCCTTCCGCTATGACCTGCTGGATGTCACCCGCCAAGCCGTGCAGGAGTTGGTCAGCCTGTGCTATGAGGAGGCAAGGACCGCCTACCTGAAGCAAGAGCTTGATCTCCTGCTCAGGGCTGGAGGCCTCCTGGTCTATAAACTCCTGCCTACACTAGATGAGCTGCTGGCTAGCAGCAGCCACTTCTTGCTGGGTACCTGGTTGGATCAGGCCCGGAAAGCGGCCGTAAGTGAGGCCGAGGCCCAGTTCTATGAACAAAACAGCCGCTACCAGATTACCCTGTGGGGGCCCGAGGGCAACATTTTGGATTATGCCAATAAGCAACTGGCAGGACTGGTGGCTGATTACTACCAGCCTCGCTGGTGCCTCTTCTTGGGGACTCTGGCTCACAGCCTAGCCAGAGGTGTCCCCTTCCAACAGCACGAGTTTGAGAAGAACGTTTTCCCACTCGAGCAGGCTTTCGTTTACAACAAGAAGAGGTACCCCAGTCAGCCCCGAGGGGACACCGTGGACCTCTCCAAGAAGATCTTCCTCAAATATCACCCCCAGCCTGACTCTTTGTGACAGATTAGCCATCGCAGGGACCTGCTGGAATAGGTCCTCAAATCCAAACAAGCCCAGAATGCGCCCCACCCCACCCCCGGGCCTGGGAGGAGACAGGGTATGACAGTGAGTGACAATGATGGCTTGGAGGGAAACAAGGTGCTTTCTTCCACTCCAGACTTGGGGCTTAAAGTACCATTTTCTGTTATCAATAAAGTGCTGAATCCACCTGGGCCTATTACATTAAAGTATTGGACGTTGCTGGCATGTCTGGAAGGGTTCAGGTGCACATGCGGACCCTAATGTGGAAGCCGCCCTTCCCAGGCCTCACTTCAGCTCCGTTTTAAGTCTGGTCCCCAGCCTTAGAAGCTGTAGAGCAGCAAGCTGGTAGTTATAATTGTCCCTGAGAGTGTGGTGGTACACACCTGGAATAACAACCCTGAAAAGCTAGAGGCAGAAGTTCAAGGCCAACCTCAGCTCCATAAGGAGTCTGAAGGCAGCCTAAGGTAGGTATATAAGTATCTCCAAAAAACTAAAAACGAGACCTTTGCCTTTAATCCCAGTGTTGGTGGGTCAGAGGTAGATGGATCGGAGTATCTACTTGGTTATCTCAAAACCAAACGAAGTTTCTTGGATAGAAGTGTTTTCCCCCATTGCTTCTCAGCCTTTTGGCTAAGATCAAGTGTAAAAGCGTTTTCCCTGTGGTCAGATCTGCCTAGCACCGATCAGTTTGAACCTACCGATCTAGCTGCTACTACCTATAGAGCTTGTTACTTGTAGAGCAACCCATCCCTTGATCAACTAAGGTAGTTACAAACAGCACCCTTTGGTGCTTTGACCCACACCAGGCTGGGGCAAGCCTTCCAAGGACCCAACTCGGCCTTGAGATTGCCAGCAGACACAACAAGGGGTGGGGCCGCTGTGGGCAGGAGCAGAGCCAAGCAGATACTCAGTCCTAGCTTGCCAATAGGACCCTTCATGCTCGCTTGCTTGCTCTGAACTTTAGTACTATTCCACATGGACCCCACGGTAGTGCTCATTACCGGTTGCTCCTCTGGAATCGGCATGCACTTGGCTGTTCGCCTAGCTTCTGACCGTTCCCAGAGCTTCAAAGGTATAGGACGGGAAAGGCCTGGAGGCCAGGGGAGAGCCCCCCAGAGGTAAGCACGATGATGAATCTTCGTCCTCTCCCAAATTTTAGTTTATGCCACATTGCGGGACCTGAAGGCACAGGGACCATTGTTGGAGGCCGCCAGGACTCAAGGATGCCCTCCTGGCTCCTTGGAGATACTGGAATTGGATGTCAGAGACTCCAAATCTGTGGCTGCTGCCCAGGCATGCGTGACTGAGGGTCGTGTGGATGTACTGGGTGAGCCCTGAAACATGCGATAGGAGTCTTTACCCTCCAGTGTCCAAATTATGTCCCGAGTTCAAGGAACATGGGAGGACGGTGTGGGAGGGGAAAGAGCGGTGCACAAATGGGGTCTGTTCTCTCTCCCCTCAGTCTGTAATGCTGGCCGCGGCTTGTTTGGGCCGCTAGAAGCACATGAATTGAACGCTGTGGGTGCTGTGTTGGATGTGAATGTGCTTGGGACCATTCGGATGCTGCAGGCCTTTCTGCCAGACATGAAGAGGCGCCACTCTGGGCGTGTGCTGGTGACCGCGAGTGTGGGAGGCTTGATGGGTGAGCGAAAGGGACAGAGTAAGAGGTTCCGAGTACAGGGAGGAGCCGTAGGGCCTCTGCAACCTTGTCTCCCCTTCTAGGACTGCCATTCCACGAAGTGTACTGTGCCAGCAAGTTTGCGCTCGAAGGTTTGTGCGAGAGTCTGGCGATCCTGCTGCCGCTCTTTGGAGTCCAGTGAGTTACCAACCTTCCAGGACCCTCTAAAGCTTGGGAACCCCAGCACCAGATCTTGCAGATGCTCTGCCTCTGGCCTTCCTTCTCCATGCTAGACACTATGCAGGGCACTTGGCACAGGTTATCTCACTTCACAAGCCGCCCTAGCTCTTAAGGCATACCGGGATGAGTAAACAGAGCGGGTAGGTAACTGGACCCCAAATGGACATGAGAACCCTTCCCTAGCACACTCAGCTCTGCAATCTCCATAGTTCTGCCAGCATCTGCTTCCAGCGTTCAGCCCCTTTCTGTGCCTTCCCTTTGCAAAACCAGGGCCAAGTTTGTGGTCCCTGCTAGTAACCGGTTGCTGTTGCATCACCCTTTCCCCTTCCCCGCAGTGTGAGCCTC
This sequence comes from Mus musculus, assembly GCF_000001635.26. Taxonomy (NCBI): domain Eukaryota; kingdom Metazoa; phylum Chordata; class Mammalia; order Rodentia; family Muridae; genus Mus; species Mus musculus. The sequence goes on from NC_000077.6 coordinate 101,079,670, forward strand.
ATCGAGTGTGGGGCAGTGCACACAGCCTTCTATGAAAAGCTGGTGGGCGGCCCCGGCGGGGCTCTGGAACGAGCAGATGCCCAGACCCGCCACCTCTTTGCGCACTACCTGCGTGGTTATGAGCAAGCCCTGAGCGAGGCGCAGGACCCAGAGGAGGTGACGGAGGTGAGTGCAAACGGAGTCTCGGGCACCGTTTCTGGGTGGGGGCGTGGTAATACACCCCCAGGGGTGCCCCACAGACACGCGCTGCTCTTCCTGCTTCAGCTCTTCTTGACTGCAATGCGAGCCCCGCAGCCCGCGCTGCGCTACTTCTCCACGAACCGCTTCCTACCCCTGGCCCGAATGCGCACAGAGGATCCCAGTGGCAGCAGCTATGTCGCGGCCATGCACCAAGAAGCCTTCTCTAATCTGCAGACCCAGGAGAATGCCAAGGCTGGGGCCCAAGTCCCGGGGGTCTCGGACACGGCCTCCAGCGCCCTCATTTGCCTCCCTGAATGTGCAATCCCTAGGGTGGCATCTGAATTGGGGTGGTCTGCATCGGATAAACCGGGTCAGGACAATTCATGTTACCAGCAAAAGATCTAAGCCAGCATCTCTTTTTTCTTATTTTAGAATGAGTTTTGTTTTAAGACAGGGTTTCACTATGTAGCCCTGTGTTGCCAGTAACTCATAAAGACCCACCTGCCTCTGCCTCCTGCGTGCTGGGACCTTAGATGTGTGCAACCACACACTTCTCAGAATCATTTGAAATAGTGCCAGCATCTTCATGGGTCAAGATAAGAGGGCTGATATCCAAGGTGCTAGGCTAAGGGTTTTTTTTTTCCTTCCAATAAATTTATTTATTATTATTATCATGTATCATGTGGAGGGGGACACATTCCATCGTCGCAGTCACACAGAGTACGGAGATCAGGTGACAAGTTTGTACTCTCTCCCACTACAAGGTTCAATGATTGAACTCAGGTCTTCTGGATTGAACTGTAAGAGCTTCTAACCCATAAGCCAGCAAGTTGGGACAGGCTTTAACAACCACCACCGATTTTTGTTGAATAGCGTTGAATAGCTGGCCTTGAAACTGCTATGTTACTAAGGATGACTGAAATGTCTAATTCTCTGTCCTCTCCTTGTGAAACTAGGGCCAGGCTTGTGGTCCCCACCACTAACACATAATCATGTGTTCCCATGTATATGGGCAGGTGTGTGTGTGTGTGTGTGTGTGTGTGCATGTGTGGAGATCCACAGTTAAAGTCAGGAATCTTGAGTTGCTCCTTATTTGTTGACCCGGAGTCTCACTGGACTTGGAGCCTATGATTCCAGCTTGTCTAGTCTAACACCTTGGCCCCAGGATCCTAGGTCCCTGTCTGCCTAGTGCTGGCATTACAAGAGGACACGAAGGGAAGACCTGGGTTCTGGATATCTGAATGGGGTTCTCTGGGCTTTATCCATGTGCACCTGAATCCTTTCTCTTTTTCATCTGTATACCCTTCTGATCTCATGACCTCCTTAAAAGCTTCATTGATAGTTGTTTTTGTTGTTGTTTCTTTGTGTTTGTTTTTTTGAGACAAGGTTTCTCTGTAGCCCTGGCTGTCCTAGAACTGAAACTGTAGACCAGGCTGGCCTCAGATTCTGCCTGCCTCTGTCTCCCCAGTGCTGAGATCAAAGGTGTGGGTCACCAGTGCCTACACTTGCCGTCTTTTAACTGGTTCACTTTCCCTGGTCTGTGATTGTATTGATTTGTCAGGTCTTTGCTGTTTTCCTGAGCTACCCAACCTGAAAAAGTAACCCTTGCACTCCAGCCTGGGTCTTTCCATCTGATAAATCTTCTTTACTGTCTGATCACCACCAGATGTACTGTGGACTTATTATGTATTGACACCATCCCAACCCCTTCACGCATCTACTTCAGGGAACTTTGTTCTCTGTTCTCTCCTTTTTACCTAGAACAGTTCACTAAATAGACACTCATTGACTAAAAGCAACACTGTGTGGGCTACACGGTAAGATTCTGTTTCAAAACAAACAAACAAACAAATACAAAATGTAACTGTGCCAAATGTAAGACTAACACATGTTTTGATTCCCTTAAACGCCTCTCTAAAATCCAGTTTGAACTGTCTCCTGCAAGAATCTTGATTCCTTAACAAATTAGTTACTTTACAAGGCCAGATTTCTGGACCACAGCACAAGAGTCTCCTCTCCTCCTGTCTGGCTGCAGCACTCCCGCCCTTCCCAGTCCAGGGCCTTGCTAGATAATTCAGGCTGATCTCAAATTTGCAGCGATGGTTCTGGGATCGCACATCAGCGCTCGGCCCTTTACAGGAATCTAGAGGCTAGTTTGCTTCCTTTTTCCGCTATCTCCGTGGATTTGAGATATTTTCTGATGGGCGTCTGGCTTTCCCTTCACGTCCGCCACTACCAAATTTATTAACTCTCCAGTCCTCACTAACTTCTCCGCGAATCCGGACCTCTAGGTCTTCTTCCTTTTCCCCCACCCCGGGGCCAGATATCCCCGAAGCGCTAATGAACTATCCTTGCAAACCTAAGCACGGGGTTAGACGACGCGCAAAGAATTCTATAGAAGGCACCAGACTTCGCCTCTAGGTGTCCCAAAACACTCAGAAAACCAATTTCCTGTGTGTGAAATGGGGATGTGGGTAGAGATATCTAGTAGCATCGCTGGGAACATTGGCTCAGAACAAGCACAGCAAAGCGATCCGACTGTTCCCGATCCTGGCTTTGCCACCTCCTCCTGGCAAACTGGAAGAAGCAAACAACACTGGGAATCCGCGAAAAGGGCTTTGCAGCTCTCTCTGCTCGCTTCGTCTAAGTGGATTCGGTGCCAGGGTTTCGCTCAGCCCGGAAGCCTCTGCCCTCGGCCCCGCCCCGCCCCGCCCCGCCTCGCCCCGCCCCAGGAGTCTCTCGGCGATGCTTTGTTTGATTGCTCTGAGTTCCCGTAGCTCCACGCTTTGAGGCTGGTGGGTAGTGCTTCCGGGCTGCAGCCTAGGACGCCTCCACGGCGGTGTAAGTAGAAGCAGAATCCCAAGAACTCACTGAGTAGGGAAGCAGCCCGAGCCACAGCGTCCCCTCTAGTCCCTCGCCTCCGAGTCTTCGCAGATGGCCGGTTCAGCCTAACAAGAGGGGCTGGGATTCCTGAAGCCCCAGTCCCATGACTCAGGGGTTCCTGGCGGGTTCCCCCTGCCAGGATTCCGGTTTCTATCAGCGAACGCTCCCCTGCCCTGCTCCAGGTCCCTCTTGAGTCCGAGTTCCCCTACAGGCCTCGGCCTCAGCCTGCCTAGTCATTCTCGCTTCGTCTCCCTGACTGTCTGCAGGCCTGGAGAGCATGGCCGTGTTCCGCTCAGGCCTCCTGGTGCTGACAACGCCGCTGGCCACCCTGGCCGCACGCCTGCCTCCCATCCTGACCTCGGCGTCCCGCCTGGTGAATCACACCCTCTATGTGCACCTGCAGCCGGGCATGAACCTGGGGGGACCCGCTCAGCCTCAGGCCAGCCCTGTGCAGGCCACATTTGAGGTTCTGGATTTCATCACGCACCTCTACACTGGTGCCGACCTGCACAGGCACCTGGACGTCAGAATTCTACTGACCAATATCCAAACCAAGAGCACCTTTCTCCCTGTGCTGTCCTCAGTCCAGAATCTGGCCCACCCTCCAGAAGTGGTTCTGACGGACTTCCAGACCCTGGACGGGAGCCAGTACAACCCTGTTAAACAACAGCTAGAGCGTTATGCCACCAGTTGTTACAGCTGTTCTCCACAGCTGGCTTCTGTGTTGCTGTATCCGGATTATGGAACTGGAGAGCTGCCTTTGGAGCCCCCGAATGCCCTCTTACCCTCTACTATAAGGCCGGCTTCCCCGGTTGCCAGATCTCCAAGGCAGCCTGTGCGTGGCTACCACCGTGGGGCCGTGGGTGGCACTTTTGACCGCTTGCACAATGCCCACAAAGTGTTGCTCAGTGTTGCATGTGTACTGGCCCAGGAGCAGCTTGTGGTGGGAGTAGCTGACAAAGATCTGTTGAAGAGTGAGTGAAGGGACCCTGGACTAGGGCAATGGAAGGCAGCCTTCACATTTTCTTGTTCTTCCCCAATGCCAAGATCAAGGAAGGGTAGGGCCACTTCTCAACCTTCCAAAATGCCACAATGTCTGACACTCTGTTATTGCTAAGGGACGTTTGTTTGTTAAATGAATACATGTGGTATCTTTAGTCTGGGGTTCAGTCACTTTTTAACTGAAGTCAGAACTTCCCAAATGGGAACCAAGGACTCTGCACTTCATGGTTGTCCAAGTGATCGGCTCGGAGGTTTGAAACGCTGAAGATAAATGGATAGGAGATGATTGGGGGTGACCCAGTACTGCCATCAACAGTGAGGGGACTCTAAGAATATAGTAGTTCTTGGGGGTTCTCCACCAACTGATACCTATTGGTCCTGCTGCTCTGTAGGCATTTCTTAACTTGTTCTTGGAGTACACGTCAGCTCTCAAAGTGACTGATGCTTGTTTTCCCTTCTGTACCCCCAAACCTGTCCCTGTCTCACCCTTTCTTGCTGCCACTGCTTGGGAGGATTTCAGTGCTATGGGACACTCTTCCCCAAATGGGGAAAGATCTCACCGTTCCTCGCTCCTTCCTCAGGCAAGTTGCTCCCCGAGCTGCTCCAGCCGTATGCAGAGCGCGTGGAGCATCTGACTGAGTTCCTGGTGGACATCAAGCCCTCCCTGACCTTTGAACTCGTCCCCCTGCTGGATCCCTATGGGCCTGCTGGGTCCGACCCCACCTTGGAGTTCCTGGTGGTCAGCGAGGAGACCTACCGTGGGGGGATGGCTGTCAACCGCTTCCGCCTTGAGAATGTAACTCCCGAAGGAGCCTGGCAGAGGGGCTGGGAGGGGGAGGCCCGTGAGAAGTGCTGTGGTCCCAGAGCAGGGAAGGGAGGGTTCAGGGTGGAAGAACTTGTCTTGTCAAGTTCAGGAACTTGTCTGTGGAGGCGAGGGGTAGGTAGAGAGACTGGGGCTCCAGATGCCTTCTCCTAGCTCTTACTCCTTTCCTCCTCCTCCTCCTCCTCCCTTTACCTCAGGGCAAAGAAGAACTTGCTTTGTACCAGATACAACTGCTGAAGGACCAGAGTCACAATGAAAATGAGGAGGACAAGGTCAGCTCCTCCAGCTTTCGCCAGCGAATCCTGGGAAACCTGCTTCAGCCTCCAAATGTAAGCCTTCCTCCTCGCTGGTTGGGCGTGGTAAGATGCTGAAGGATAGAAACAGGCCCTCCACTGGAAGCTGGGCTTTTGAACTCCCTGGTCACTGAGGTTCCCTCTTACCTGTCTTTAGGAGAGGCCGGAGCTCCCGTCAGGTCTCTATGTGCTCGGGCTCACAGGCATCAGTGGCTCTGGGAAAAGCTCGGTAGCTCAGCGGCTGAAGAACTTGGGAGCATACATCATCGACAGCGACCATCTGGGCCATCGGGCCTATGCTCCTGGGGGTCCTGCCTACCAGCCTGTGGTGGAGGCCTTTGGAACAGGTACTAGCCAGAGAAGGCTGGAAGTGGCCTGAGGTGAGAAGATGGTGTGACCTCTTTGCTTAGCCTTCTTTCTTTGTCACCCAGATATTCTCCATAAAGATGGCACCATCAATAGGAAGGTCCTGGGCAGCCGGGTGTTTGGGAACAAGGTAAACACACACATCTTCAAGAGTTCTTGAGATCCATGGGCGGGAACCAGTGCACTCCCTAGTCTGGCACAGGAAGTCAGTCTCTGCTTATCTGCTCCCACCCCAACCCCCACCCCCCCACCCCCCACCTCACAGCTGTATTTCTCAGGAAAGTTAACCTCTGCCCACTCCCTCTGTCCCCCTCCCCAGAAGCAGATGAAGATCCTCACAGATATTGTGTGGCCAGTTATCGCAAAGCTGGCCCGGGAGGAGATGGATGTGGCTGTGGCTAAGGGTGAGTGGGAGGGATGACGGGAGCAGCCAAAGTGGGACAGTTAAGCCGCAACACCCTCTGGGATCTTCCTTGGCCCCAGGCAGACCATTCACCACCTAGGACAGCATTTGGTGCGCTGACAGGCAGCAAGCGCAAGGTGCTGCTGGCAGTGACTAGTATCTCCTCACAGGAAAAACTCTGTGTGTAATCGATGCTGCTATGCTGCTTGAAGCTGGCTGGCAGAGTATGGTACACGAGGTGTGGACCGTCGTCATCCCTGAGACTGAGGTATCTGGACCCCACTGCACCCCATCTGAGCCCACTGCAGACGGTCTCCTGCTCTGATCCAGTAGACTGGGCTAGGACCCTTCCTGACCCGTGTGTCATCCATTGCCCAGGCTGTTCGACGCATTGTTGAGAGGGATGGACTAAGTGAGGCAGCCGCTCAGAGCCGGCTGCAGAGCCAGATGAGCGGCCAGCAGCTGGTAGAGCAGAGCAACGTGGTTCTGAGCACCTTGTGGGAGTCACATGTCACACAGAGCCAGGTTGGTGCAAAGGGAAAGACTAGGTTAGGTTGTGGGGAGGGAAGGTTCAATGGTTAGCTTTTCTGACCTTGCCTTTTCTTGTATCATTCTGGCCTGGCCAAAGGTGGAAAAGGCGTGGAATCTTCTACAGAAGCGCCTCCCTAAGGCTTACCAGACCAGGAACTGACAGTGGATTTTCTATGGCGCCAAACTGGCCCTTGAAACTAACAAATCTAATGGTGAGGAGAAATGGGGGCCTTGATGTTTACCCTCTATCTGGCCTCAGGGGCTTTAAGCTAAGCTGTGCAGGACACAGAGAAGCTTGGAAGTCCGCCTAGCATGCTGGAATTTGTCCAGCAATGAGGACACAGCTAATGGGGAGCGATCCGCTCTGAGGTTCTGTCCGCTTTTTGGTGGTGGATGTGATGTCTACCTAGTGTTGATGGGTTTGGTGAAGTCTGGACCCAGTAACTGAATTAAAGATGTTTCCAAGTGCTGCTTGTGTGGTTTTCTGTTTCCTCTCCAGTGACTCTAGATACCTTTGGAACGTTAGACTCCAAATTCAGGGGCAAGGTCTGAGCTGGAAGTCAAGGAGTGCTGTAAAGTGTAACCTATCAGTGACTAGTTATGTGCTTTTGAGTATGTTATAGACTTTACTGTAAGCTTAACTTAAAAGGCATTTTTATAAGACTTAGCGTCCTGCACCTGCTGAGTGTTGGGAGACCGATGCTGGAGGTGGCTTTGTGCCCCCTTAGATCAGATCATGTGATGTAGGAGAAATTCTTGACCCAGCAGCAATTGCCAGGCGGACCAGCTGTGCGCGTGCGTACAAGGTGTCACACTGTTCAGACAGATGCTAGTACTCTCACTCGGGTTCTACCACTAAACTAATTACACTTCTAGCCCCTCTGACAATCTTTTTGGAGGTGCTCCATTGCACAGAAAATCGCCACCATTGAAGATTCTCATTCGGAGGCCAGTGGGGACCCTTAGGGGCTGACATTGCCTACATTAAAGCGAATTGGCCAGATTTAGCCTCCTCCAACATTCAGTTAAAAACTGGAGCGGCGCAAGCGCAGCGCTATCACACCGCTCACGACTACAATTGCGGATTGGTGGGTTGGATCACGTGACTGAGCCTCGCCTCTTCCTGGAGGTTGGGGGCCAGTCCGCTGGCTTGTTTCCGGTTCGGTAGGTTCACGATGACGGAGCCGGGCGCCTCTCCGGAGGACCCTTGGGTCAAGGCAAGCTTCGCGGACGCGCACGCCGGCGAGGGGAGGGCGGGTCGGGCTCGTGCACGTAGGGGGTCCGGAAGACGCGGGGCTCCCCAACTATCCCCAGAGTCTCCCCTGCTGTCCGGGGCCCGGGGCTGCAGAGAAGACAGCTCTCACCCGGCCTGTGCCAAGGTGGGGAGACAAACGGGCGTGTGTGCGGGAACGAGGGGGTCATAGCTGGGAGATGGGGCGGGGACGGTAGGAGCATACAGAGGGGGCGACGCCCCCCTAGGCCCAGCCAAGGCTTGGCTTAACCATTCAGTGGTCCCTGCACCTGTGGTATGAGCTTTCGCGGATTGCGCGTGCCTTCCTAGAGGCAGAGGTTTGACAGGCTTCTCCCTTGCTTGGTGCTGCAGGTCGAGTATGCCTACAGTGACAACAGCCTGGATCCTGGTGAGTGCCTTCTCCATTGTCTGCGGGTCAGGAATGACTCCTGGTTCGGCTCTGTAGATTCTTATGGTCTTGCCAGCCACACCTGAGCACAGTCCACTGTCACTGCGCCAAGGACTTGGCTTGAGAAGTGAGGGTGGAGCTGGAGAATAGGCAGGAAGCAACCATGGTCACACCTGGTTCCTCTGCATTAGAATGGGAAATGATGGAAACAGTGACAGCTGGTCATAGTCACTGCATCCAGATGCTCCTGTGTGAGCCAGAAATAAGTCCTCTGGGCAGTGTAGACCCTGGGACAGGAGCATTTCAGCATGAAATGGAAGGCCTGTGGTGACTGGCTTTGGAGTTGATGGCGAGAGGTCAGCATTTGAAGCCATTGTGCCCATAGGTGACTGAAGGCATGGCAGTGTTCCCCAATCCTTAGTGACTTGAGGCCTCTTTTTTCCAGGGCTTTTTGTAGAAAGCACCCACAAGGGGAGTGTAGTGTCCAGAGCTAATAGCATCGGCTCCACCAGTGCCTCTTCTGTCCCCAACACAGGTAGGCAGCAACATAGCCCGTCGCACACCTGGGGAGACTTAGCTCTTCCATCATTTTAGTATCTTTCCTAGATAGGGAGCTCCGCTCTCCATATGGGGGTGGCAGGAACAGTGCCAAGCCCGAGGCTCACTGTCTTTCACCTCATCAGAGATTAACTAGGTTCTTTCTATTCAACATCTCTGGGCACCAGGTCCTTCCAACTGGGGAAGGGTGGGCGAATTGGATTTAGTGTACTGTAAAGTGATCTCTCCTTCCTCCATCTCTGAGTTTAGATGATGAGGACAGTGATTATCAGCAGGAGTCCTACAAGGAGTCCTACAAAGACCGGAGGCGGCGTGCGCACACTCAGGCTGAACAGAAGAGAAGGGATGCTATTAAGGTGACTGGAAGCCTGTACCCAGGGCAGCAGGGAAGGACCCTGCCCTGACCCTTCAGCCCCAGATGTCTGCAGGGGTGGGGTGGGGTGGGGATGCTGGGCTGGTTCTATGCCTGCACCTCTTCCTTCCAGCCCTCTGTGCTTTGAGTCTGAGCATGGAACTGGTATCAAAAGTGTGCGCTAGCCTTTGCTGTTCCTGAGCTAAGGAACCCATTTCCCTGCTATTTCCAGAGAGGCTATGATGACCTTCAGACCATTGTCCCTACCTGCCAGCAGCAGGATTTCTCCATTGGCTCCCAAAAACTCAGCAAAGCCATCGTTCTACAGAAGAGTATGTCCAGGCAAGGGGTGGGGCAGGGGGGGTAGTAGTGTCTGTGAAGTGGCTAGGACCTGGTCGCACCCAGGTGTGGTCGCCTTAATGGAAAAGTTGGTTTATAGGGGAAGGGCAAACAAAATAAGCCCTCTTCCTGGTTCAGACTTCCTCAGTGCTCAACCCTTCTCTTGGCTCCTACTCCAGCCATTGACTACATCCAGTTTTTACACAAGGAGAAGAAAAAGCAGGAGGAAGAAGTATCCACACTGCGCAAGGACGTCACAGCCTTGAAGATAATGAAAGTGTAAGAGGGGTGCTGAATTGGGGGCTGGGGGGCTGAGGTCAAGTGCACTCTTGTTCAGAGGCTATGTTGGAGAACACATGTAGGTGACCCAGCAAGGAAGTCACTGTAAGACACAGCTGACTGGCCCACCAGTCTTGTACATATAACAGACATATAGGACGTAAATACCCATCAAGGTAAGAGTTTCTCACTGTTTCTGACTTAGGCTCGTCTATCCAGCTGATAACGAATGCATCCCCACAGGTGCCTAGGAATCCCCTTATGGCATGGCCAACTGGATTATCCCTCCATACTTTTCAGGTAGACAGCTGCCATAGCACCTCAGCCCTGTTTGTTTGCATGCTTTCAGGAACTATGAGCAAATCGTGAAGGCACATCAGGACAACCCTCATGAGGGAGAGGACCAGGTCTCTGACCAGGTCAAGTTCAACGTCTTTCAAGGCATCATGGACTCCCTCTTCCAGTCTTTCAACGCCTCTATCTCTGTGGCCAGCTTCCAGGAGCTCTCAGCTTGTGTCTTCAGCTGGATTGAGGAACACTGTGAGCCACAGGTATGTGGCAGGTGGGGTCATGGTGCCTGAGGTTCTCTTACCATACTCCAGGAAAAGTGTAGCTGCCTTTGGGTTTCTGTCTACAAAGCTTAATACTCTGTCTTTGCTGCCTAGCCCAGTGAAGGTCTCAGCTGGCAACCAGGATGTGAGCATTCAGTGCCAGGTCCAGCTTTAGCCCATGTCATTGGTGACTCATTAGCTACCCTGTCTACTCCTTGGCTGTCCTGTATGGAAGCCAACAGCTTGAAGTTTCTAGAAACATGAAAGTTTGCAGATTACAAGACACCCTCACTCCCTGTAGCCCCAGGATTTTTATTGTGCTGGCTTCTACTCTTGAGGCCTGCCGTTTTTTTCTCAGATTTTCCACTTTCTTTTATGTTTCTCAACATTTTCATTGTGAAATACTCTACACAAACACTGCAACAGTCAAGGACTGTTGGAGTGAACACTCATACCCAGCATGTCAGTTATACCAGTGACACACTCATCTTTGTCTGCATCTTAGTTCAGGGATTTGGAAATTAAAAGTAGGCAACACTCCATTTCAGGGACCTTTTTTCCTTTACAAAAATTATTTTATGTACATGGGTATTTATTTTGTCTGCATTTATCCATGTGCTACATGTGTCTGCCTGATGCCAGAGGCCAGAAGAGGGCCTTGGACCCCTGAAAGTGGATTTGCAGGTGGTTGTGAGCCACCAGATGAGGGTACTGGGAACAGGACCTGGGTCCTCTTTAAGAGCAGCAAGTACTCTTCACCACGGAGACATCTCTAACACCCTCCCCGCACCAAAGAAAAAGTTTGTTTAGTGTGTGAGGTCAGAGGCAACGTTTTAGTGAGTTCTTTCCTTTCATCTTTATGTGGACTCCACAGAGACTGAGTGACCAGAGGCTTTACTGCCAGGCCATCTCTCCAGGCCTTTTTTCTTTGAGTGCTAGGAAGTACTCCACCAAGCTGCCAACCCTTGGGTGACTATTTTATAGCTTTTTTTCTTTCTTTTTGGTTTTCCGAGATAGGGTTTATCCTGTATAGCCTTGGCTGTCCTGGAACTCACTCTGTAGACCAGGCTGGCCTCAAACTCAGAAATTTGCCTGCCTCTGCCTCCCAAGTGCTGGGATTAAAGGTGTGTGCCACCACCGCCCGGCTAGGGGTGACTATTTTAAACGCCTTCAAGAGCATGGCCACTCTAGGCAGGCGTCTTAAAGGCCTGTGTGTCACCTGAACATTGTCTTTCCTAGACTCTACGAGAGATTGTGATCGGTGTCCTTCATCAGTTGAAAAACCAACTCTACTGATTGCCCATGGAAGCCTGCAGAGCAGCCAACAAGAGGCCTTTGAGAGTGTGGCCATGGAACTAACTGCTGGGCCTATGAGACTGGCCTGCAACACCTCACACCGGTCAGCTGGTTTCTACTTGGTGTTTGGTTTTCCCAACCCCACTTCAGCTTCGGTGGGGTTGAGTGTTTTGTGAAAGCTTCTGAATAATTTATTATATTGTCCACAATGTTGAACCTACCCAACCTTCCCCTTTCTAGGAAAAGCCTCTAGGACAAGAGTCTGTTCAGGGAGCCTCACAGAACCCTGAGCCCCTCAGCCTTTTCTCTACCCACTGGGTTCCTGCTCACAATCTATATACATAATTTGGAAATCGTTTGCCTCTGCTTGGTCTCTTGGGCAACACTTGGCTCAAGTTTGGGTATTTTGGCAGTTCTTAAGTTAGAAAAAAGGAAAAGAAATAGCCCTATGGCCATGAAGGGTAAAAGGCCACCTTGTGCCTAGGCTAGGGCTGTGTGGTCAATACTAAGTAAGGCCAGGGTATTCTAGCCAGCTCAGGGTAGGGCTGCCTGACCCTGCTACCCTCATGTTCTGCTGCCCACTTCAGCTGCTGTAGGTGCTACAGGAAACAGCGTCCCATCAGCTCTTGCCCTGTCTTCCCAAAGGCAAAGGCAGCATTACATATTTGAATTTATCTTCTAAATACCCACAGTGCATTTTTGTTATATGCAGTTTCCCAAACTTCTTAGCAGACCTCCAAAGCAGCCCCAGCCTCTTCTGCATAATGTGTGTATCTGCCCCACCAGTGTGTTGTCTCCATTTCTCCTGGGGCCTGGGGATAGAGTTAGGTGGGACAGGAGATCCTCAAGTCTTCTGGGGGTAGGCCAGGGCGATCCCTTGGGAGTCTCAAATGTTGGTGTATGGCACCCTTTCTGTACTCTTATCCCATGTTTCCTACTGCCTTCCCCAGGTTTGATATCTGGGAGGTTTGATCATCCAGAGGAAATTAAGTATTTTTATATCAAATTATATTACAATAAATATTACAAATACTTTCTTTTAGGATTGTTTTAAGTCCTTGTTGAGGCCTGTACAAAACGGACATGACCGTCCTTTCTGATCACCAGCCTCTATCTAACACTATGGCTTTGTGCTCCGTCCACTGCTCAAAGGTGGAGAACAGCAAGAATAAAAAGGCCACTAAGTAAGGTGGCCAGCGCAGGACGCTCTGTTCCCACCTCCACCAAGGGCCCCTCAGGGGTCGGGGAGCAAAACATTATGATCTTCATCTGTCTCTATTCCAACTTCCTCCTGTGGGGCAAAGAAAGTAATGAAGGAGTCCTTTGGGCAAAGATTCCAGGGGAGCAAAAGAGAAGAATCACTTACAAAGAACTGCTTCTTGCTCTTGGGGTAGCCTTCAAGGATCGCATCACACAGCTCTGTGGTCTGACAAGAAACAAAGCCCCTCCTTATGAGGTGAGCAGCGGCAGTACAAGGCGCTGCCTGCCGGCAGGATCATTCCACACCAACTTCCCCGGTGACTGTCCCTTCCACAAGCACCCTGGGGTTCCCACTCACCATCCTCTTCCGCTTCCTCCACTCTTTACAGTACTTCTGTCTGTCTCTGTACACCTGAAAGGAAGGAGTGTGCTTGTCTGAGCTCCTTGTGTCTGTTCACTGCAGACCTGCACAGGCAGCCTGCAGCCTCCCCACTCACCTTCTCCTTCTCTTCTGGAGTGACATGGTTGGTAGCTGCTTTGATGTTCTTCAGTCTCTCTGTGTATTGAGCACACTCCTTCTTTAACTCCTGAATCTCTTTCTGCATCTCAGGAGTGGTCAGCGCACTTGTTAATTCCTTCAGCTCTGAAAACACATGTCCTCAAGAGTCACTTGGGACGAGTGAAGAAGGGATCCTGCCTTGCCCAGCAGGCGCGTCCCAGAGGTGGGAGGTCAACTTGCGTCTTGCTCTGGGATCTCTCTAGAATAGGACCCCACACTCTGGAAAAGCTCAAGAAAAGGCTTAGAGCACCATCACTCTGTTTCCTATTTTTCTTTCCTGCTCCATCTAAAAGCAACAGTGCCTTGTAAGGCTAAGCCGAGTGCTGTACAGATAATTAAAGGAATGGGAATAATAGATGCAGTGTGATCAAAGGGCCAGGGCTTGTCTTGCTCTGTTGTACTCAGAAGCCATAGCTAAGTCAGTCTGTCTGTCTGTCAGTCTTTCTTTCCTTCTTTCTCTTTCTCTCTCTCTCTTTCTTTTCTTTCTTTTTTTCCCGCTTTTCAATACAGGATTTCTCTGTATAGCCCTGGCTGTCCTGGAACTCACTTTGTAGACCAGGCTGGCCTTGAACTCAGAAATCCACCTGCCTCTGCCTCCGCCTCCCGAGTGCTGGGATTAAAGGCGTGCGCTACCACGCCCGGCTTCTGTGTTTCTTTCAATGCAACATCATAGGCACCTGGCAAAGGGGTCTTAGCTGCAGTCAAGGAACCATTCTGTTAGCAATTTATGACCTCCAAACCACGGCCCAGTCTTACCGGCCTCCATGTGTCGGCAGCTCTGCTGTAAGCTCTGCACCTTGGCAGTGAGGGCCACGATACTGGCATCCAGGCCGTGGAGGTCCGCATCACTCACTGTGTCAAACTGGTTCTGCCAGCCAAGAGAAATATAGCTGATTCCATGAGGCACAGAGAGAAAAATACACATCAGGGGAGGCGGCATTCAAATATGGAAGCACCAGTAGGTGACCCCTAAACCCAACAGTGGGAGAGGATGCTGGGGCTAGTGGTACAGGCTCCTCACTCCAGCAACCTGGAAGGCTGAGGCAGGGGGACTATCTGTACATTAATTAAGTGGCTGGGCATACAGCTCAATGGCAAAGTAGAGCAGAATAAGTGAGACCAAATGCTTTAGAAAGTCTAAAAATACAGTGGAGCTCTTGAGCCATCTTGCCAGCCTCAATCTGCATTTAGATAGATCATTCAGGATACAACATCCAAGATTAAACCTTAATACATCATTTTAGACAGGCGGGTCTGACTGAGAGCAGTGATGACACGTTAGATTTAACAACTGCAAAATAAATAAATAAATAAAATTGAGCTAGCCTGGGCCACGTAGTGAGGGCTAATCTCAAAAAAGAGGGTGGATGGGGGTAATCAGATATAATTGACAAATAGCCACACATATCAGGTGTATAAATAAGAGAGACAAAGACTTACATTCTAATCTCTGGGTTGAGAAGAGAGGTTTCCTGACAGAAAAATGCTAGAAAGCCAATTAGGGGGCAGAGAGTAAGCATTCAACATTGGCCATATCGATGCTGGTACTCAATATTATCTGGATAATAATTATCCAGAGAGAAGTCTGGGTAGGAGAATGTAAATTTGATGTGTTTGGGGTAGTGGGGCAGAGGAAGAGGAAAAATGATTTGGCAGGAAACGATAGCAGAAACGAGACTAGGAGTTGTGAGTCAGGGTCTTCCTTTGTTCATAGCTCAAATGAACACTGATGAAGGCAGCGTGCAGCGTACAACTGACTTAAGAGTATCTGAAGCTCTTTCATACCACTGATTAGATTATTTTGTGAGGTGCCTCAACACTTTTTTTTTTTCCCCGAAACAGGTTTCTCTGTGTAGCCCTGGCTGTCCTCGAACTGAGAAATCCACCTGCCTCTGCCTCCCAAGTGCTGGAATTAAAGGCGTGCGCCACCACTGCCCGGCATGCCTCAACACACGAAATGCTGAGATTCACTCAGACAAGCTCTCAGGTGAGTGTTAATCTGAGTTCTCACCTGATCGGCAAAATAAATTTTCTGCTTGCCGTAGGTCTTCTCTTTGATCTTGCCTTCCTGGGCCAGCTGATCCAGCGCCTTCACTACCGCCTAGCAGAGGAGAGGGTGAAACAATTAGCGCGACCCCAGACGGGGGAGATTTCTGTTGTGACAAGGAAGGCAGGACCCAAGGCTAACAAGGGAGTCCAGCGGGGAGGGAGCCCCCGCAAAGGGGGTTCTCACCGCCTTGCCCAGTCCATGTTCCTTCTGTAGGTTTCCGAACACGTCCTGGGCGCTGTAGGGCCGGTTTTGTTCTTGCAGGTACCTCAGGATGATCCCGGGGGCTGCGGGAGACGAGGTAGGATATGGGGGTCACCTCCGACCCCCTCTCCTATTCCCCTCCCGGGTCTTGCGGGCTTTGCCGTTACCTCCAGCCGCAGCCTCGGCCCGGCTTTTACTCATGGCCTTTCCCGCCACCAAACTCGAGAGCTGGACTGGTCGGTTGCTCCGGGAAACGCCTCCTTCCGGTGAGGAGGCGGGACCTTAACGCTGATTGGCTAAGGAAGAAGCCTGCCGGAAGAGTACCCGGACCTTCCGGGACCCCGTAGCCCTAGTAGCGGCTGTCAAGAAGTCGCAGTCCCCGGCCTTAGTGACAGGTCAGCGGCCGCCTCCTGGGCCCGCAGTGCTGCCTGTGGTGAGCGGTCCTTTCTATAAGCCGCCAGACCCTGTTAGGCCGAGTTTGAGCACTCGTGACCTTGAGCTAAACCCGCGTGGTGTGGGAGCCGGGTCATCTACCACGCCGCTCAAGGGTGCACAGAGCTAGTCCTCCACAGGAGTGGGACTAGTTTTCTCACGTATAAAGGACCTGTAGGTACTTTTGTCAGAGGGTGGCTGTGAACGCCAAGGACACCAACGATTTTCGTGTCGCATGTAGGGGGCGCTCGACACCTAGTGTCATTTGAACGCCCAAGAAAGACGGTTAGGAATGGGGGCTACTCAAGCCACAAAGCTTGAAGTCTCCAGTTATGAGCTGCCACACCTGGCAGGTGCTTTCCATTCCTGACCACAGTGGCCAGTCCGGAGGAGCCTGAAATAAATATTTCTAGTTTCTGAGGTCTGCTGACGGTCAAAGAGCAGCTGTCCTTGCAGCTCAGTGGAAGGGCACAGTATTAATTTTTCAGTCCTTCAACCTAAAACTTCATTAAGCCATTATTCAGAGCCCGGCGAGGTGGCGCACGCCTTTAATCCCAGCACTTGGGAGGCAGAGGCAGGCGGATTTCTGAGTTCGAGGCCAGCCTGGTCTACAGAGTGAGTTCCAGGACAGTCAGGGTTACACAGAGAAACCCTGTCTAAAAAAACAAACAAAAAGATAAATCTAAAAGAGAAAAAAAATAACAATTGACAAATGCCCGCAAGGTATTAGTTATATTTATGTCTTGGTTGTAGGGGGGAGACGTGGCCTCAAGAGGGAAAAACAGAAAGGGCAGGAGGGTCCCTGACATCCACCTGGGCTTCCTCTTCTGAGGATCACCACACCAGATTAGCTATTATCAGATTAATGAGAAGACTTATCAAGGAAGTACACAACGAAACAGCAGTCTCTTAAAAGATTGTTCTCATACAAGATTTATTCCCCTGCACCCCCCCACCCAGCCCAATTCACAGTGGAGGACTTGGGAGATTCAGAGCAGGTTCCACTGGTACAAGAAAAGACCTGGATTTGCTTGCTCCCCTTCCCTCCCTCTTCCTCTTGCCAACTCCCAAAGCATGAAGCTACACACACTCATGCAAACACGCAAAACCCCAAGCCTTTCCCTCACCTCCCTTTTTTTGTTCTTTTCCACATCATCGAGTTCACCTGTAAGACATCTACCTGGCTCTAAGGAAAGAGATGTCCAAAGTATTTGAGAACCCTAAAGTGGGGAGATGCCATTATTATGCCTAACTTTCACACTCACTGACTATGAAACAGGCACCTGCCATTCCTCTTCTCACTGTTATTCACTCCCTGGCCTCTATCTTGTCCATCAACCAAGAGCAAAAGTGTTAGCACAACCCCCAACCTGCAGCACATAAAAATGGGCTCTGTCCAACATCCCTCACCCAAACACAAAAGTGCTGGGGGAGTGGTCCCTGAGGATCAGCAAAGGTTAATGCAAGAGGGAAAGAGGATAGAAGAATTTGGCTTGAGCTCTGATTTGGGAGACAGAGAGGCAGTATGCTGGCACAGGTTGAGAACCAATGATCATTTAAGGGGTTTTCACATGATTTGATTCGGGGCTGCAGAACACCTACCCTTGAGAATGGTCTCTGCTGATTACCAACATCCTTACTAACTGGGCTCATCCTTACAGGAGTTAGGAAGTGGTATGGTAAGAAGAGCTGGTGGCTCTTGGGATGAACGCCATGGCCATTTGTAAAGTGCTACTTTGCTATCCCCTGTGTAATTAGTGCTTCTCCAGAGGAGGAGCAAGGGAAGGAGGAGGGACATAAACATGGATATGATATTGCTTTGCTCATTGCTCAGATTGATGGTCAAATGGAGCCAAGGGTTAACAGCACCAAAGACAACCACACAGCTCCAGGAGCTTTCATGAGACCTCAAGGTAGGCACTCACCAACCCAGCCAGCCAGCTGATCCTACAGCTCACGGTGATATAGCAGAGGCTCAGCCCCACAGCATGTTCACATTTCTCAAACTCTGCAAGCACTCTGGAGTGCTCAGGGTCAGCCCTCTAGAAATGAAGATGGGCTCAGGGACAGGAAGTGGGCCTGCTCTGCAGAACCAAAGGGCACACTTGCTTTGAGAACACAAATCAAATCATGGTAAAAGACACAGATGATAACTCCTGTAGCTGCTGCCTGGCTTCTGTGGCTCCAGTGAGGTGAGGAGAAGAGATGGGCTCTTGTATCAGTGAGGGCCCCTGAGCACCCAGACCTAAAAGCAAACAGCACTACCTCCTCAAAGGGGAATCAAATCCCTACTTTGTTGCCCGTGTACCACCCTGATGGAGAGAAGCCTCCCTTGGGGCGGGAGTATGTTCTCACTTCAGTGACTAAGCACAGATACGATGTCTCACTGGCAGCAGGTAAGAGTACGTTCTCTTAGCAGGCCTCTGCATCAGCCAGGCCACCCAGCACACAGATAAAATTCAGGGGACAAGACTGGGTTCTTCCCTTGCCCCATCACAGTAAGTGGGGTGGAGGAAAATAACCTACAGCACAGTGACCCCCCTCAAAGGAGTCTCTCAGTGGCTCCTAGAACTGGCAGGGTCTAGCTGATTCAGCTCTGATTGGTCCAGAAGTTCAAAATCATCTCCTTCAGCATCAGTGTCCAGGTCTGAACTAGGGGCCCGGAGGAAGCCTCTTGTTGCTCTTCGGGGAGGTGGGCCAGAAGGGTCTGTCTGGGAGGCCTCTGACAAGGCCAGTTGGATCATACCCTGGGAGACCAGGCTGGCAAGGTTGCTGGTAAGGTTAGATCCTCCAGGAAGGGAACTAAGCAGGAGCTCTGGCAGTGCAGCCTCATTCCGACTAGCAGGCAGGACCTGGGTATCCCCAGCCCCTGGTGGGGAGCGGTACATCAAGCTGGGCATCCCAATGCTGGTGTCGTCCTCGTCGTCCAGGCCAGCAGGATCCACGTTAATGGAAGGGAAGTCTGGCAGGTCTCTGGCAAATGACTCCTCTGGATCACTGTGGCCATCTAGGTCTGAGAGAATACAGCTGTGTGAAACATGATAGCTGCATGCTCTCTGTGCCCACACCCACAAGAAGTCAACCCTATATAACCAGGTTTTCCCACCCTGTACTGGTTAAGATGAAGCAAAACCTTCAAGACTGGTTAGTTTGTTGTCAACACTCAGATGGTCATGACTGCTGATGGGCAGAGAACTGCCTGTCTTCCTCGACTGTGTCCATGACTAATAAGAGACTGGGGGCTTCAAGGGCAGCATAACAGCCATGTCATATCACACCCTTGGGCAGATTTATTACTTACACCACCACTCAGGAGAGGAGGGGGCACAAGGAAGCCCCATCCAGGGAAGCTACAATGCAAAAGTCAGAGTTACTATCAACTCAGGCCAAAGGTTCTCACCTTCAGAGCCTTCTGTTAGAGGTGTTTGGCCTCTTGACAGGTTAAATGTGCCATTTTCTGTACAGGAGACCTCAGCATCAGAGTGCTCCGAATCTGTGATAGCCAATTCCCTGGCAACAGTAGAATCATCCAGCTTAGAAAAAGAAAACAAGTCTGAGATGATGCCATCTGCAATTGGCTTTACTGACGCAAGCCCTGGAAGACCCCGAAGCTGACCCATGAACCCAGGATGCATGGCAACTGCATCCACAGTCTTGACTTGTGAGGTTGCCTCCCTAAAGGGAGCACTCTTTTCCATCAACCTCTTGAGCTCAGACAGTCTTGGGTAACCAGAAAAATATACTTATTAACCAAAAGTCTAGATGGGTTGGCTGCTAAAAAAGATTTATGTCAGTTCCAGGTTCTTCCGGGTGGTAGGGTAAAAGCAATCCCCAGTGGTTTTACTGTTCATCAGGCTCAATCTGAGTTCTCGGACCCCACAAAACACCTGAGGTGGGTTCTCCCCTCAGCTCTGTACTAAGAGAAAGAGGAATCTAGGGTCTCTGAGGGACCGTGATAGGCTTGAAACCTGGTTACCGTGATAGGCTTGAAACCTGGTTACCATCTCAATGCGAGTTGCCAGATGGAGCAAAAGGACCAGGGGAGCAGCTTCCACAGACAGATACCTGAGGACAGAAGGCAGCAAGTTCCTCTTCACTGTCACTGTGGCTGTCCGTGGCACGTTCTGAGTGCAGAGCTCTGCGGCGCACTAGTGGAGAGAACAGAAGGTCCTGATGCCTTTGAGGGAAAAATCTCCCTTTGGACTCCAAAAGCATGTATCAGAACACAAGAAGCAGCTCTCTAAATATAGCCCTAGTGTCCATAGCAATGTCTGAAAGTAAGGATGCCGAGTCTAAATTGTTACACGAGACTACATCTCTCCTCTAACATCCCTCCTTTTTCCAACTCAACGCATCTCTAGAAATTCTGGCTAATGATGAACTACTACCAATCTACCAGCAACATTGAGAATCTCCTAGAGGTAAATACAAAGCAAGGTGGTAAGCGGCACAGTCATGGGAAGGAAAAGGAAGCTGCTCACCTTGGGGAAATGAGGCTTTTAAGGACTGATACTTTTCAACTAGTTGGCCCAGATGAAGCTGGGCTTGGTGACCACATTCGTGATTCTTTGAAGGCCAGTGCTTAATCAAACACCCAAACTGATAAGACCAAAGAGAGGGACACGTCTGCATCACCCTCTGTGTTAGGTAGAACTCAGGTTAATAATAGTATACTTCTGGCATCTACGTGGCTGTTCTTAATCATCTTTGGAAACAGCTTTCGTTAATGGAAAGAGGCTGGCTCAGAAGTGTCAAAAACCTGCACTAGCATTTACTCAGTTTAAGACCACTTGAGTCTCATGGTTAATGCAGATTATCTAAAACAGTGCACAAAACAGCCGATCCAGTGCTTGGACACTTGGAAGGTGTTTCATAACAGCACATGGTACTACAGACATCTTCTGTATCTCTTACTCAACTTGGGAGTTTTTCTCTAATCAGTTTAAAATGGAGTTTAAGGCCTTTATAAGAAAACCAGGCAAGTCTGCCTAGGTTTCTCAGAAAAATATTGCCTTTCCTCACTACTTTCTACTCCTACCAACCACCCCCGACTTCTACTTGAAAATTTTAAAATTACTCTTACGTTCACAGTTCCCTGTGGCAGTCAGAGAACAACTGTCATGTGTGTGTGTTAGTTACTCCATTGCGAGGACCCCAGGGATTAAACTCAGGTCATCAGGCTTGGTGGCACCTCTATCTGCTGAGCCATCTCATGGGTCCTATTTCTCCCACTTTTAAAGACTTATCCAGTTTGTGAGGCCTGGCTTCTCCTCTTTCCCTGTCAGGTAGAAGAAAGCCATCCCATGATGCTTACATTGTCTTTCTCTCTGCTTGGACATCATGTAGCCACGGACACTGAAGTCCAGCCGCTGCAGAACTGGCTTCAGTCGCACATAGGCTCGATCCCACAGACGGTGATAGACAGCAAGAGGCCACATCATAATGATGACAACTGTGAAGAGTGGAAATAGAAGAAAATGGAGATGAGCCATCTCGCCAGCCCTGCACAAAGCAATCTTACCTGGCCCCCTGCTGTTGTGTCCTTAGGACTCTGGGCAGAACAATTCAACTTAATTCTTCTGGTCACCTCCACTAGTGACCCCTATCATATACAGTTTTTGAGAGCAGGAACTTCTGTAGCCATCCAAGGATCCACATCACAGCTATACACAACACATATGCTACAGGACCAGGCAGTGTGGACATACGGAGTAAAACAGTGACAACTGGCCATGTGATTCTGAGATAAAACTACATATATAAAATACTGCATATGGATGTCCAGCAGAGTGGCACAGGCCTTTAATCCCAGCACTCAGGAAACAGAGGCAGGGAGATCTCTATGAAGCCAGCCTAGTCTACATAATGAGTTCCAGGATAGCCAGAGCTGCACAGAGAAACCCTGTGTTTTTTTAAAACCAAAAAAGAAAAAGATGGGCTAGGATATATATCAGTTGCAAAACACTTGCCTAATATGCATGGCACCCTGGACTGGACTTCACTGTAAGCTCCCCAAGAGGAAATGGGGCTTATGCCTTTTATGTGAAGTACCATTTCATAGTTTCATGTGAAAAGACATTTAACAACACTAATCATGTCCTGAAATATTGTTGGAGCACTAAAATATAGAGGGCCTCTTCCTGGACAGCAGTTCTCAACCTGTGGGCTGTGACCCCTTTAGGGGGCTAACGACCCTTTCATAGGACTCGCATATCAGATATTTGTATTATGATTCATAAATATTTTTATGGCCGGGGGTCCCCACACCATGAGGAACTGCATTAGAGGGCTGCAGCGTTAGGAAGGCCTACAATCTCTGACCTAGAACCACAGCTGACGATGGCAGGAAAAGCTATGATCAACCTAAAATGTGTAGGGAGAAGTACTTTCACACTTACGCATCAAGTAGGACAGCAGGAGCCCAGGGATGTAGCGGCCCAACATGGCCAAAAAGGTCAGTACCCCACAGCTCAGCAGGCAGAACTGGGAGAAGCAAGAAGCAGGATTAGCTTTCTGCTACATGGCAAAGGACCGAGGTGGGGATGGGGGATTAATGGAGGCGTGACTGAAGATTCTATGATCTGAGTCAAGCATGGACATGCCAGAAGGACAGCCTCAGCCACCAGTCCAGTGGTGATTCTGTTCTGGCAGACGAGAGAACTCCCTTCTACTCAAGCTCCCTTCACATGGAGAGCCCATACAGCTGTGCCTTTCATGCCAGGAAATTGGTTTAAGTTTTAGCCAAAAATTCTCTCTGAAAACATGCATTGGTAGTGGGTTTTTTAAGTAAAATTAAGAAAACAAAAATATTAAAACCCAACAACTTATCATGTTTAATGTGACACAGAACACACACAAGCAAGCTTTCTGTCTCTTCTTGAGACAAGAGAATGGCCTGCTCTGTGGGGCTGGAGACAGCTCTGTTGTATCACTTGCCTAGCATGCAGGAAGCCCTGAATTCAATCCCTAGCACAGAAAGAAATTAAAAAAAAAAAAAAGAAAAAAAAAGAAAGAAAAAGAAAAAAGAAAAGAAAGGAAAAGGAAAAAATGAAGAGAAAAGGACAGAAAAGAAAAGCGCCTACTCCAAAGCACAGCAGGCACGGAGTCAGGCTCCTGCCTTTCCTGGGGCAGCCGGTCAGAACCCTTCCTATCACCTCCCTGTGTTTCTATGAACCTCATGTCTTTTATGAATGAAGGTACATGGGGAAATAAGTGTCTCATCTTAACATGAACTGAGCTGAAAGCCAGAGCTGAAAGTGCAAAGGGAGGTCTTACCTTGCCTGGGTTTTGCTTTTTGAAAAGCAAAAGATTCCTTATGAAAATGGTCCCACTAACCCAGACTTCAGCTACATGGTGGCAGAGCTCGGGCACGCTGAGCAACCGAGGGTGCACAAAGCCCCAGCTATGGGAGAGAGAAGGGGAGCTGTGAAAGGAGGCTGTTTAGGGGCCCCCCATCTTGCTGTGCTGCCAGCCGATGCTTCCGGGTTTAAAGAGGGCTTGGGGAGCAGCTAGTCCCAGGAGCTTTAGAGGTGAAACATGCCATTCTTCTTGGCTTACCAGGTTGAAACTTGATTTGAGGGACTAGGAAGACAAACTTGTTCTAACAACTCCACCCTATGAGCAAGTGGCTTCGTCCACATGTATAAACCTGCCACCAGACCCAAGGCCCTGTATGCTTGAAAACACCATGTTCTCCACTCTCAGACTACAGCAATTCCGTGCGATTGCAATCCAGGAACACAAGTAAAAGCCTGACTGACTCCTCTACAGTGGTGAGGGAGGCAATGTGAGGGGACAAAGCAAAACCAAAATAAACCTCAGCCAGGAAATTCCTTATCAAACACACCGGTGGATGGGTTAAGGACGAAAGCAGAGGCTCTAAGACACACAGGGATCTTCAACACTAGCTTGCTGATGCCAGGAAACAATGTTTTCTACCCAGAACTTAAAAATAGCCACAGGCCACAGAAACACCAAGTGATGCAGTATGAAAGCCGGGAGACAATTAGTTGCCTCTAGGTTTTCACACTGTGGCTTATTAACGCAGCTATTTCCCTGGCATGTCAGGTTGTAAGTCACCACTTCTTTTCCAGAAATGTCTCGTCCTATAGAGAAGACACTTGAGTATTCTCAGCCTGAATTTTAGAATTTGTTATTACTTGAAACAGACTAGGTGTATAATGTTGTATCCAGAATATGGGGTTAAGAACATGTAACCAAAAACCAATACAAACAACACACTCCATTAAAACAACAGAAGGGAAGTAACTGGTGCTCCATACCTCTCGTTGTCCAAGGCGTCAGGTCTCGGCACTACAACATTAAAAATAAACACCAATATTAGCTGGTAGGCAAAATGAAACCTGAAAGTATTAGGTTGTCTGGTGGTCTAACTGTTCAGGTTTTAATATGCTTAGGAAAAAGTAAACATTAGTAGCCAATAAAAAGGAGCTCCCATGTTACATTGCCAGGGTTAGGATGCTGCAGACAACGGAATAATGGTTTATGTGTCTTCAAATGACAAAGCATTTTTCCATGGGGAAGGAGAAGGTACAAATGGACCACAAGAACTACAACTAAACACTTCAGCTTACAGCCAAGGTGTCTGAGAACATGGTCTGTCCATCCCTTGAGTATGCCAGACTGCTCACACACATCATTGTGTGCCAAGCTTCTAAGGCATGTTGTAACTACTCCAACTCTAGAGATCTGTCTGTTTTCTTTAGAGATACCTATTATCTGTTCTGAACAATATAGGCTTTTGACATTTACAGGTATGAGACAGGCTGACTTCTTGAACTCTATAAAATAAGGAGTGATGTACTTAAAAACTATATACTGTATGCAGTGTGACCATCCTGCCAGCACTTCAACCTGACTGACTTGTCCAGAATTCCCATCAGTTCTCCTTTCAGACTCCCACCTGAACCGATCTCCACTGCCTCTGCCTATAGCTGGCAAATGCATGCATTCTCCCTCTTTTAAAGTCCACAAGTCAACTTTACTACTCCTAACCATCTACTATGTATCAATACCTAGTTCCTCTATTCTTCATACTCTCCAAAACACCTACCATGAGACTCTGGACACTGGTTTCCTCCCACAAGGATAAGCTGCAGTTTCCTAGCAGCCTCTGCTTCCCCCTTGGCTCACCCTATCCCACCATATGAGATGATATCAAATTAACCTTTACTCTCAACTCAGTATGCAGCTCTATTCTAAAAGATCTTCAATGATGACGCACTGCCTAAATAGCTAAGCCTAAATTTTAAGGACTTATAAATCTAAGTTCTCTCTTGAAAACAGACTCCTCATTCCTATCAAAATGTTCAATTTTCTGTTCCCAGGAGATCCTTAGCAAGTTGTGGTTCTTTTGTGTATGGTTGTAGACAGGATCTTGTGTATTCAAGCTAAACTCCAACTCACTACATAGCTGAGGCTGACTCTGAGGGCCTGCTGTGCTGGCAGAAAAAGAGTATGACTCCATGCCTCACTTGCCTGCGGTTCTCCTTTTACATTCACTGACTGACTTGGGTAATGTACATAAACCCATCAACTAAACATTACACTGTATCTCCAATTTATCCTTTGGGTGGTCATTAATTTTTCTTCAAGTGTCTATAGTTTTTTAAAAGAGAAACTGTATTTCTTATTGCTTATTACATAATTTAGAAGAAATTCTTGGGAGGCAAACTGATGCTGCCTGGAGCTGGGCATGGTAGTACATGCCTGTAACCCCAACAGCTGAGAGGAAATGCAGGAGAATTAGGAGTTCAAGGTCACCCTAAACTACACAGTGAATTGGAAGCTAGCTTGGGCTACATCGACACTGGGTTTTGTTTTTGTTTTTAAGTAATGGCCAGGCATGGTGGTGCACATCTTTAATCTCAGTACTCAAAAGGAGTGGAAAACCTCCATGAAATTGAGGCCAGCCAAAGCAACACAGTCAGACCTGGTCTCAATAAATAGATGAATAAATAAATAAATAAGAAAGAGCTAGAGAGATGGCTCAGCACTTAGGAGCATTGAGTACTCATCTAGAAGACTTGGGTTCATTCAATTCTTGGCAGCTAACAATAGCCTATAACTCCAACTCCAAGAGATCCAAAGTCCTCTTTTGGCCTCTGTGTACATCAGGTACACAAATGGTACCCAGACACACAGGCAGGCAAAACACCCATTCAAATAAAATAATAAATTGATGCTGTCTCAGTAGCTAACAGTATCCAGTAAAGTCATTTGAGTCTAAAAGATAAAACAGAAAATGGTAAAGCCTTTGTATTTCTCAGGCCACTTACACCAGCAACACCAGCTCAGGTGGCAGACACAGATCTGCCAGCACTAATGCAGTAACAGACAGACAGAACCCAGCTCTACAGGCCCACAGGTGAGGCATAAGCTTTTCTTTTCCTGTTTTTTTGAGACAGGATTTTTCTCTACGTGGCCCTGGCTGTCCTAGAACTCACTATTTACCTGCCTCTGCCTCCTGAGTTCTGGGATTAAAGATGTGCACCAACACCCCTGGCCTGAGGCTTATTTTTCAAATGTCTCCTAAAGCAACTAATTCAGACTTCAAGGATTAGTCCCCAGAAACCCATACTACTCAAAACAAACAAACAAACAAACAAACAAACACCCTAAAGGCAAAAGTCCCTTAAAAATTACCAGTTCAAATTATTCTAAATGCTACAAATTTTACCGTTTATCTCAGGCCAAATTTTGTTCTTCCATTGGTCAATACAGACAATGATCATCAAGCTGAATGCAAGCAAAAACACAAAACGAAGTGATGTCAATGCAAAAAACCTAGAGAAAGAAAACACAAGAGGGTTACTAAGTAATAAAGCCAGTTCAGAAAAGACCCATGTGCACTCTAGGCTAGGTGAACAGACCTAGTTCAAGGTTTGGTGGTTGTTAACTAGTTATACACCTTGGTTAAGTCACTCCAGTTTTCCAGACCCCAGCTATTTTCCAATGGAGATAGTTTCTTCTGTAAAAATAAAGGACTAAGCCAGGCAGTGGTGGCGCACGCCTTTAATCCCAGCCCTTGGGAGGCAGAGGCACGTGGATTTCTGAGTTCAAGGCCAGCCTGGTCTACAGAGTGAGTTCCAGGACAGCCAGGGCTACACAGAAAAACCCTGTCTTGAAAACAAACAAACAAACAAAAAAGTAAAGGACTAAATCAAATATAACCTCCTGGAGAGCCTTCCAACCTTTCAGTCTATTATGCAGGGACAAGCTGGAAGGAAAGCAAGTATTTATTTACTAAAGTTAAGCAGACACGTGCACATAGCACAATTTAATTGTGCTATTGTGTATATTAATGCCTAATTAGGCATGCTATCACAGACGAAAGGACGGAGCTGCCCCCTCAATCAAAATGACTCAATTAAGGACATTCAGAAAGCCAACACTCAAGGTATGTCTAAAAGGTACTTCAGGATCAGCACCAATACTCAAACTCTTGTAAAGACAACCTAAAGGAAAAGCCAGGTGCAGTGCTCCGGGCCTGTAACCCCAGCCCTTGGGAGGTGGAGACAGGATGATTAGAAGTCTGACGTCGTTTTCATCTAAATCATGAGTCTGGGGTCAGCCTAGGCTATTTGAGACCCCATCTTGGGGACAGGTGGCGGTGGTGGTAGTGGCGGTTAAAAAGCACATAGTTTTTTGGAGAGACCAGCATTACTCTGTTGATGAAGCTAGATAGAAGTGAACCACAGACCATATCCCTTATGATTACAGATGCAAACTCTTTAATAAAATATAAACAAATTAAATTTAACAATATATTAAAAAGTATACTGCATAACCAAGTGGGATTTGTATTTATGACTGCACATGGTATTGTGTAATACGGGACACTCTCATACATGTATGTATGTGTTGTGCATGGAGCATGCTTTGTCTCCAGGCCCTTCACTTCTCTCTTCCCATCATTAGTTCTCTTTGTTCCCCAAGAGTTTCATGCCAACTGTCGTCATGTCATAAAAATGTACATGATTTGATGCAGCTATCTACAGTCTAAGAAGCACAAATGAGAGAAGGCATATGGTATTCATCTGAGACTGAATAATTTAATGTGATTCTCCCTAGCCACATCAAGCAGGAACGTGTGTAAGCCCAAAATCTCCATCACTCCAGACAGGTCTTCCAATACAGACCTGGCTGCCCTAGAACTCTGTAGTCCAGGGTGGCCTTAAACTCAGAGCCCTGCCTACCTCCGCCTGACTCTTGGGAGGAAAGGTTTGAGCCACTATATATACACATGCCACTCCACTTTATCACTTAAAACAGGGTTTCGACTGAATCCAGAGCTCATCAACAGGAAAGACTTCTGGACAGTTAGTTCCAAGGATCCGCCTGTCCCTGACCTCTCACTGGGGACACAGATGTGTGACCAGACAAGGCTTTTACATGAATGTTGGAGATCCACGTTCAGGTCCTCACGCTGCAGGTCAGGAATCACAGCAAGACCAATACATGTAGCACATCACCACTCAGCCAATGAGGGGACTGGAAACAGAGCTCAGTCGGCACGGTGCTTGTCTAGCATGCATGAAGACCACAGTTCAATCCCCAGGACAGCACGGCCCGGCGTGCTAGGCATGCCTACAGCCATCTTTCCAGAATGCCCATCTTTAAGGCTGAGATCTCGTTAGGTTACCTTGGTTGGTCTCCATATTCTTGAGCTGAATGAAGTAATGACTTGTTTCAGCCTTCAAACGCTGAGACTACAATCAAATACCACTGCACCAAGCAAGACACAGCTTTTAAGGTTATAAGAGGGACGGACAGATGGCTTGGTGGGTAAAATTATTTGTAGCAAAAGCCTGAGACCCTGAACTGGGTCCCTGGAATCCACAGTGGAGTGGAGGGAGAGGATTTTGGAAAGTTGTCCTTTGACTTCCTCATGTACACACTTACACCAGCAGACACACAAACAAAAATCATAGAATTTTATTCACTAATAACAAAACAAAAATTAGGCCAGACATGGTGATACACACCTTTAAGTCCAGCCTTTCTGAGGCAGAAGGAGAAAGGCTGAGTTTGAGGTCAGCCTGTTCTATGTAATAAATCCCAGGCCAGCTGGGGTCATACAGCAAGACACTTGTCTCAATAATAATAATAATTAATAATAATAATAAATTAAACTTAAAAATAAAATCAAATGACCCTGAGTTTGATTCCCTAAACAGAACCATTATGTGAACTTATGATCTGTTTCCTCACGCATAATGTGATGCTCACAAGTCCTGAGCTAAGATGTAGCTCCTTGCCTTGCATGTATGAACATCTAGTTTGATCCTCAGCATCAAATAATACCAGTGTGGTAGCCAACACCCACACTCCCACCACTTGAGAGGTAGAGGCAGGAGGATCAGAAATTCAAGGCTGCCGGGCGTGGTGGTGCACGCCTTTAATCCCAGCACTCCGGAGGCAGATGGATTTCTGAGTTCGAGGCCAGCCTGGTCTACAAAGTGAGCTCCAGGACAGCCAGGGCTATACAGAGAAACCCTGTCTCGAAAAACCAAAAAAAAAAAAAAAAAAAAAATTCAAGGCTATCCTTAGCAACATCGTGAATTTCAGGACAAACTGGACTATATAAGACTTTCTCTTTTTTTTTTTTTAAAGGAAAACAGCAGACTTAAATCACCTATAAAATATAATATTTGATCCTGGCCAAAAAGCCAAGAAGAAAATGTAAGGAGCCAGCTACTGTCTAACAGTTCTGCTCAACTGTTCCACATCACAGTGGCACTAGGCATTAACAGAGCAGCCAACCAAACAGGTGACGATGATCAGGAGCTGGTTATAAGTCACCATTCTGGAATACCCTCAGCTAAATATCTGATTAATAATGTTATATAATCACAGAACAAGCCTAAGGATAGAATTACAAAAGGCCAGGGATAGTGCTCAGTCGATAGGGCCATCTGGGTGTACAAAGGCCCAGCTTTGATCCTCAGCCAGGAGGGAGAAGCAGGACAATCCAAGCAGCGTCACAGAGTTTAATACCACAATAGGCCCGTGAGACAGTCTCTGAAGAAAAAATATGCTGGACATGGTGGCACATGCCTTTAATCCCAGCACTTGGAAGACAGAGGCAGAGTCCAGCCTGGTGTACATAGTGAGTTTCAGGGCAGCCAGACAAACCCTGACTCAAAAAATAAAATAAAATAAAAATAAAATAAAGTTTTAAAAAATTAAAAGCTAGGGCTGGAGAGATGGCTCAGCAGTTAAGAGCACTCAATACAGCCGGGCGTGGTGGTGCACACCTTTAATCCCAGCACTTGGGAGGCAGAGGCAGGCGGATTTCTGAGTTCAAGGCCAGTCTGGTCTACAAAGTGAGTTCCAGGACAGCCAGGGCTACACAGAGAAACCCTGTCTCGAAAAACCAAAAAAAAAAAAAAAAAAAAAAAAAAAGAGCACTCAATACTGCTCTTCCAGAGGTCTTGAGTTCAATACCCAGCAACCACATGATGGCTCACAACCACCTGTAATGAGATCCGATGCCCTCTTCTGGAGTGTCTGAAGAGAGCAAAAGTGTACTCACATACATAAAATAAATAAACCTTAAAAAAATATTAAATACAAGATACTCAGACCAATCTTCAGCACCAAAAGTAAAAAAGCCTTATCTGAGCATATATGTGAAGACAAACACAAATTGCCAAAGGAAATTCAGATTTTGTCTATAGACACTTCTATACAATAAACATCACTGCATACTACCTGCACTCTTTTTAAAAATAAAATACATTAAAATGAAAGGAAATGAAAATCAGGAATCCAGTCACCAGTGACAAGTCTATTCTAGTTTTCCTACCCACCACTTAAAGGGCACAATCACACGAGATTAAAGAATGAAAGCAGCTTAGCAGAGACAAACTGAGGAGCTGCCTGCCCCAGGTCGTTAGTCTCCTCCAAGCCAGTACATCTTCCTAACAAATGAGCCCACACTCTGCTCTACTTGAAAGTGACCTCCCTCCGAGGGGCGAGCCAGGCCACAGTCATCCCTCCCCAGAGCACTGACTGCTGACAAGAAACTCAGGTGAGAGGAGGATGTTTAACTCTCCTTTAGAGGGCCATTTTCTAGCCATGCCTGTGAACCTTGCACTTGGGAGGGGAAGGCAGATCAAGAGTTCAAGATCACCCTCAGCTACACAGAGTAAACTTGTTGCCAACCTGGGCCACAGGAGACCTCGTTTCAAAACAAACAAAAAAAATTTCGCCCAAACTAGACTATCTTACAGCAGCCTGTCACTACCCCTACCTTCCTATTCCCACTGCCAATACTTAACTGACAACCGAATCTGAGGGCGTGAAGGAGCAGCCCAAGCACAGAGTAATAAAGGCAGGGGGTGGTGTGGTGGTGAGTACCTTTAAAGACAGGAATTGGGAGGCAAAAGGAAACGTGTGTGTTTACAAAGTAACAATAAGGTAGGAGGGAGGATAAAATGATTTGATAAGGCAAGGGATAAGAAGACAAAGAGCAAAAAGACAGAGAGCAAGGAAACAAATGGGAAGAAATCCAGACAAGAGGGCAGAAGCAGGAGGATCAGGAGTTTGAGGCTAGTCTAAACTATATAATGAAATTCTTCTAGAACACACACACTCAAACCCCAAATCCACAAAGCTTGCTAAAATAGCATACAAAACACTTTCAGCAACTACAAACAGCATAAAAACTTTCCAACTAAGCTAAAGGCACCTACAAGTACAGTCCAGTAGGCATACAGGGCTATGCACACATGAGTCAGTCACGGGGGACGGCCCCTGTCTGTGTCTTTCTCACCATTATGGCATCATCTATTTTTTCTTCATGATTTTTTCCTTATTTCTAAGCCCAAGCATATTGTTGAAGGTTTAGACAATGCAAGAAATAAGAAAATGTCAGGCGTGCAGCACATGCCTTTAATCCCAGTGCTCATAGAGGCAGGCGGATCTCTGTGAGTTTGAAGCCAGCCCAGTCTACAGAGTGAGTTTTAGGAAAGCCAGGGCTACACAGAGAAACCCTGTTTTGAAGAACAAACAGAAATAACAAAATAAAAATGAGCATATCACTATAAAATAACCCAGTTTGTACAGTGGCTCACACTCTACCTAGTGAGACAGGAAAAAAGGGAGAGATGGGGAGGAGAAAAAAAGAAAAGAGAAGGGGAGAAAAGGAGAAAGGAAGAGAAGAGAGAAAGAGAATTAAAAATCTAGATCTGACCAGGCCTCTGAAGTCACTGCCAGTTTACAGGAACCATGAGGCAGGAGAACATGCAAAGCCCCGGGAGGGAGGGGGGCAGCCAGCAGGGTCTCCAGGGCACTCTCTGGACAAAGGACCTGTTCAGAGCAAACAGTCACAGTATATATACACTTCACTTCTATTTATTTATTCACTTACTAACCTTGCAAGTGAATAAAGTTTTTTTATTTTGTTTTATTTTATGCCAAACAGTAGCATTTTTGAGGGGGATTAAAAAACACACACACACACACAAACATTTCAATACTGCACGAATTCATTTTCCATATGACCAAGCTGATGGTATTTTAAATGTCTATTTTATAGAGGCACATGTACGATTAATTCCGTTATTTAAACTATTAACACACAGACTCAGTGGGAGGCCAGCACCATGGCTCAGGATAAAGGCACTACCACTGTAGAATCCAAAATAAATTCAAGACCACTCAGCCTCCTCTGAAGGGACTTTCCAAACTACACTAGCAGGCCAAGTGCAGAGCCAGATATGGAAGCTGGCTGACTAAACAGTGCTGAGGAAAACCATAAGGGCAGGCAGAGTGAGGGACCAGGCCAAAGGTAGTCACCCTATGCAAACCAACCAATGCCTGAAAGGGTTACTTGCTACACCACTGAGAATAAGCCAGCTAGCCTTGTTGCCTAAATCTGCCCCTTAAAAGGTATAAAAAGTGTTGTTTTTTATTTGTTCGGGGTCTCTCCTCTTGCCTGCGTGCTGAGGGGGGTCCCCAACGCGTTGGATCAATTAAAAAACAAAACAAAACAAAAAACAACCTCTTGTAGTTTGCAGCGATGTTGGGTCTCTATGGTCCTATGGTCTTTGTGAGTGAGGGTCTTTTGGTGGACTCCAACACCACCAAACGTGGCAACCTGAGTTCAATCCCTGGAACACACAGTAGGAAGAGAAAGCCAGACTCCCGAAAGTTATCCTATGACCTCACATTTGTGTCCCTGAGTGTACGCACACATACAAAAATGGAAACTGGAAAGATGGCTGGGTGGTTAAGAATCCTTGTTCTTGTAGAGGATTTAGAACCTACATGGAGGTTCACAACCATCTGTAACTCCATTCCTAGAGAACTGGACACCTTCTTCAGTCCTCTGAAGGCACCAGGTACATACATACTGTACAGCATCATGCAGGCAGAAGACCCCTCATGCACATAAGACTAGACTTAGTCAAGTCTAATAACAAACAAACCACTGGGAAGTAAAATGTTTGAATGAGAATGTTTGAGTGATTTGTCCCCAATTAGTGGAACTATTTGGGAAGGACTGGGAGGTGTGACCTGCTGGAAGAGGTGTGTCACTGGGGATGGGCTTCAGAGTTTCAGTATCACATGCCAGTCCCAGTGTCTCTTCCTCTTTATGCTGCCTATGGATCTGGATATAAAATTCTCAGCTACTACTTGAACATCATGCCTGTCTGCTTCCCAACTAACCATCTAAAATTGTAAGTAAGCTCCCAATTAAATGTTTCTAAGAGTTGCCTTGGTCATGGTGCCTTTTCACAGCTAGAGAACAGTAACTAATACACACATAATATACCTAATTTAATTTTTATTTAATACATAAGCATGTTTTCTCATAGTGCAGGTACCTTTAGTCCCAGCATTTGGGACAGGGAGGGTGAAGGGGAGAAGAGGTGGAGGCAGACAGATCTCTGTGAGTTCAAGGCTAGTCTGGTCTACAAAGCAAATCCAGGACAGCCAGGGCTTGTTACAAGAGAAGCCCTATCTTGAAAAACCAAAACCAAAACAAACAAACAAAAAATGATTAGGGCTGGAGAGATGGATCAGAGGCTAAGAGCACTGACTGCTTTTCCAGAGGTCCTGAGTTCAATTCCCAGCAACCACATGGTGGCTCACAACCATCTGTAACGAGATCTGACGCCCTCTTCTGGTGTGTCTGAAGACAGCTACAGTGCACTTAGATATAATAATAAATAAATCTCTTAAAAAACAAACAAACACCCCCAAGGCTGGGAATGTGGCTTAGAGCCTACCATGCACAAGGTCCTGGATTTGAGCCCAATCACTATATAAACTGGGCACAGTGGTGTGCACATGTAATTCCAGCACCAGGGAGGTAGGGATAGAACTATCAAGAAGTCAAGGTAATTCCTGAGCTACAGGGGACCCTACCTCAAAACAAGAAGCAAAAATACATGAATGAAACAAACCAAACAAACAAATAAAACACCAAAACTGGGCCAGTGAAATGGCTCAGAGAATAAAGGCAAACGCCAAGCAAGCCTGATGACCTAACTTGGATCCCAGGAAACGACAGCAGAAAGAGTAAATTAACTCTCCAAAATGGTCCTCTGACCTGCACAAACACACCAGGGCTGGTGCCTGCCTGCCTACACACACACACACACACACACACACACACACACACACACACACGTACACACACACAAGAATACTAAATTAAAAAGAAAATAAGAAAAAGGAGCTGCACTACACAACACGAAACACAAACCTCTGACCTTACCTGTAATTAAATAAGTAGAACATGACGCATTCATTATTTTTTATAACAACACTACCATAAGATTCACCCTATGGAATACCTAATTCAATGGTTTGGAGTATATTCAGAGTTGCGCAGCTGTCACCATTATCTAACCTCCAGTCTCATCAACCTCAATAACTGTATCCCCATCACCAGTCCCTCCTTGTCCCCTCTGTCCCCAGAAGAGGTGCTGATCATTTAGCTTAGCAAATGCTGCCAAACTACTACTTCCTAGAAAAGCCATCCAATGTCAGCTTCTATCAGTCATATGTCAGTTTTCTCATATATTCCCAAGAATTCTCAGTTCTTAAAACTTAAGAAGCAGTTAGGCAGCGTGATGTACAACTTTGATATCACTACTCAGGGAGCAGAACCAAAACTGAGTTCTAGGACATCTGTGGCTACATACTGAGACCCTGTCTCAAAGTAAAATAAAAGAAATAAAATTTAGCAAGCAGAAATTGGTAACACAACTTGATTTCTATTCCCTTTTTAAATGAATTTATCCTATGTGTATGAATGTTTTGCCCACATGCATCACATGCACCGCACGCCTGCCTGATGAACTGGAGATGCTGTGAGACACCATGTGGGCGCTGGGAAGCAAACCTAGTCCCTCTGCAAAAACTAGAGCTTTTCATACCGGAGCCATCGCTTCAGCCACTGCACTTGAATTTTTAAAATACCAGTGACAGTAAAATTTTATATACCCACTGTTTTTCTTTTTGGGAAGGAAAGTGTCGAGACAGTCTCATGCAGCCCGGGATGGCCTAGAACTCACTAGACAGCTGGGGATGACCTTAACTCCTGATTCTCTTGCCTTGTAACTTAACACTTATGTGCGTGTGCGCACACACACACACACACACACACACTCACACCCCTGGATTACAGGCCTGCACCACCACATGTGGATTTTCCTTTCGTAAACTGTCTTTTTATCTGTTGGGGGCTAAAATCCAATTAAACTGTGCCAGCCCAGATAAAATGTATTCCTTGGAATCGCTCTTTGGTGGTCAAAAGACTATGAGAAATCCTAGAAAATAAGTCGTTTTCTGGGAGTTAACTACAGCTTAGATCTCCAGTAGTAACAGAAGCTAGAGTTTGTTATATAAATAATAATAGTTTGCCTAGCATACAGGAGGCCCTGGGTTCAATCCACAGTAACACATACAATTGTGAACAATGACAACACATCTATTTTCAATCAAAGAAGATGCTATTTTGGGTTCCTTTGTTGTTACAGAGCATGCTTGTCTCTGTGGCACTTCAGAACAAAGCATCCCATTCTATAGGGACAGGGAGCCTATTATTGTGCAACACTTGTGACTGCCTAGTTAATGAGCCAGTAAATGAGAAGGAAAAAAATTAACCTAACCTATATCACATGATAGCTGCTTCTCGCACACTCACTCACACACACAAGAAGAAGTGAAACCAGCTGGCTGCTAATGACCTACCCGCCCCTTAAACAGAGAAAGTGCCAACCTTACAATTACAGACAAAACTCCAAGGCAAGGCTAGCTGCAGAGCTCAGAGATAAAGAGTGTGCCTAGCATTTATGAAGCCATGGGTTTAATCCCAGCATAAAAACAAACAAATGACTAATCCACCTTTAAGGCAAAGAGAGGCAAAGCTAAGGAAGATGTAATTAGCAGCCTGCTAGGTTACCAACCAGACAAGAGAGCCCGACCAACGCAATAGACTCCCAAGAGCAGGGGCCAACTTTGGCTGCTCAGACCCAAAAGCAGAAAGAGGAAAAAAGCGATTTATCAGAAACACTTGTCAATCAGTTTCAAACTTTGCCTTTTCTCTGTGTGTGTGTGTGTGTGTGTATGTATGTATGTATATATGTGTAGACAGTCCATGTAGTCCCAGCCAGGAAGTCACCATATAAAACAAGCTAGTCTTGATCTCACAGAGACCTGTTTCCTGAGTGCTGGGGCTAGTAGCCTACATCACTCTGGTTTGACTTTTTTCTTTTTCCTGAAGAATAAATGTCTCTGTTGAAACGGGTTTTCCTTGTCATTTAAAGGAAAACTATAATCTTAAGATGTTTACTTTTCAGAACGCTCCAGAACTCATTAAAGAGGGAGAGGAGGAAAACAGGGTGGTGGTGGCGCACACCTTTAATCCCAGCACTTGGGAGGCAGAGGCAGGTGGATTTCTGAGTTCAAGGCCAGCCTGGTCTACAGAGTGAGTTCCAGGACAGCCAGGGCTACACAGAGAAACCCTGTCTCAAAAAAAAAAAAAACAAAAAAACAAAAAAACAAAAAAAAGGAGAAGAGGAGGAAAAAAGAGGAAGAAGAGTGGTGTTGCCCACCTTTAATCCCAGCAGTTGTAAGATAAAAGGCAGGTGGGTCTCTGAGTTTCGAGGCCAGCCTGGTCTACAGATCCAGCATTCCAGAACAGCCAGGGCTACACAGAGAAATCCTATCCTTAGGGAAAAATAAGGGGGATGGGGGGTGGTACGCGCTCTCCCTTCCATTTCCTTTTTTTGTTGTTGTTGGATTCTAACTTTGTAAATGAGAACTGTTGTATACCTTTAATCACTTCTCAGATCACTTTTAGTTTTGTTTAGGAAGAAAAACCATTATCCATTCTCACAGACCCCTCCAAGTAAAGAAGAGTTAACACTGGTGAGATTGGTGACTGTGAAACAGTTCCCAAGAGGTAACAGGGCATCAGCTGCGAGTTACGCTCATGTCCCCAAAGGCCACCTGGAATCACAGGGACAAGGAGCTCCAGTCTATAGCCCCCTGTGAGCTCTGTGCTGTTCATCAAGTTAGGGCCAGCGGGGCTTTACCCTCGTGCTCCCCCATCTCCTATCAGTCCAATCGAAGTTCCTGGAACCTGTCCTTTTCTGGTCCTGCCATGATGCCCTCCTGCCGACTTTCATGGTCTCCCTGTGGGTCACTCATCTGCAGATGGGGTGAGATTAATGAAAAAGTCGGCTTTTAGAGGGAAGCCATTATTATTCTAAAGACAGCAACAGAGCAGGGGCTAGAAGCGATGTGGGTTACAAGATTTTGGACAGGGTCACCCTGATTTCTCTGGTACCTGGGAGGGGACACCCTGGAAATACATGGTGGCACCCTACCACATGGAATTCTTTTATGAACCTCCTGTGTTTAGAAAGTAAGAGGGCATAGTCACAGGTACAGGGAAAACTACACCAGAGAAGGAATGTACATCACTAAACACACTATGTGCCCTGAATTTGGAGGACTTGGGAAAAAAAAAATTCTTTCAGAGAGAGAGAGAGAGAGAGAGAGAGAGAGAGACAGAGGGGGGGGGAGTGTGTGTGTGTGTGTAAGTCAGGTGACAGCTTACAGAAGCTGGATCAGGGCATCAGGTTTGGAGGTAGGCTCTACTACGCTAAGGTGGACTCCAGCACTCAGGTGACAACTTTGTAGTATCAAGCTAATCTTCTGACTCATCAAAAGCACCTCAGCTTTTGATAACGTCATTATTCCTAATAAATAATATAAGAAGTACTTCAGATTTGTTGTTTCTGACCTAACTTAGTGATACTTCTTCAATTCGTTGAAAATCTAGTCATTCTTTACTCTACTAAGTGAAATGACAACACTCACAAAGACACTACTGAGGAGTGAACTGTGTTTAGCCCTCAAAGAAATTCATTCTCCCAAAACAATTCTATAAGTGCCAATGTCTGACTACTTTAACCCGCTTGGACTTTAATACTATCTGTACCCCTCCCAAGGTATGAGTCCCCTCTATAAATGACAAGCTCAATTGTTTTTTAAGTCTTAGGCCACACTCACTTTGGTGGATCTCTCCCCCACCTCCTGCATTGTGGCTACACAGCAGGCATACTACCCGGAAATGCCAGAGATAGGGATCAGTCACAACTTAGCACAAGAGGGGTTCTGAGAAAGATTCTAAACGCAGACTTAGCCTAAGTAAACACTATGGTACAGCATGGTGGCCAGTGTCAATAGCCCCAATCCTCGGGAGCTGGGAGCAGGAAGGTCAGAAGTTCAAGGCCTGCTCTGTGGAGAGGATATTTGGAGCCAAAAAAGAATACACTGTTGAGGACCAGCAAATCTGTTGCAGCTTTGAAATGTGTTCCAGAGCTAGAGAGATGGTTCGGTGGCTAAGAGCACATACTGCTCTCCCAGAGAAGTTCAGTTCCCAGCAACCCCCACCTATCTCCAGCTCCAGGGGGATCTGATGCTTCTAGCCTCTACAAGTACCCACAACTCCTCACGACCACCCCATCTCAGGACCACACCCCTATACACATACACACACACAGGCTTATTCAAAGAGTCTCATCTCTTCTGGTTGTAGAAGCCTCAGTGATATGTCAGTTCCCTTGGAATTTGATCAGTACTATGGTTATTAATAAACCCAAACCATGGTTGGTAGACTCGATGAAGCCCAAACTCCTCCTAGGTGCTCTCATTTTTTCCAGAGAATGAAACACACACTTTAATATAAAGCCACTTGTCCAGTGAAAGAGAACTCAACGGCTCTCAGACAGCCTCAAACTCCTTGAACCACAGCTAAGGTCTAATTTTTGGGGGGAAGCGTTGCAATCCTAAGTGGCTCTGAAACAGATGAAAGATCACCACTGTTTTTTAATTTTTTCCTTCTTAATACATCTACTTTTCTTTCAAGCTGAAACTCCACACAAACTTCACCAACTTGACTGGGTGAGACGGTATCTAACATGCTAATAATCCATGATAACCGGCTCAAGCTTGTTTTCCTCCTCACACCCAGGGATACCCTTCTGCCTCTCCTCCCATCATCGTTAAGTTAAAACCTCTCGGAACCACCACCCTGGGGCAAGCAAGAGAAACGGAGGAAATGGTCTCGAAGTGAAATCACTTTCTCTCGCTAACAAGAGGCACCCCGGCTTACTGCGAGCGACACGGGATGGTACCAGATTCTCTGGCGAGTCGTGGGGGCAAGTGGAGAAGACCAGGAAGGCCCTGCGAGCACCCGGGGTGCCAAAGCCTGGAGGCAGGCGGGAT
This sequence comes from Mus musculus, assembly GCF_000001635.26. NCBI lineage: Eukaryota > Metazoa > Chordata > Mammalia > Rodentia > Muridae > Mus > Mus musculus. The sequence continues at coordinate 101,119,386 of NC_000077.6, forward strand.
GCTGGGGAAAGTGAAGCATTATCAGGCAAGTATCAGAAGCAGCCAGGGCGACGAAAGAAGGCAGGACAGGGCAGGTGAGAGATCGACACCCCCCCCCCCAGAACAACCTGAGGAATTCCCGCCTAGTAGGGTCAGTGAGGGTCCGGGTGTCTCACCAGAACGCCGCGTTCAGCCCCAGGCACCACAGGGCGCTCCTGGCCGGCCGCTCCCACACCAGGGCTGCCTGCACCCGGCTCAGCAGAGGCTCGTAAGGGCCCAGCACCTCCACCAGGGTCCGCTGCGCCGCCTCAACCTGCTGGTCGCGCTCCCAGGAGCCGGACATAGCTCGGCGGCCCCTGAAAGCCAACCCCGAAGCTGGACCCGGGGCCGCGGCCACCCCTTCAGCCTCCTCCATCTCCCCTTCAGCAGCCACAACATCCGGGGCCACGGCCCGGGAGTCACAATAACACCGACTGCGCAGAAGCACGATTTGGCTGCGGCCGGGCGGAGAAGGGGCGGGGCGGGGCAAGTGCCGGAACGCCCACGCGCGCATGCGCAGACGCTCCGGTGCGCATTCATCAGACGGAAGAGAACACTGCGTCGAAATGCGTTCCCGGCGCTGAGCGCGATTCGGAGCCGCGCACGCGCAACTCGCACGACTGAAGCCCGATGAAGGAGGAAATTTCATCTGCAGAACCCAGCTCCCATTGGAGCGGAGAACGATTAGGGGTGGAGCGCATTGTCTGGCGCCTGCGTCTTGCCGGCGAGCGCGCTAGCGGTCGGCGGTGTTGCTGGCGGGAGAGACTGCAACGCCGATGTCTGAGGAGCGATGCCGAGAGAAATCATCACCCTACAGTTGGGCCAGTGCGGCAATCAGAGTGAGCGAACCTCCCAGACCCTCTGCCTCCCAGGTTCCTTAGGTGCAAGAGGCCCTCGCAATAAGGTCATAGCTTCGGTCTGTCTGCAGAATCCTAGTTCTCCCCCACAAAGGCGATTCCCAACCCTGTGCCCAACTGCCTAAAGCCAATGGACCTTCCCCTGTCCAGTCATTGGCCTAGACACTAGGGAGTCCCAAGGCTAATCTAGATCCCTAGACCCAGGCGTTCAAATCCCCCACTGGCTATTTGGAACCTACCCAGACTCACGTATCTTTTTTCTTCACCTTCCGCCTCCCTCTCTTAGTTGGGTTCGAGTTCTGGAAACAGCTATGTGCCGAGCATGGCATCAGTCCCGAGGGCATCGTAGAAGAGTTCGCCACGGAGGGCACTGACCGAAAGGACGTCTTTTTCTACCAGGTGCTCCCCCAAGTGACTTGACCAGGACCCTGGCGGGACTGGCAGCGCGATCTGGTGCTGGGAAACTCTGAGTGGATGGATGGGAACAGAGTGGCTATCTTGAGGGAGAGCCTGCAGGAGCCAGAGTTGGGAGGCTTCAGGACTTGACCCATCCTGGCTTCCCTCTGACAGGCAGATGATGAGCACTACATCCCCCGGGCTGTGCTGCTGGACCTGGAGCCCCGGGTGATCCATTCCATCCTAAACTCCTCCTATGCTAAGCTCTACAACCCAGAGAACATCTACCTGTCGGAGCATGGCGGAGGAGCTGGCAACAACTGGGCCAGCGGATTCTCCCAGGTCATTTGCTGTTCCCCTGAAGGGCTCTCAACTCTGTGGGTGGGCACAGGCCCTGTGGTTTTTCTACAGATGAAACTAGGTCAGAGATGTTCGAGTGCTGAGTAAGATAGCCATGGCTCCAGGAGCTAACTGGAACGCTAAGGACGCAGTCTAGCTAGTGCTTTGTTGCAGGCCATTTAAATACTTTCTGTGTTATCTTTGTAAACCTCTGACTAACCCTAGAAGTAAGTACCATGGGTTTATGATATTTTATCTACTTCTTCAGACTCAAAACAAAACTCTGAAATCAAAGATATTTCAAACTTCACTTAGCAAAACCAATGCGCAATGGAGAAGGAAGGCTATGTTGATGTATCTCGTTACCTTATTGTCAGCACTCAGGCCTCTCACTGTAGAAATGTCTGATAACACACCTCCAAGCTCCACGGCTGTATCAGTACTGTTTATTTGGCAGGTTCTAGGAATGTGCTAAACATCACATACTAGACAAACTTAGATTGCTGAGCTATGCATCACATCCACAGCCTTGACGTGATCTTTTTGTTAAATATGAATATTTATTTATTTTGAGAAAGTTTCTCTACTTAGCCTTGGCTGTCCTGGAACTCACTTTGTAGACCAGGCTGGCCTCAAACAGAGATCCACCTGCCTCTGCCTCCTAAATGGCGAGGTTAAAGGTGTGCTCCGCCATTGCCCAGCTAATATGCAATTTATGATTGTATGCCCAAAACTACCTTTCAGAACCTGAAGAATTTTGATTTCTAAAAATATCTGGTCCTGTGGATATTAAATGGCGAAGTGTGGACCTGTGTTTTACTTTTAGTGAGGAAACAGATAAATCTTCCTGAAGTCAGATGACTAGGTGGGCATGAGCTACAGTGGTAGAGATGGCTGGACATGTAGTTCAGTTGGGAGGATACTGGTCTAGTATGTTCGAAGCCCTGGCTTCAGTCCTTAACACTGCATAAAACTGGGCAGAGTGGTCCGTACTGGCAATAGACACAGGAGACGCAGAATGTCAAGGTTATCCTCAGCTAAGCAGAGAATTTGATGCTAGCCTTGGATACATGAAACCCTGTCTCAAAAAAATAAAATAAGTTGGGCAGTGATGGTACATGCCTTCAATCCCAGCATTTGGGAGGCAGAAGCAGAGGCAGGCAGATTTCTGAGTTTGAGGCCAGCCTGGTCTACAGAGTGAGTTCCAAGACAGCCAGCACTATACAGAGAAACTCTGTCTTGAAAAAAACAAAATAAATAAATAGAAAATAAAATACAGAGCCCTTCCTAGCATAAGCAAGGTCCTGGATTCTAGTGATTCAAAACTATATGTGACCAAATCACCTTGGTTGGGTTTTAAAGTAACCAATGTTGTAGTAACTCTTGAGTGCAGAGCAAGGCAGCTATGGTGCATGTAAGAATCAAGGGTGGAGGGCTGAGAGAGATGTCTCAGCGGTTAAGAGCACAGAGGTCTGGAGTGCAATTCCCAGCAACCACACGGTTGCTCACCATCATCTGTCATGGGAGCCAATGCACTCTTCTGAGTGATGCTGTCTTCTGTCGTGCAGGCACACACATAGAATGCTCATATGCCTATACGTATGCATGGGTGACTACTCTGAGGTCAGCTCCTGTCCCATGCTCTGTCCCACCTCACCCTTCTTCACATCTGTCCAGGGAGAAAAAATCCACGAGGACATTTTTGACATCATAGATCGGGAGGCAGATGGCAGTGACAGTCTAGAGGTGAGTGTCCCAGGAGTATCAGTGGAGCTGGTCAATGTGGAGCAATACCATTTAGAAATTATTCCCTGTTTTCAACCATTGAGATGGCTGAGCAGGTAACGATGCTCGTATTCAAGCTTGACAACCTGAGGTTGATCCGTAAGACCCGTGACAGAGAGAACTGACTCCAAAAAGTTGTGCTCTGACCCTGCGGGTACATAGTGGTGTGCACACGCGCGCACACAATGATGATAATTTTTTAAAAGCTACCTATTAGATTCAAGACCAACTCATTGATCCTTGCATTGGACAGAGGCTACTGAGTCTTATTGAAGAGAGGATGGAGTCTCCTGGGAAATGAGGGGACTTGGGAAGACGAGTCCAAGACATTGTGGGATGTGTCTAGTTGGGTATTAGGGCTAGAGAGATGGCTAGTGTGGATAAGAGCATTTCTTGCTCTTGCAAAACATCTGGGTTTAGTTCCCAGCACCCAGCACGGTGGTTCACAGTCATCTATAACTGCCCTCTTATAACCTCCACAGGCACCAGGCACACACATGTATGCACACATATGTGTGTGTGTATGCATATACATAGACGCAGGCAGGCACTTAAAATAAAAATAAGCTTAAACTTTTAAAATGAAATCCTGTCACTAAACACCGAAACGCTTACAGCCCCTTTCTTACACAGGGATTTGTACTGTGTCATTCCATTGCTGGGGGGACAGGCTCTGGCTTGGGCTCCTACCTCCTGGAACGGCTAAATGACAGGTAAGTAAGCCTGCCTTTGGGAGACTAGGTGAAGGCGGGTCCTTTCTCTTCATTTCCTACGGCCTTTGGGGCCCAGCAGACATAGCTCCCTCCGTGCTGTAGCCCTACCATTCCCTCCGACTGGGAGGAAACTGAGGGTACAAGGGAAAAGCCCAATAGCACTTGCAGAGCTAATACCAGCATGGAGGCCCTGCTTTGAGTGGCCAAGGAGTGTGTCCAGGTTTGGAGCCTAGGATTTTACAGAGTTTCTTCCCTTGCCCTTTTGGAGTTTTGTCTTTTCAAAAGCTACGTCCTCCTGTTCTACTGCTTTTGGCCCGACTCTACTTTTCCTATTCACCGACAAATGCTCCTAGACCTATTCAGAAGGCTAATGTTCACCAAGTCTCTAATCGGGTGCCCTCTTCTCTCTACCCCACCAGGTACCCCAAAAAACTAGTGCAGACATACTCTGTGTTCCCCAACCAGGATGAGATGAGTGACGTGGTGGTCCAACCCTACAACTCCCTCCTCACACTAAAGAGGCTGACCCAGAACGCGGACTGTGTGGTGAGACATGGATTCTTGTTCCTGCTCCCATGCCCCTGTCTGTTCATCTTCATTTTGAGCTCTCTTGTGTCGAACGCTTGAGAAAGGCCATTTGGAGTGAATGTTTCCGACCATTAGGTTCAAGGAGAGACTCGGACCAAGCTCCCGCTGTTCCTGCTTTCATAGATCTTCTACTCTTTGCTATCCCTTTTAGGTGGTGCTGGACAACACGGCCCTGAACCTGATAGCCACAGACCGCCTACACATCCAGAACCCATCCTTCTCCCAGATCAACCAGCTGGTGAGCCCCCCTCCTGGAGGGCAAGCCCTCTCTCTGCGAGAGGGTCATCAGAGGAGGGACATTCCACCTCCACCAAGCCCCATAACACAGTATCTGTTCCCAGGTGTCCACCATCATGTCAGCCAGCACCACCACCCTGCGCTACCCTGGATACATGAACAATGACCTCATCGGCCTCATCGCCTCGCTCATTCCCACCCCTCGGCTCCACTTTCTCATGACTGGCTATACCCCCCTCACCACGGACCAGTCAGTAAGAGCTGCCTCGGTGTCCCTTTCCCATACTCTCCAGGAGCTGCTCTTTGCAGCTCTTCTCCACCCACCTCCCCAGATTCTGTACTCAGGGACTGACTGCCACCAGCTTGCAGCCTGCCCCTCCCCCTCCGCTTTGTACCACCTTTGGCTCCTGCAGGAGCAGTGCCCACTGGGATAATAAAATAGCTCACTGCTCAAGGGCATGGGATTGGTGAGCTGAGAGCTGTGATCCTGACCCCACGGCAGAGACTCAGCCCAGACCTGATCTAAAGACAGTCCCCAGAGACCACGCCACCTGCAAGCTGATGGGGACAGAGTTGACTCTCTTCCTCTGTCCATGCATCTCTGGGTTCCTCCCTGACTGATGACCAGGTCTCTGAACCCCGTTCTCTCAGGTGGCCAGTGTGAGGAAGACAACAGTCCTGGATGTCATGAGGCGCCTGCTACAGCCCAAGAATGTGATGGTGTCCACAGGCCGGGATCGTCAGACCAACCACTGCTACATCGCCATCCTCAACATCATCCAGGGAGAGGTGGACCCCACCCAGGTAAGGGAGGCCCCTTCACCCTAGCCTCAGGCCCACAGGATGGTTGCCAGCAGCAACCACCCCCTCTCTGCCCACCCCAGGTCCACAAGAGCCTGCAGAGGATCCGGGAAAGGAAACTGGCCAACTTCATCCCCTGGGGCCCAGCCAGCATCCAGGTGGCCCTGTCAAGGAAGTCTCCCTACCTACCCTCAGCCCACCGGGTCAGCGGGCTCATGATGGCCAACCACACCAGTATCTCCTCGGTGAGCGCAGCCTCCTGTTGTCTTTTTGTTACTGGGAATCAATCCCAGGGCTTCAGGAATGGTAGGCAGCTCTCCCTGCTCTGAGCCATACCCCTAGCTCCTGGTCTTAGGCCATTCTGCTCCACTCCCTACTGTCATTCGCTCCCCATGCCCCATCTGTCCCCATTCTGTGTCTTGCGCTGGATGCCATTCTGAAGATCCCCTCTCCAGCTGTGTACGCTGCTTGTGCTTTACCCCCATCTCCGTTCCTTACACACACACACACACATACACACACGCACATATACACACATATACACACACACACATACACATATACACACATACACACACATACACATATACACACGCACATACACACACGCGCGCGCACACACATACACACACATATACACACATACACACATATACACACACGCACATACACACACGCGCGCACACATACATACACACACACACACACACGCACGCACACACACGCACACACCACACACCCTCCTAGCCTCTGTGGAGAGTAACAGTACCTCGGTTCCCGGGCTCTCTGGACTGTGCCATTTCTTGATTTCTTTGTGACTGGACTGTGCCGTTTCTTGATTTCTTTGTGACTGGACTGTGCCGTTTCTTGATTTCTTTCTTTGTGACCCTCCCGCTACCCCTGTGCCTTAAGCTCTTCGAACGGACCTGTCGCCAGTTTGACAAGCTGCGGAAACGGGAGGCCTTCATGGAGCAGTTCCGCAAGGAGGACATCTTCAAGGACAATTTTGACGAGATGGACACCTCCAGGGAGATTGTGCAGCAGCTGATTGACGAGTACCACGCGGCCACACGGCCAGACTATATCTCCTGGGGCACCCAGGAGCAGTGAGTCACGGACGACAGGGACCCTCATCTGCCTTACCGGTTAGCCCAGGCCCTGCCAGGCTGACTTCCCCTCGGAGCACAGATCAGGGACCTCACAAGTCCTCGCGTACACACGCACCGTCTGTCGGCTTGGGGGTGGGTTTACTTCTTCTCTGAGAGTATTTATCTTTAATAAAGCACTGGATGTAAACCAAGCCACCCCCCGGTCTCTGAATTCACACTGGGGAATGGGTGTGGAGGTACCCGCTTCTGCATAGCTGACGGTTTCCTTCTGCACTTCCAACGTCTTCAACTCGGGGCCGAAAGCCGCCTCTAGCTTTGCCTTTGGCCTAATTGTGGAGGACACAGATGGCTCTTGACCCTGCTGGAATTCTTTTCCAGAGTAAAAGGAAGCACAGATAAGATCTTTTTCTCCGTTCAACCTCCTCTGGTCTCAGTTCCTCCACACTGTATCAGATGAACACTCCTCCACTTGCACATTTCCACACTGGAGTGTCCTGTTTGCATGCCTATTGCATGCCTGGGGCCACCACACTACCTACCTCCAGCCTCCTAAGCAGGGAAGTCAACCTATGTGCCTTGCAGCTCTGGCCAGCAGAGCAGTGCTGAAGGGCTGGTCCCAGAGAGTCTTGACTGGAGTCTAGGATCGTCAGGAGACCAGGCCCAAAGCACAGTCAAAACTCATTCTGTTTCTGTTCTCAATGGGTCTTCATTCGTGTAAAGTTTTTATTACTTTTTAATCCTTTTGGATGTAACTATGAGCCTTGGGGTGAGTGTAGAAGTCAGAAAATAACTTGGGAGGAGTTTCTCTCCCACCATGTGGGTCCAGGGAACGGAACTTAGGTTGTCAGACTCAAGGGCAAGCCACTTTCCCTGCCAAGCCATTTCACCACCCTATTTTGTTTTGTTTTTTAAATTTATTAGTGATATATGGATGTTTTAGCTGCTTGTGTGTGTGTGTGTGTGTGTGTGTGTGTGTGTGTGTGTGTGTGTGTGTGTGTGTGTACCATGTACATGTAGTGCTAGCAGAAGCCAGAAGAGGGCGCCAGGTCCCCTGGAACTAGACTTACAGACAGTTGTGGGGTGTGAGCTGCCATGTTGGTGCTAGGAACAGAACCAAAGTGTGCTTAACCTCTGAGCTGTCACTCCAGGATCCATTCTTTAACATTCCAGTTATTTAAAAGCCCAATGGGAGAAAGATCACAGACTGAATCTGTAGCTCTTAAACTCTTAGAGTCCTGCTGGGCAGTGGTGGTGCGTGCCTTCAGTTCCAGCACTTGGGAGGGAGAGACAGGTGGATCTCTGACTTGGAAGCCAGTCTGGTCTACAGAGTGAGTTCCAGGACAGGGCTACACAGAGAAATGCTGTCTCAACAAAACAAAACAAAATCTTTGAGATCCAAGCTGGGCAGTAGTGGTACACAACTTTCATCCTAGCACTCTGCTGGCAGGTAAATCTCCAAGTTTGAGGTCAGCCTGCTCTACAGATGGAGTTCCAGGACCTCCAAGGATACACAGAGAAACCCTGTCTCAAAAAACAACAAAAATCCTACCTCCTCCTGCCCTTGTCCCTGCCCCTTGGGACCCAAAGATAATGAAGGACTGCAAAGGGCCCCACTAAACTCTTACATACCCCACAGGAAAGAACTACAATGCATCATGTACATTGGTTTGTTTAATGGTAATTACAAACCTATGAAAGGGTCGATATCATTACCAATCTCATTTTAAAAACGCAGAAACAGCAAAGTAGATCACAAGGACACCCAGTTAAGTGGCCTTAAGTGGCAGAGTTGAAACAAGCTCTGGTACACCTGGCATCTGTGTTTGTTTTTTTTGTTGTTTGTTTGTTTTGTTTTTTTGTTTTTTCGAGACAGGGTTTCTCTGTGTAGCCCTGGCTGTCCTGGAACTCACTCTGTAGACCAAGTTGGCCTCGAACTCAGAAATCTGTCTGCCTCTGCCTCCCGAGTGCTGGGATTAAAGGCGTGTGCCACCATGCCCGGCTCCTGTGTTTGTTTTTAAGGAATAGCCAAACAAGCCATGTTTTTAGATGTATTCATTTTATTTCCACGCGTGTGTATGCGTACTATGTGTATGCCTGGTTGCCCACAGAGGTGAAAAGAAGAAGGGATTGGACCCTGTGGAATTGAGTTCCTGATGGTTACAAGCCACTGTATGGGGGCTGGGAACTAAATCCAGGTCCTCTGCCAGAGCAAGTGTCTTTAGCTGCTAGCCCCTCTTCCCTTTTTTTGAGATTATATTATACTACGTAGCCCAGGCTGACCTCAGACTTGCCATGCTCCTCCCCCTTCCACCTCCAGCCCCTCCCCGACCTCAACCCCTGTTTCTCTGCCCCTGCCCCTGCCTTGTACTAGGACTAGGTTATATGGGTCCATTATTGGCACATACACACCGCATTTGTGTGATGCTGGGGGGCAAACTTAGAACCTGTGTGGATTAAGCTAAGTGAACACTGTGCCACTAAGCTACACTCCCAGCAACGGTGACTGTCACTAACCATGGCAATACGCTTCCTTTTATATCTCCCAGGACAGTGTCGAATCTGCTCATTCCTGGCGGGGGGGGGGGGGGGGGGGGGGTTTGTGGCCATAAGATGAGCCCATCTCGTTGTCCGCTCATGCAGAGAAAGCATGTTTGATTCTTGTCTTGAGAATATCATCAACTGCCAAGTATCCACCTCACGGCACAAGGTAGCTCAGGATGTTTTAAGCAAATACTTCACTTCTCCCTAGGCTGGGAGGCTGAGTCCATGGAAGAGCCCTTGCCTGCCTCATAGTCAACAGAGGGACCAGTATACAAGCCAGCCCCCTACGATAATATAAAAGCCTCGAAGAACTAACGGGCAGGAAACAGGCAGTCAGACCCAAGTCTCAGACTGTCTTAGGAATGAGGAGTCCGCAAGCCTATTCGGCCACGGTTCAAGCGGCCAGCCTGTCCCTATCTTTTGCCAAGACCTACAGGGAGCTGACTCAGGGACAGGCAGCATGGTCATGACTAACCAGCTGCCTATTCCCTCTCAAGGAGGAAGGTGACTTCTGTGAAAGCCAGTGTGCACCTGGTCCCCCCCTCAGCTCCACCTCCTATTTCTGCACCCCTGGGTGCTAAGCATAGTCCTTCCCATTTGCTGATTTTTTTTTTTTTTTGTTGAGACCATCTGCCTGCCTCTGCCTCCCAAGTGCTGTGATTAAAGGCGTGCGCCACCACTGCCCGGCCCCATTTGCTGACCTTAGTCCTGATGACCAAACTTTTTTCATCTTTTGGAGACCTCTGCATAAGTGGTCTACTGGCCCATCTTCAGGGCGCAAGCAATCCCTGAGCCCTCCTTTGTGGGAACCAGTTAAGGCAGGTATGGACACCCCCCCCCCGGGGGGGGCTTATGCTGGGTGTGGTGGCGCACACCTTTAATCCCAGCACTCAGGAAGCAGAGGCAGATGGATCTCTGAGTTCGAGGCCAGCCTGGTCTACAGAGTGAGTTCCAGGACAGCCAGGGCTGCATAGAGAAACCCTGTCAAGAAAGAAAGAAAGAAAGAAAGAAAGAGAGAGAGAGAGAGAGAGAGAGAGAGAGAGAGAGAGAGAGAGAGAGAGAAAGAGAGAAAGAAAGAGAAAGAAAGAGAGAAAGAGAGAAAGAAAGAGAGAAAGAAAGAAAGAGAGAAAGAAAGAAAGAAAGGAAGGAAGGAAGGAAGGAAGGAAGGAAGGAAGGAAGGAAGGAAGGAAAGAAAGAAAGAAAGAGTGAGGCAGGGAGGGAGGGAGGCAGGGAGGGAGGCAGAGAGGGAGGGAGGGAGGGAGGGAGGGTGAGTTAGGTTTGCCTAGCAGGGAGGAGTAACTCCACAAGGACGCCTATGCTCTCTGACTGGTGAGTACCAGGTGTCACAAGCATGGTCCGCACTTCAATACCAGCCTCAGCCAGGCCCCTCCCCCAAGGCTATTTCCAGATCACCCAACACCCCAGACAGACAACGGGGGCAGCCCCTCCCAGTTCTTGGCCAGCAGCAAACCCCAAACTGTGTCATCCAGAGGGCAGTGCAGAGGCCAGGTGGAAAGAGAGGCCTCTGGGAGTCGGGGCAGCAGGTGGTACTGGTAGGGAAAAGGTCTTGTCGTCAGAGGTATTGCGAGGCACAGCTATAAAGTGCCCTGACTAGACAGCAAGGGTGGCTATGAAAACGCTGTGGAGAAAGCAGAATGCCCAAGCTTGGAACAGGTTTGTCTTTAACCAAACGACGACGAGAGAAAGCTAGCCATTTAAAGGCGATGTTCTCAGAATATTCCAAGAGAGGTGATGTAACTCCAGGGGCCCTGGAACGTGGGTGAGACCGAGCCCTGGAGCAGGAAGCACATATCCCAAAATAGACTTGAGCAAGCGAGCCTGAAACCTAGGGACAGTAACTTGGGAGAATGTGTTGAGGTTAGGTCAAGAGGCGACAAAGCGACAAGCAGAAGTGGCAAGGGTGAATGTAGCCACGAGACAAGGAGTTGGTAGGCTCGTTAGTCCATCAAGTCTTATCCAGTGTTCCCATCAGCCATAAACATTCTACACCTCCCCAGAAAGTGGCACTCCTCCGCGGGGAGCCAGTTTAAATCCAAGAGAAAACACACTCTGCTAATGCCACCTCCAATATGCCTCACCTCATACTCTTTCTACAGTGTCTTAGACGAGGAAGGCTCTACTCTGGAAAAGAAACAAAAAGTTTGGTGTTTGGGGAGCTGCGGAGATGGCTCGGTCGTTAAGAGCACTGGTTCTTGCAGAGAATCAGTTCCCAGCATCCACATGCCAGTTGACATAACCATCTGTAACTCCAAGACCAAAGGATCTGATGCCCTCTGACCTCAGGCACCAGGCACACATGTGGTGCACATACGGATACGCAGGCAAAACATATGCATAAAATAACTCTTAAAAATAAAAAAAAAGGAGCAAAAAAAAAAAAGATTAAATAAAATCGACATTCCAGTTTTTAACCCTATCACAAGTGGTTGGATCACCTCTTTGTTTTGTGACAGGGTCTCATTTTGTAGCCTAGCCTTGTCTTGAACTTGTGATTCTTCTGCCTCAGCTCCCCAAGTACTAGGATTAGGGGTGCATGCATTTGCACCCAGCTGACACAAGCATTTCCTAAAAATAGACACTGAAAGGCTGGCCAGATGGCTTGGCAGATAAACACTCTCATGAGGAATGGTGGCTTTCTGGGCCCTGCCTGTGTGTCTCCCTGCAGCCTTCCCTCCCGCTCTCCCTTTGCTTCTGTGTCTTAGTGTCCTCTTCACTGTAAAGACTTCTAAAAAGAGAGGGAGACAGTATTAAATTCCGTAGAAAATTCTGGAGAGTCTCTGCTTTAACTGAATGATCCATAGTCTGACTGACTGTTGGTTTTTTTTTTTTTTCCTTTGTTGTTGTTTGATACAGGGTTTCTCTGGCTCTCCAGGAACTCATTCAGTAGATCAGGTTGGCCTTGAACTCAGCTCCAACTGCCTCTGCCTCCCGAGCACTGGAGTTAAAGGTAGGTGCCACCACACCCACCAGTAGTTTTTATTGTATCCATATTGCCCAGAGAAATTGAGGCTTTAAAAAAAAAAAGATTTATCTTTATTATTTTCTAAATCGCGTGCATATGTGTTTGCATGTGGGTATGTACTCATGTGCATGCAGTCCCCGCAGAGTCCAGAAGAGGGAGCTGGAGCTACAGATGCTTGTAAGCAGCTGGCCTTGGAACTGAGCTCAGTCCTCGGGCCTCCAACAAGAGCTCTTGGCAGCTGAGCGTCTCCCTAGCCCTTTTCTTTCTTCTCTCTTCTTTTCTTTTATAAAACCATCCTAATTTTAAAAAGAAAGAAAGAAACACAAGTTCCTCTGGTGGAAGTTTAATAACCTAAATTCAATCCCTGCAGCCCACAGTGAAAGGAGAAAACCAAATTCCAAAAGTTGCTGCCCTCTGACTTCCCACACATGGCATTATGACATGTATTCTCTCTCTCTCTCTCTCTCTCTCTCTCTCTCTCTCTCTCTCTCTCTCTCTCTCTCACACACACACACACACACACACACACATACATACACACACACACACACACATACACAAACACACACCACACACACACACATACATACACACACACACATACAGGCTAATAATAAGTCAAAAAGTAAGAATTAAGAACATGGGGCCGGGGCTGGTGAGATGGCTCAGTGGGTAAGAGCACCCGACTGCTCTTCCGAAGGTCTGGAGTTCAAATCCCAGCAACCACATGGTGGCTCACAACCATCTGTAACGAGATCTGACTTACATATAATAAGTAAATAAATCTTAAAAAAAAAAAAAAAAAAAGAACATGGGGCCGGTGAGATGGCTCAGCAGGTAAGAGCACTGACTGCTCTTCCAGAGGTCCTGAGTTCAAATCTCAGAAACCACATGGTGGCTTACAACCACCCATAATGAGATCTGAAGATAGCTACAGTGTACTTACATATAATAAATAAATAAAATCTAAAAAAAAAAAAGAATTAAGAACATCCTCAAGATTTATTTTATGTGTATGAGTGTTCTGTCTGCATGCATCCACATGTACCACATGAGGTCAGATGGGGTTGGCTCCGGCTGGAACTGGAACAGGGTTATGAGCTGCCCTGTCAGTGCTGAAAACCCAAACCAAGACACACACACACACACACACACACACACACCCGCCAACAGCTAAGACATCTCTCAAAACCACTAAGTAGCAATTTTAAATGATAATAAAAACTAAAACTTGGTTGCAGGGTGGTTAAGCTTCAAGAGGAGCCCCACTTAAGGTTTCCAGTGATAGAGGGAGGAATGTAGGACTGCTACCATTTGTACGGGAGCCCTTTACCCTGCATGATACACTCACGCACACACGGATTATCCTACTCTCTGAGGAAGGATGTTTGCCATTTATCATCAGAAGGAAACGGGCACAGGAAGATAAGGAACTTCCTCGAGTTCACACACTGGTAAGTGAAACCCCAGGACCTCTGGCTCTAAATCAATACACCAGTCCCGGTGACCCAGTGTCTAGGAAGCACTCGGAAGCGTGCTACGGTGAGCACTGAAGTTGGAGGTTCTTGAGCTAGGAGGAGGTGTGGGTGAGTCTTCGCTTTAGGATTGTTCATCCGGCACTGCCTTGGAGACCGTTGGGATTTGAATATGGATGCTTTCTCTTGGCTCATGTTCTGGACATGTGGTTCACAGCTTGTGGCCATGTGTGTGTGTGTCTGTGTTGTTGTTGTTGTTGTTGTTATTGTTTTGCCTGTATGTCTGACCTGAGCCCATGGAGGCCAGACATATACAAATAAAAATATTTTTAATAGACTCATCCTCTTGGGATCTCAAATCCATACTAACAATTCCTGGTGGCAAAAAGTTAAGGACACTTGTTTACCGGAAAGCAGGCAGAAGATTGAAAGCCCATTTTCTTTGTTTTGGTTTCTTATTTAACTTTTTATTATATTTATTTATGTATTTGCTTGTTTATTATGTATGAATATGTGGCTACCTTATGAAAGATCAGAGGATAATTCTTTTTTTTTTTTGTTTTTTGTTTTTTTTGGTTTTTCGAGACAGGGTTTCTCTGTATAGCCCTGGCTGTCCTGGAACTCACTCTGTAGACCAGGCTGGCCTTGAACTCAGAAATCCGCCTGCCTCTGCCTCCCGAGTGCTGGGATTAAAGGCGTGCGCCACCACGCCCGGCTCAGAGGATAATTCTGAGGAGTCAGTTGTCTCTTTGCCTGAACTCAGGCTGTCAGACAGCAAACACCTTTACCTGCTGAGCCATTTCACTGGGCCAAAGGCTTAACTTTAATTTTTCTCTAATTGTTCCCCATAGACATAAAACTCTGCAGAAGATCTGAAAATAAAACCAATCAGTTCAGGTGTGGCCTATGCCTACAGTCCTAGCTATGGAGAAGCTGAGACAGGAGGATCATTTAGGTCCATAGTTCTGTGAGGGTTGGGGAGTGGGGGTGGCGGTGGGAGTTGGGAAGTAGAGCGTGGGTAGAAGGGTGTGTAGTGTGTGGAGGGGGGTTGTAGGAGGGGATATGGGATGTGAGAGTCAGGAGGGTATGGAGGGTGTTCGTGTGGGAGTGTTGACTGGGAATAAAACTCAGTTGACAGCATGCTTGCCTGGCATGCATGAAGCTCTGGCTTCAATCCCTGGAGCACGTGGAACTAGGCAGGGTGCTGCAATCTGAACATTAGTCGGGAAGATCCAAGGTTCAAGGTGATCTAAGGACACATAGTGAGCTTAAAGCTAACCTGGGTCTATATATCAGGCCAGGCATACACCCTTCTTCTCTGCCTTGTCTCTCATACCCTGAAGCTGCTGTGGAAAAACCAGTGAGCACAGACACCTGGACACTCTCGGGGGCAAATTTTCTGGAATCTATATTCTGGGAAGTCTCCGCCTCGCTCAATGAGGTCTGCCGCTTGGCCACCGGCCAGATTACATTTTCTGGGTCACGATGACCTCTTCAAAGGCCACACAGCTCCTGGGATTCTCCCATGCTGGCATCTTACTCCAACTCTGTCTGCCTCAACGGAACCAAACGAGCCTCCATTCTGGCACCAGCCTGGGCACTCATCTATACAGAGAAGATCATTCTAGCCTCCCCCAAAACCTATGCCCTAAAGGACGATGGCATTGTCCCCTTTATTCAAGGTCTGGCTGCGTTCCAATTCAGTTACCTCTCCTCTGAGCTAAGTGTGGTGATGTGTACCTATAATCCTAGAAGCTCACCGGATGACAGTAGGAGGGACCAGGGGTTCAAGACCAACATGAACTACCTGAGACCCTGTTAGGAAACAAAGCAAGCCGTTGGCTGAAAAATCACAGTTGAAACTTCCAGAAATAACAACTCATTTACTCTACTGAACTACATCCCTCTGGGGAAGTTCTTCCAGTCAAGTCGTTCCCAACTGTAAGATGCCAGGTAGCGCCTTCTACAAATACAGATGTTTTCATTCCTACTGGTACAGGCAGACCTTAGAGACCACCTTGGATGTTGTAAATTATTACATGACATATTTTAAGGTGGTTTTTCATGTACCCAGTATGGTCTAAAATAAAATAAAATAAAAATCCCTCTAGAACCACATAGCCATGAATGTTTCATCTCTTGCCTCCACCTGCCCCATGTTTTTTATGAATATTTGGAGGTTGTTTTTTTTTTTTTTTGAGCATTTTTGCCTGCATGTATGCCTGTGCACCACATGCCTAATGCCCTTAGAGGTAATAAGAGGGTATTTTTGTTTTGTTTCAAGACAGTTTTTCTGTGTAGCTTTGGCTGGACTGGAACTCACCATGTATACTAGGCTGGCTTCAAACTCAGAGAAATCCACCTGCCTCTGCCTCCCGGATGCTGGGAATAAATGTGTGCACCACAGCCATGTGGCTAGAAGAGAGCATTTCGAATCCCCTAGAACTGGAATTATTGACAGTTGTGACCTGCCATGTGGGATACTGAGACTCGAACCTGGGCCTCTGCAAGAGCAAGTGTTCTTAACCACTGAATCTTCTCTCCAGGCCCAACCCAGTTCTTTATTTTTGTTTCTTTGATGCAGGATCTTATTCTACAGGTTGGGCTGCCCTGAAAGTCACTATGCAACCCAGGCTAGCCTCTAACTCATGACAACCCTCCTGCCTTAGCTTCCCAAACACTGGGATTACAGGCATCACACTCATCTCAGAAACTTCTAATTCTGAAAAACCTGCCACCAAGAGTTTATTTCAAGATACAGTTTAACTGGGCATGGTGACATGGTGACTATACCTTTAACCTCAGCACTCGGGAGGCCAAGGCAGATGAATCTTGTTGACTTTGAGATCATCCGGGTCTACATAGGACAGCTGGGGTTACATTGTAGACCCTGTACCAAAATAGAAGATAGATAGATAGATAGATAGATAGATAGATAGATAGATAGATAGATAATAGACAGATAACCAAGATACACCCCAATTCTGGCTTCTGACATTTCTCTCTCTCTCTCCCTCTCTCTCTCTCTCTCTCTCTCCCTCTCTCCCTCTCTCCCTCTCCCCTCTCTCCCTCTCTCCTTCCTTCTGCGAAACAGGGTCCTAATATGTACCTCAGGCTGGCCTACAAATTAGGTCCTTCTCCTCCTCCAAACCCTCAAGTGCTGGATCACAAATCAGTACACCACACCCAGTCTTACAACTGTTTCAAATAGCGCAGTTCGATTAAAATGTCTTGGTAATCTTGCTCTCAGAAAGTTGTTATTAAGTAGATTTGTGATCTTGGGCAGGTCACTTCCTGTCCCTGGCTCGGTTTCATCATTCATTCAGACAAGTATTTATTGAGGGACTACTAATTTGTAGACACCTGCTAGGTGCTGAAGACAACAAAGATGGGCAAGATACCACAGCTGTAAAATTCCTAGGCCCATTGTTCTCTGTCAGTGTAAATAATTCAAGCTGCTGCTGTGTGATTAGGGCTCTGATGAGGGGGCTGGACAAGACACTGGAGGAACTAGAGGGGAACACTTAAGTCTAATTAGGGGTGAAGGGGTCTGCAAAATAAGGGGTTGCATCTCTAGAAGGGGTCTGCTCTTATAGGTTGAGACGTATTTCAAAAGCACACAGAGGTTGCTAGGATGCTCGGCTTCAGGGCAACCGCGTGCAATACCAGCTCTGCATAAATGCACAGCAGGAGTTGGCCAACTATTTATGACCCAAAACCTTCCGGCCAGATTCAATGTTAAAGCATATTTATACATTTGAGCAATATGTGCACTTGTAGGATCGAAGAAACGAATACGTCATTTGGCAAAGGACTCAAATCTAGACCTACATAAAATGAACCCATCCTAATGTCTTCTCTCAAACGAGCCAAGTGTGGTGGCAAACACCCTGAAATCCCAGCACTTGAGAGGGAGAAGCGGGAGGATGGGGAGAACAAGGCCAGCCTCGGTTAGATATGGAGTTGAAGGCCAGACTGAACCATCAGAGACTCTGCCTCAACAAAACAGACCAAAAATAGCAGCAACAAAAGCTGTCTTTAAAACAAAGCTACAAAGAAAGTTTTCTCGCCAGAAACTCTGTATTCACCCTGAGTACTATTGAATTAGTAACTTACTAGCTGTGACTTATGCCTAAGTCAAACACCAGCTATGTACTGTGCAAACCAGTGCTGAAGAGAATAAGTTACACATTCCTAAAAGCCACAATGGAGCCTCCCACGCCACTCTGGTCTACAGAGCAAGTTACAGGACCACCAGGACTACACAGAGAAACCCCCTCAGAAATAAAAATGAAAAAAATGAGATTTTGTTTTGTATTAGTGTATGGGTGTTTTGTCTGTGTGCCGTGTGCGTGTCTGGTGCCCTTTCAGGCCAGAAGAGTGTATCAGATCCCCTGGAACTGGAGTTTAATGGTTGTGAGCTGCCGTGTGGGTGCTGGGAACTGAACCTGGGTCTTCTGGAAGAGCATCCACTGAGCCATCTTTCCACCTTTCCTATATTTTCTAGACTTACTTCAGTAAATACTTTTATTGTTGCAATGCTTATTTATTGACTGGCTTCTGGATTACTTTTCGTAGTGCCAGAGATCGAACTCAGGACCTTGCACATTCCAGCAAATGCTCTACCACTGAGCTACATCCTGGTTGTCATATTTAAAGATTGAGAGACGTTATTTTACACAGAATAAAATGTGCCTCTATTTACAACCATGCCTGATTTTCAAGATTTATTTCTTTTTATGTATCTGAGTGTTTTGCCTGCCTGCATGTGTGTGTGTCTACCATATGTGTGCCTGGTGCCCTTGGAGGCCAGAAGACATCAGCTCCCTTGGCACTAGTTACAGATAGTTGTGAGCTGCCGTATGGGTGCTGGGAATTGAACCCAAGTCCTTCGCAGCTGCAGCTAGTACTCTTAATTACGGAGCCATCTCTCCAGCCTCCAGTCGTGTTGTCTATAAACAAAAAAAAAAAACTTTATTTCTTCCTTAAAACAATAAAATAAAACAAGACATCTCTGCATTAGCAAGTAAAAGCCAATAGGGATTATAATAAGATTTTTTTTTTTTTCTGTATAATATCTTTTTTCTCTGTACCCCAGTCACTTCCAAATAGGTTCTGGGGGAGGAAGCCTGCTGGATGAGGGAACACAAGATTAAAATCACTTTGGTTCCAACCCCTGAGAACAGCAGAAAACACCTCAAGCCACGTGTGTCTCCGGAGCCATGAACAGGGTCGGTATACAGCAGAAGGCAGCAGGATCCTGCATGTTGCTCTGTTTCCAGGGTCCCTTGGTTTATCCGCTCCTTATTATTAGAGCACAGGGTGACTCAACAAGGGATCAGTTCCAACCTGTTCGGTGTTGGTCCACCCTGGGAACTTCCTGGTTTACTTGCTTCTTGCTTCACCACCAAGGTGCAGATTAGAACAGCTCTCACCACTGGGGACTCGTCAGAGGTATCACACATCCACTGTGACAGTCTACGAGGCAGAGCTACCCAGCTCCAGGGTCAACAGCCAGAGTCTTATTCAGAGTAAGCAGGTATGGGAAGACACTAGGCAGGCAGACCACAGCTGCTGCTCTACATGAAACACTGGGTGTGGTGGGGGCACGAGACTGTAATCCCAGCACTTGGGAAGAGGGGCCTGGTGGATCGGGAGGAGGAGCCTGGTGGATCAGGGAGGAGCCTAGTGGATCAGGTTTGTGAACGACGACGTCAGATGTCGAGCCCCCTCACCTTTGTGCTTGCTGCCTTTAGCAGCCCATCCAGGACAAACTGCTTCTACCTCCGTGCTGTATGATATCATTTCCTGTGTGGACGCTGGGGGCAGGGCTGGGAAGGCCTAATTAATAAATGATCTCCAAGTCCGGTCCAGCTGTAGCATGCTGTCACTGCCCTTGCAATGAATCAACTGCAGGATGCAAGCTGGCTGCACCGGAGCGGACAGAATTCGTCCTCATTCTACACAAAAGCCAGACAGAGAAGGTCAGAGAGAGCAGCGTCCCCTTGAAAGCTACTTTTTAATTGCGTACAGCTAAAGAACATCAAGATTTTGAAAATTAAATGCAACCCAAGGAACAGTTAAAAAAAAAAGGGGGGGGGTTCTTTCTTTTTTTTTTTTTTTTTTTTTTTTTTTTTTTTTTTTTGAGACAGGGTTTCTCTGTGTAGTCCTGGCTGTCCTAGAACTTGCTCTGTAGACCAGGCTGGCCTCCAACTCAGAGATCTGCCTCTGCCTCTGTCTCCCACGTGCCAAAATCAAAGTTGTGTGCCACCTCATCCAACTGCAAAAACTGTTTTCCACAGTGGACCTAAATGAAGACTGGGGAGTTATCTATTATGGCTCTGCTAGGAGGTGAGAGTTGAAAAAGGGACAATAGAGATCTGAATAAAAACTGTCACAGAGTCACAAAAACTACACCATGAGGTTCTAATAAATAGCACAAAAATAGACACAGTGGAGTAAGGAGATGGCTCAGTTGGTAAGAACGCTTGCTCTGCAAGCAGGAGGTCCTGCGTTCAAATCCCCAGCACCCACATAAAAAGCTGGGCATAGCTGTGTATGTATCCCTGAAACACCAGCACTGGGTTACAGAGACAAGTGGATCCCAGGAGTTGACTGGCTAGCTAGTTTAGCAGAAAAGGCAAGCTGCCATGTTATTGAGAGTCCCTGTTTCCTTTTATTTTCATTTCGTTTATTTTCTTTCTTCCTTCCTTTCTTTTTCCCTTGGTTTTTTCAAGACAGAGTTTTTCTGTGTAGCTCTGACCGTTCTAGAACTCACTCTGTAGACCAGGCTGGCCTCGAATTCATAGAGATCCACCTACCTCTGGCTCCCCAATGCTGGGATTAAAGACATACACTGCCACTGCCCAGGGAAAGTCCCTGTTTCTTGAGCTGGGTGTGGCACAGGTCTTTAATCACAACACTTGGGATGCAGAAGCAGGTGGATCTCTGTGAATTTGTGGCCAGCCTGGTCTACAGAGTAAGTTCCGGCACTGCCAAAACGACACAAAGAAGCCTTGCCTCTAACAACAACGACGACATACTGTGGCAGAAGACTGCAGTGGCGGCCCTGGGATGAAGCAGTTTCAGGGATGCCCTCCTAGATGTTGCTGCTGCAGAAGACCATGGCTCACAGGGCGGCAGAGGACTGTGCCTCTCAGGTCTCAGGTGCTACAGACACCGGCAGGGCTCCTTAGACTGGACTGCTGGTTGCCACCCCTAGGATTGCCGCTGCCGCCGCCGCCGCCGCCGCCGCCGCCGCCGCCGCCGCCATCTGAGAAGCCCTTGGTCAAGCACAAAGCACCTGATTCTGGAGACTTGCCAGTGTTGGTGTTGCCTGCCTGAGACCACTCTTAGAACCACTGCTGCTCGGGAAAGATGCCAGACGGCTAGGGTGCAAACCTGGGTTTAGCTTCGCCTCTGTTACTAGCCGGTGCTATGACTCTATCGAGCAGGAATGCATTCAGCTGCAGTCAACAGAATGCCCAATTAACAGCAACTTAAGCAAACAGCACACTGTGGCTGTTTTTCTTACTTGCTAAATCCCGAGACAAGGCAGACCAAGGCTGGGGCCCCTCTTAGGAAGTCGGCAAGAACATTGCGATCTGCTAAAGTTCGGATCTTGAATATCCCCCCAAAGGCCCATAGGTTAAAAAGCTTGGTCCCCAGTGTGGCCCTGTTGGGAAATAAAAAAGTTATTCAGACAAGAGCCAGCAAATCTGGGAGATGCCTCAGTGGTCTGAGCAACTATCCTGAGCTTGGTGAGTTGAGTCCGGTCACTGGAACTCACAGGGGAAGGAGAGAATTGACTCCTGAAAGTTGTCCACTAACTTCCTTCCATGGCACAAGCCCACCTGCACTATAACACGCACTCATGCACATAGGCACCTGCGTGCGCGCACGCACACACACACACACACACACACACACACACACACACACACTAACAGCACGTTAAAGTAAAAGGAGGTAGGGATTGAGCCAGACTTGGTGATGTAGCCCTGACATTGCATTGCAGAGGTGAAGGCACGGGGATAAGTTCAAAGCTATTCTCAGCTATGTGGCAAGTTTGAGGGACAGCCTCTGCTATGTGAGATCCTGTCTGCGCCCCCCTCCCCAAACCCAAACAATAAAGGGGAGGGGATGAGCTCATTGTTTAGTAGATTGTTTGCCCTGGGTTTAATCCCTAGCACCAAATAAAAACTGTGTGTGGTACCCAGGGTTGAGGTAGTGGAAGTGGGAGGTCAGAAAGTCATTGTTATCCTCAACTACACAGCAAAATCCAGGCCAGCCTGGGGATACATGAGACCTAGTTTTTCAAAATAAGAGTCAGGGACTGGCAAGAGTTCCCAAACTTATGGAGGTGCATCCTTAAAGGGGACTGTGGGAACCTGGCCCTCCCCTCTTTGTTCCTTTGCCATATGGTAAATGGGTTTGTTCTACCACCATGAGATCCTGCCTCATGATATAGGTAGATAGATAGATAGATAGATAGATAGATATACTTTGCTTTGTTGAAAAAAAAATCTCCTTCTCTGAGGTCCATACTACATACTCTGCCACTTTCTGTTCCAGAACTTTCCAGTGATCGACTTCATATTTGTTTGTTTATTTTTCAAGGCAATCAACTTGAAGGGGCCTGAGTGAAATGCCAGAACCTTCTGGCAACAAGGGTTCCTGGGGAAGTGGGGTGTGTGCCTTATGTGTACTGGCCAGAACATTTCAGAGTGTATGCAATGAAGGAGGAGAGGTGAGATTCCTGTTCTCAGTACAGGCAGCCATGCGGCAGAGCTTTACGTGAGTGAGTGGGTGAAAGGACTCGCCCTTCAGACCAGAAGATAAAACAAGACAAGATTAGTACAATGAGGAGCGGTGAGCCTGCAGGGACAGAAGGACCTCCTGCCTAATGCCTTACATCCACACTCACCAGACTCCTCCCTCCACACACCTTCAGCCTGGTGACTCACTCATGCCTAGGGTAGCTCTCCTCAGAATGGCCTTTCGTGACCTTTCCACCTCCTGAGCCCCTCACTTCTCTGCTCACACTGTTGCAGATTCCCACGACTGGCCCCAGTGCTGCTCTGTAACTTTAAACTTTTAAATGTTATTTTACTTGTGTATCTAATATTTTTTAGGTTCTTGTTTATTTTATGTGTATGAGCGTCTCACTGTACGTATGAGTATATACCACCTGCATGCCTAGTGCCTTCGGAGGCCGGAAGACAGTGGGTGTCAGATCCTCTGGAATTAGGGTTACTGATGACCGAGAGCTACCCAGAGGTCATAGGACAACTTTTGAAGTCAGGTTCTCTCCTTCCAAGGTAGGTTCCAGGGATCGAACTCAAGCTATCAGGTTTACAACAAGTGTTGGGTTTTTTTTTTCCTTTATTAGATATTTTCTTTATTTACATTTTGAATTTTATCCCCTGTCCTAATTTTCCCTCCCCAAACCCCCCATCCCATCCCCCCTTCCCACTGTTTGCAAACACACCCACTCCTGCTTCCTTGTCCTGGCATTCCCCTACATTGGGACCCTTCACAAGACCAAGGGCCTCTCCTCTCATTGATATCCCACAAAGCCATCCTTTGCTGCATATGCGGCTGGAGCCATGGGTCCCTCCATGTGTACTCTTTGGCTGGTGGTTTAGTCCCTGGGAGCTCTGGGGTACTGGGTGATTATACCAAGTGTTCTTAACTACTGCATCATCTCTCCGGTCCTGTGTTTATTTATTTATTTATTTATTTATTTTTATTTAATTTTATTTTTTGAGACAGGGTTTCTCTGTGTAGCCTTGACTGTTCTGAAACTCATTCTATAGACCAGATTGGCCTCGAACTCAGAGATCCACCTGCCTCAGCCTCCCAAGTGCTAAGATTATAAAGGCATGTACTACTACCAAATGGCGTATTTCATTCCTTCCTTTCTTTTCTCTCTTTCTTTCTTTCCTTCTTTTGTTCATTCTTTCTTTCTTTCTCTTGTTCTTTCTTTCTTTTTTCTAGTTTTTAATTGTGCCTGTGTGAGGCGGGTGTCTGTGCATGTGTGTGCAAGTGTCCTTGGATAACTGACATGTCTGGTCTCTTAGAACTGCACTTATACCTTAGTGGTGGCGCACGCCTTTAATCCCAGCACTTGGGAGGCAGAGGCAGGCGGATTTCTGAGTTCGAGGCCAGCCTGGTCTACAGAGTGAGTTCCAGGACAGCCAGGGCTATACAGAGAAACCCTGTCTCGAAATACCAAAAAAAAAAAAAAAAAAAAAAAAAAAAAAAAAAAAAAACTGCAGTTACAGGCAGCTGTGAAACACCTGACATGGATGCTGGGAACCAGACTCTGGTCCAGTACTTGTTCTTTTGCTTAGCTGCCCTGGGTGAACAGTAAGAGCTCTTGACCCTCTTAACCACTGAGCCATCTCACCACTGCACCCCTACCCCAGTGCTTTCAACCTTAAACTTGACCGCTTATTCCTGTGACTGCATTTCCGGCACCTCTGTTTCCTCTTTGTCTCACTGCGTAGGGCTGCTTTCTCTCTACCAAGTCATCTATGGCTTTGTGGATTTTACATCCATCTCCCTGGAGTCTGGATGACCCGATCTAATTATTTTTTTACTCCGTCATCTTCAGCTGACCCCTCTGATGAAACCCGGGACTCTCCCTGCCTGCCTGCTCTCTCAGTCCTCCAGCGGAGCACCGAAGGAGTCAGGGCAAGCCTAGGCGGCAAACAGTTGCCATGGCAACTCAATTTCCAACCAGGCGATCTTCCTCTACCCCCTGGGCTGAGAGTACTGGCCTGCCCTCGCCAGCCCTCTCCTGTTTCCTACCTTTGATTCCCTCCCCTCTCCTCCGAATTCAGAACTTCACTCCTACTTGACAGTGAAAATACAAGCGTGCTGAAGCCCCGTCAACTTCCTGTCCCCCCACTTCCATCTCTACTGACTTATTTTTAACTACCCTCATCCTTTCCTCCTTCCGGTAGTTAATCTCTCCACCTGAGCCCTGAATCCAGTAGCTCCACCTCCTCAAAGACCTTGGAGCGCCAAACCCCTGTCTCTTCAGTATCTTTTTTTTGTTTTTGTTTGTTTTTCTTTTTTTTTTAAAGATTTACTCATTTATTTATTATATGTACACTGTAGCTGTCCTCAGACACTCCAGAAGAGGGAGTCAGATCTCGTTACAGATGGTTGTGAGCCACCATGTGGTTGCTGGGATTTGAACTCCTGACCTTCAGAAGAGCAGTCGGGTGCTCTTACCCACTGAGCCATCTCACCAGCCCTCTTCAGTATCTTGATATGGAAGTTTCCTCCTGCATTCTAAAAAGCTGAGTTTCTCACAAACACCACATTCCAGATCCATCAGGACACAATCTTCCTTCTTGTCTGTCTTTTAGAATTCTTATTTTTAAAATTATTGTTATTATATTATTAGCAGTAATTTTATTTTTTATATATTTAGTTTTTATTTATTAGCATTATTTATAATTTTTGATTTATAGTTTTTTGAGACAGGGTCTCTTTATATAATTCTGGCTATCCTCGAACCCATTATGTAGAACAGGCTGGCCTCGAACTCACAGTCACCTGCCTCCAGAGCACTTGTACTAAAGGTATGCACCACCATGCCCAGCTTCTTAACGTTTTCAAACTACAGATGCCTTCTGCTGCATATTCTCTGACTGCATAAAATAGCATGTGTGGAATCATCATGAAAGCTACTGTATTGTAAATATTGTTACAATATTTGTAAGTTTTATGATAATTGGGAGTTGGGGTCTCGAGCACATGTTCTTGTATGGTTGCAGAGACCAGAGAAGGATGTCGGTGTTCTGCTCCATTACTGTCTATTTACTCCCTTGAGACAGGTCTCTCAGCAAACCTGGATTGAGGCTGGCAGCCAAGAAGGCCCAAAGACCTTGATCAACTGCTCAGAACTGGAGTTACACAGGCCCTCATGTGGCCATGTCCAGCTTAAACAAAAAAGAATATATATATATATATATATGTATTATATATATATATGTATATATACATATGTATATGTATATATGTATATATACATATATATATGTATATATGTATATATACATATATATACACATATGTATGTATATACATATGTATATATACATATTTATGTGTGTATGTGTGTATATGTATAATATATGTGTATATGTGTGTGTAGATAAATAGATAGATATACAAATATATTATATACATATGTATATATGAAGCTGAAGAGATGTTTGGTCCATAGGAGCACCACTTGTTCCTTCAGAGGACCCAGGTTCCATTCCCAGCATCTCTATGGCAACTCACAACTGTCCATCACTTCAGTTCCAGGGCATCTGCTACCCTGACCTTTGTGAAGTTGGTCTTCTCCTGCTTTTATATGGGTTCCTGGGGCTAAACCCAGGCTGCCATGCTTGATAGCACAAGCTCCTTTACCCCCTGAACCATCTTGCTGGTCCTATTTTCTTTTTTCTTTTTTTTTTAGTTTTTCAAGACAGGGTTTCTCTGTATAGCCCTGGCTGTCCTGGAACTCACTTTGTAGACCAGGCTGGCCTCGAACTCAGAAATCTGCCTGCCTCTGCCTCCCGAGTGCTGGGATTAAAGGCATACACCACCATGCCTGGCTCCTATTTTCTTTTTCTTTTTTTAATGATTAATTTATTCATTTATTTTATGTGTATTGGTGTTTTTCTTAGAAGTCTGTGTCAGGGTGCTGGATCCCCTGGAACTGGAGATACAGACAGTTGTAAACTGCCATGTGGGTGCTGGGAACTGATCCCCAGTTCTCTAGAAGAACAGCTAGTGCTCTGTACTGCTGAGCCATCTCTTCAGCACCCACCCCCATTTTTTTTTTAAGATTTATTTATTATTACATCTAAATACACTGTAGCTGTTTTCAGACACACCAAAAGGGGGCATCAGATCTCATTACAGATGGTTGTGAGCCACCATGTGGTTGCTGGGATTTGAACTCAGGACCTTCGGGAGAGCAGTCAGTGCTCTTAACTGCTGAGCCATCTCTCCAGTCCCCAGTTTTTTCTTATAAAGAGCTTCTTTGGATTCCTTCACAGGGATTTGCAAAATCTATTTAACTAGATTTTCATTGATGAACACAGAAACATGTAGGTTAGTGTTCACATGTCCTAGGGTAGATTCCTCAAAGTGGAACTGTTGGGTCAGGGTTTCAAGCACTTTATAGAAGACCTTCAGGAGTATAGCCACTTATGACACCACGACTACTGTACAAAAATACTGCACAGAAGACGCTCCATCAACACTGTTAGCATCAGTAGCTGTTTACAGCCAGCCTGCCTCTGAATCCAGCAAGGGCATCATCCCTAGGTGACAAGGAACCGCCAGTGTCTGTTGCCATGGCAACCGTCGGCCGCACACCCTCTGCGCATGCGTTACCTGCACCTCCTGTGTTACTTTGCCATGGCCCAGATAGAAGACACGGACCCCCTACCCATAGCTCTCTTCTCTCTTCCGCCCTTCTTCCCCTCTTTCAATAAAGGCTTCCCAAAGTGAAAACTGTGCAAGCTTGGCATGATCTGTCCAGCAATGTGCCACTTTTCATCTAACAAACACTAGATGCTAATCAGCCCTTCACATCTGTCCTCAAGCAATTCATCATCTTCATCATCTACAGGCTTCCTTTTTCCCATGGGTATCTGTGTGGTTTACAAAGCATATATGCATGTGTACTCCTCTGTGTGTGCACACGAGTGTTTGAGGTTTCCTGTGCACATGCATACACGTATAGAGGCCTTAAGTTCACATTGGGTGTCATCTTCCATCACTTTCTACTTTATTTATTGAAGTGGAGTCTCTCACCGAACCTGGAGTTTGGCCATCCTGGATAGTCTAGCAAGCCAGCCCTGGGGAATCCCCAGTGTCTGTGCCCTGAGTGCTGGGATTGTAGGCAGCCATG
The DNA here is from genome assembly GCF_000001635.26 of Mus musculus. Classification (NCBI taxonomy): domain Eukaryota; kingdom Metazoa; phylum Chordata; class Mammalia; order Rodentia; family Muridae; genus Mus; species Mus musculus. The sequence continues at coordinate 101,147,158 of NC_000077.6, forward strand.
ACACCTGGCCGACTTTTACAAGCGTTTGGGGATCCAAGCTCTGGTCCTCCTGCTTGCAAGTTAAGTGTTTAATCCACTAAGCCATCTCCCCAGCCCTAAACTAAATTTTTATATTTCTGACAACTAGTGAGACTGAATATTGTATAATTTATTATGAACAGTTTATTATTATTATTATTATTATTACTACTACTACTACTACTACTACTACTATTATTAGAGTGTTTGTTTGTATCTCCCTTTATTTTTTTCATTTGCCCAATTCCCAAACCAAACTTCCAGACCTGGGCCAGGTGCCACCTCCTCCAGAAAGTCATCCCTGGTTATTAGTTCCCACCTAACCACATTTAACCCTTTCCCCTGAAGTCAGGCCCAGCACATTTGCAAGCTTATTTCCTCTACAAGACCAGGAGCAGATTAGTTCATGGTCAAGACTCTCCAGCTTAAAACAGAGCCCCTGACAGAGTGCAGATACATAATAAAAGATTGCTTTCGGCCTTATTTTCTCTTTCCTTTTCCTTGAGTAAACAACATGACAGAAAAAGTTTCTTTCATAATCAAAATATGAACTTGCCACAACTCCCTTCACACAGAGAGCTTTGCCTCTTCACACCCCACCTTGTTTCCATTTTTCATGCTTTAATTTTCAAAGATTTATTACATTTGTGTGCATGTGCATGTGTGTGTACGTGTGTGTGTGAGATTTGTGGAAGTCAAAGAAAACTTGAGGAGTTTGATTCTTTCTATCCATCATGTGGGTCCAGAGGATGGAACCTGGGTTCTTAGGATTGGTGGCAAGTGCCTTTACCCACCCATGTGTTTTACTTTTGAAAGCTGAATTTCCTGGGGTAACAGATTTCCTGCTTGAGGACTGGCAGCAGCTTCATGTAGCTGTTGTATGGGATGAGCCCACTGTTCTTCCTTCCAGGCCCTGGGAAATAGCTTCATGTCCCAACGTCATCCTTCCACCTCTCTTTGTCTCCTCAAGACAGAAGCCTGAGTTACTAATGCAGTAAAGCCAAGCCAGGCAGAATAAAGGTGCAGCCAAGGATGGTGGCTGGTGGATCTGTGAGTTTGAGACCAGCCTAGTCTACAGACTCTATAGAGTGAGTTCCAGGCCAGTCAGGGCTTACACAGCAGGAGCCTGATCTCAAGAAACAGAGAAAAATAAGGAAACGTTGGTGTGCCTGAACCCATGTTTCCTCAGTGTTGGGACATCCCCATTAAAAGCCCCTATGTTTGACATACTTGTTTACAGATACAACAGGTATTTTGAAAGGCAGGCTGAGGCCTCAGACAAAGGTATCACTTCCTGGGTAATTATCATAACCTGGATCAGAAACCCTTGAGCCAAGAAACTCCACACCAGCCATGGACAAACAGTCTTGAGAGCCTGGATGAATCTGAGACCAACCATCTACCTATGCTTTCTGCTTGTCAGTAGAATTCAAATCTGAAACCCAATCTGTATAACCAGAAACATCTGAGTTCAGGTGTTTTGTTTTTAGTTAATCCAATATTCATTTTCTTCACTCCCTGAACAAGATGGCCCATCTGTAGCGACACCCGAGCAAGCTGTATCTCTGCTGCATCTCTGATTACATCCACCGACGATAAGATCCAGCGATGATAAGAGGAGTGCATATTCCTTGAGGGTTTGCTATGCACCAGGCTGACTAAGTGCTCATTCTGCATCTCACCCAAGCGCGGCTGACAATCCGTTCTCAACAGACAAAGATGGGAGGGTCCACCCTCAGCTCTGCCAACGTGCAGATTTCTCAGTTTCCCACCCATCTCCACATGACTAGGAGGAGAGGCACCTCTGCCGTGTCAGATGATCTACACATTCTAACCATGCTTGCCTATAAACACGGATTGGAAGGCAAGTCTCCCCACTTGTGGTAGAGTAGAGGATGCAATATGGAAGGCACTGTTATTAATCCAAGAAGGGGTGAAATTCAACTCTCTCACTCCTCACGCTTTCATAAACTGCTTACAGCTTATTTGAAAGGCAGTAAACTGAGCCCCACAGGTCTCACACAGTGCGGAGGCGAGTTCACGCCCATTTGTCCAGGCTTCTGTGTAGGCTTGCAGAGTGGAAGGCCTGGCCTCTGAAGATCATCCCACCCAGCAGTCAGAAAACCCCTGCTCCACCCTCAAACTTCAAACACTGCAGCTAGGCCCTCCCCGGCGCTTCCTCTTGGGGTCGATTGCTAACTAACCTGTAAGAGAAAGGAGTTCTGGCAATGTGATGGGATGCAGACAGCCAAGGCCAGGGAGGGCTGTGGGGTGATTTAAAGCCTTCTACAGAAGTCAGAAGATTCTAGGCGGAGAGCCTGGAAGGCAGCCAAGTTCTCTTTTTAAAAAAGAAAGGAAAGAAAAGAAAAACCCTTGTCTGATCATGACTTGGTAGAGGCACTTTGCCTAACAATTTTCAATGTCTCCCTCCCAGAGAAAGGCAGCCAGAGACCAGGACTGCCAGACCCAAAGAAGGCCAGAAGCCTGCAGCTGGTGGCTAACAGCCCAGCCAGATTGTAGGGAGCAGCAAGCAATCAAGCAAGCAAGGTTTGGAATGTTTCAGAGGCCAGAGGAGGGGGCTCCTACCCCTTAATAATTGGTTCAGAGACAATTAGACATCCATATGGAAAAAATAAAATAGATCCCTATCTCACGGCAGGCCTCCAGATACATTCCAGATGAACCGAAGACTACAGGGAGCAAGTTGAACTATCCCAGCACAGCTGGAAGAAAGCATAGGGGACATGTGGGGCTGTGGGACAAACAACACAAGGAACAACATGGAGGAAAAGATGGTGCTATCTACATGAAGGATAAACTGTGAAGCTGGAGACAGAGTTCAGGGGTGATGCCTGCTTGGCTCTGGGGCTGGGAGTGGGAAACAAAATTCTTTTCCTTTCTTTTTTTAAGTTGTCTTTTCCTTTCTTTTTAAGAATTATTTACTTATTTTATGTATGTGAGTAAACTGTCACTGTCTTCAGACACACCAGAGGAGGGCATCAGATTCTGTTGCAGATGGTTGTGAGCCGCCATGTGTTTGCTGGGAATTGAATTCAGGACCTCTGGAAGAACAATCAGTGCTTAAACAGCTGAGCCATCTCTCCAGCCCTTAAATCTTATTTTCAAGACAAGGTTTCTCTGTGTAGCCCAGCTGTCCTGGGACTCCTTGTATAGACCAGGCTAGCCTGGAACTTAAAGGTCTACCTGCCTCTGCCTCCTGAATGCTGGGGTGAGAGGGGTGTGCCACCTTTTTGTTTGTTTGTTTTAACTATTACTGTTAAAAAGTATATACTGTTAAACTATATACTCTGTGTATAGATTTCTACAAATAAAGTTCAGAGGGCAATTGTGTGGAGTGGTTTCTCACCTACATTTGGGTTCTGGGAATTGAACTCTTGTCAGCAAACTTTAGAAACAAGTACTTTCCCACAAAACCATCTCAGCAGCCCGTCAAAATCTTTTCTAACAGCCAGGCGTGGTGGCGCACGCCTTTAATCCCAGCACTAGGGAGGCGGAGGCAGGTGGATTTCTGAGTTCGAGGCCAGCCTGGTCTACAAAGTGAGTTCCAGGACAGCCAGGACTACACAGAGAAACCCTGTCTCAAAAAACAAAACAACAACAAAAAAAATCTTTTCTAGCTGACATACCCTGAGACAAGACTATATATATATGGTATGTATGTATATGTGTGCATGTGTGTATGTGTATTAGATTTTTTTTAAAGACAATGTCTTGATTTGTAGCCCACACTTCAGCCAACCACGTGCTGTGATTACAAGTGTGCACCATCATACCTGGCTGAAGAATATCTTTAAACGTCTAAAAGAGACCATCCAAAGAGCAGGCAATTCAGAGAGGAAAAAACAAGACAAACAAACAAACAAAAAACCCAAGTCATAACAAAAGTAGAATTGTCAGGTGGTAGTAATTGTCAGGTGGTCCCAGCAACCACATGGTGGCTCACAACCATCCTTAATGAGATCTGACGCCCTCTTCTGGTGCATCTGAAGACAGCTACAGTGTACTTACATATAATAAATAAATCTTCAAAAAAAAAAAAAAAAAAAACCAACTACTAAAAGCATGACCTCCACAGGTGTGTCATGATACGTTCCTGCCTGGTGCCTACACACACATGATATATGCATATACCCAGTAATAATGATGAAATAAAACTAGTATGGGCTGGAGAGATGGCTCAGTAGTTAAGAGTACTTGTTGCTCTTGCTGAGGACTGGAGTTGAATTCCTAGCCCCTGTCTGATGGCTCACACCCATCTGTAGCTCCAGTTCTGGGGGTTCTCACATCCGCTCTGACCTCTGTGCACACCAAACACGCACACAGTACACACACACATAAGGTATATGTACATGGGGACAACACACAGAAAATGTAATTAAATAAATAGCGCATGGTGGCCAGGGGCTGTGACTGAGATGGAGAACGCTGGCTGAACACCTGCAAGGCCTTGGGTTCCATCCTTAAGAACAAATGTTTTAAAATTGTTTAAAGAAAAATGGTAAGCATATGTATATATTATACTATATGAGTGTGTACAGGAGAGAAGGAAAGAAAAGAAAAACTAAATTTACCTGGGCATGGTGGCACACACCTTTAATCCCAGCACTCTGGAGGCAGAGGCAGGCAGATTTCTGAGTTCAAGGCCAGCCTGGTCTACAAAATGAGTTCCAGGACAGCCAGGGCTACACAGAGTAACACTGTCTCGAAAAAACAAAACAAAACAAAACAACCCCAAACAACTAAATTTACATATATAAATATAACTAAGTCTCAAAATTCTAATGCACAAAGGAAAAAATAGGTTGCTTTTTTCTGTTATTATATTCTAATGTCATTTATATAAGGTTTCAGGGGCTGGAGAATTAGCTCGGCAGTTTAGGGTACTTGTTGCTCTTACAAAGGAACCCGCCATCCCCAGGGAATCTGATGCTGTCTTCTGGCCTTTGAGTGCGTATTCCTACGTGAATACAAACCACTCAAATACAGAAAATAATCAAAATCAATAAATCCTCTCCCAGGCTGGAAAGGTCTTGGTCTAACCTCAAAGCTGAGGTCAGTCACAAGTTCAAGGCTAGTCTGGGCAGTTTAGTGAGAGCCTGTCTCAAAATAAAAGGTGAAAAGGAGTTGAAGAGATGGCATGGAGATTAAGGACCCTGACCAATCCTGGAGGGGTTTGGAGGTCACACGCACACATGCACACACACACACACACACACACACACACACCACAATTAAAACAAACATTTAAATTTTACATTTATTTTTAAAGATTTAGCTTTCTTTCTTTCTTCTTTTTTCTTTTTTCTTTTTTTCTGAGTATTGGTGTTTGGGCTGCAGCATTTGTGCTACAGCAGGGAGTATTAGAAGGCATCAGAACCTCTAGGACTGGAGTTGTTAGTAATGATGCAGTGTTGGATAACAATTTCCTCAGATTGAAACATTCTATTTCCTCGAGATTGAAACATTCTACCTTTCTAGGAAGCTTCTGAAGTAGGAAAGTTTAAAAAGCTCAAAAGCGCTCCAGGAAGTCCCTGAAACTGACCAGAATCAATAGGCCCCTCCCTGCCAGAGTAAACAATAAAAGCTGAGAGTCCCTTTCAGACAAGGTAAGGCTGAGCTGCAAAGATTCCCAGATGAAATCAGTTTTCTGGAAGAAGAAAAAAAACTAAAAAGCTGTTTGGAGGAGGTTAAGACCAACTGAGTCATTTGGAAGGGACACTGTCCAACCTGTCAAGCTGCCTGTTGACTGTGCAGTGTGCTCCAGGTTCCCAGCTTTGTGAGCTGTTACCATATGGAGTGGGCTTGGGTAATGCACCGTGATTCATCTCTGCTCCTATAAGTAAGCCCCACCCACATCCCTGTAAGTAACCTCAATAAAACTCACTGGTTCACCAACTTGGACTTTGGTGTTGTCTGTACTATCTGGAGTGAGTAATGTGTATGTTACATCTCCTCAGGAAAATTCTTGTCACATAATATAAGTGCTGGGAACCAAACCCAGTGCTCTGAACTGCTGGGCCATCTCTGCAACCCAATGATGTTTGTTTGTTTGTTTTTAAGTAAATAGAGAGCTGTGATTGTAGCTTGAGGAAGGGTACTAGCCTCATGAGAGCAAAATCCTAGATTCAGTTCCCAACACCACAAGAGGAAGAGGGAGGAGAGGTCGCTAAGATAAGAATGGATCAAGCACACGCATACACACATGCATATTCTTTATTTTTTATTTAGTTTTCCATTTTATTACTATTACTATTTTACTTTTTTTTTTTTTTTTTTTTTTGGTTTTCTGAGACAGGTTTTCACTATATAGCCCTGGCTGTCCTGGAACTTGCCCTGTAGACCAGGCTAGCCTCAAACTCAGCGATCTGCCTGCCTCTGCCTCCCAAGTGCTAGGACTAAAGGCATGTGCCACCACTGCCTGGCTTATTATTTAACTTAAAAAGGCCAAAATGTCCTGACTTGGGTACAATCTGTAGAAATCCTAAAGAAAAGAAATGGGCAGAAACAAGTGGAAAAGTATTAGATGAATCCTTTTAAGTAGGTAGAGAAGGCAAATCCCTAACAGAAAGGACGGTCAATGTCAAGGGCTGGAGAGGGGCAGGGCCAGAGGGGGCGGGGTGAGACATCTAAGAAGGAATATGGAGCTTTAGGGAAGACAAAAAAATTCTGGCTGTAGTGGCATAAGCCTGTGATGTTAGGACTTGAGAAACATCAGCCGGAGGACCAAGAAATCAAGATTATGAGCTACAGAGTGGCACTGAGGTCAACCTGGATCACATGAGGGATCCAGGCCTCTCCAGCCCCCTCAAAAAAAAAAAATCAAAACAAAAAGGTCTCACACTTAACAAAAGATTAAAATAGTAAACTTAGCATGGCAGTGGTGACGTAGGCCTTTAATTCCAGCGCTTGGGAGTCAGAGACAGGTGGACTTCTGTGAGTTCAAGGCCAGCCTGGTCTCAGACCCAATTCCAGGACAGCCAGGGCTACACAAAGAAAGCCTGTCTCCAAAAACAATTTGGTACCTTTAAAAAAGATACAACTATCCCTTCTCTGCCTTTTGGTTAAACTCAGGTGTAAAGGTATAACTTAATTAATTAATTAAGATACAATGTAGCCTGAGCTGTCTTAGAATTTATGTAGATTAGAATCACTTGCCTCTGGCTCTGAGTGCTCAACTGAAAGGTATGCCTCTATCTGGATGTACTTTCTTTCTTTTTCAAATATATATGTATATATATATATATATGTGTGTTTGTGTGTGTTTGTGTGTATTTTCATTTTTAAAAAAAGATTTATTTATTCATTATATGTCTTAAGTACACTGTAGCTGTCTTCAGACACACCAGAAGAGGGTGTCAGATCTTGTTATGGATGGTTGTGAGCCACCATGTGGTTGCTGGGATTTGAACTCAGGACCTTCAGAAGAGCAGTCAGTGCTCTTAACCACTGAGCCATCTCTCCAGCCCCTATATTTTCATTTTTATTGGTTATTTTATTGACATTTCAAATGTTATCCCCCCTCCCAGTTTCCCCTCCACAAACTCCCTATCCCCTTTCCTCTTCCCCCTGCCTCTATGAGGGTGCTCCCCCACCCACCTACCCACTCCTGCCTCAGCACTCTGTCATTCCCCTACCCTGGACCATTGAGCCTCCACAGGACCAAGGGGCTCCCCTCCCATTGATGTATAACAAGGCCATCCTCTGCTACATATCCAGCTATGCCATGGGTCCCCCAATGTGTTCTCTTTGGTTAGTGATTTAGTCCTTGGGAGCTTTGGGGGAGGGGGTTCTGTTTGGTTGATACTGTTGTTCTTCCTATGGGGCTGCAAATCCCTTCAGCCTCCTTCAGTCCTTGCCCTGATTTCTCCACTGGGGTCCCCGAACTTAAACCAGTGTCTGGACGTACTTTCTAATTACATTTATTTATTTATTCCTTGCAGGTTTGCATACTCCAAGAGTACGCATATAGAGAGGTCAAAGGATAATCCAGGAGTTCGTTCTTGATTCCTTATTTCCACCATGAGGACCCTGCAATCAAACTCCGATGTGGTCAGGCTTGGCAGTAAGGGCCTTTATGACACCTGCCAGCCTGAGATGACTTATTTTATTACCCAGGGTCTCACTATGTAGCTCCAGCTGGCCTGATATTCACTAAACAGGATGACCTAGAACTCACAGAGATCTGCCTCCCACTGTCTCCCAAGTGCTGGGGATTAAAGGCACGAGCCACCACACCTGGTCCCAGCTGACAAACTTTGTATTTTTCATAGTGTAAGAATATGAAAATAGCTGAACGCTTTTAATCCCAGCACTCGGGAGGCTGAGGTAGGCAGATCTATGAGTTTGAGGCAGTCTGGTCTATAGAGTGAGTTCCAGGACAGACAAGGCTACACAGAGAAACCTGTCTTGAAAAACCAAAAAGAAAAAAAAAAAAAGAATATATGTAAACACACATACATGTACACCCACATATAGTAGCACTTCCCTTGCATGCTCACTTGAAAAGAGTTGGCTTAAATGTAGCCCCTCAATTTAGCATATCCGGCAGGTGTAGGCAGGTGACTCCCACACTTGGTGCATCCACCTGGCCACTTCTCCCTTCCCTCCCCCACACCCCTGGGGATCCTCGGCTGGCCAAATGTTACCGTGCGCAAGCGCACATAGTGACAGGAAGCGTGGCCTCGCTCTGCGCCTGTGCTGAATTCCAGCTGCAATTGCTAAGAGAGAAAATGATGCCCAGGATGGGCTCTGCCGCCCGCCGGCTGCGGAGAGGCCCACACTGCACACGCGCAGACCCAGCGCCCGCGTCAAAACATCAGTCGACAGCGCGTTCCCCATGTCCTGCGCCTCCGGCTGGCAGGAGTTCCTCTCAGTCGTGACCCCCGCCGCCAGGCCGGGGCGGACGAGCTAGGTCTGATCGGCGATGCCCCGGGAGATCATCACCCTGCAGCTGGGCCAGTGCGGCAACCAGAGTGAGCAAGCGACCACGGTGCCCCGCTTCTATCCCTCTGGTTCAATCCCTCAGGCTGCACTCAAGTGCCTGGTACCCATCAATCCCCTTTGTCCTTCCCATGATCCACCTTTTCTATTGCGCATGATGATCCAGGCAAGAGCTGCCTCCTTAGCCCTGGGCTGTGACAACTTCCAGACCCAGGTGTCTTGGGTCACCTTCTGGAATGTAATAGCCTCTGAGCCTGGGCTCCTCAGGCCTTAAAGCTGTAGCAGACTTGGGCCTCTTCCTCCTCCCCCAGTTGGGTTCGAGTTCTGGAAACAGCTGTGTGCTGAACATGGAATCAGCCCCGAGGGCATCGTAGAGGAGTTCGCCACCGAGGGCACTGACCGAAAGGATGTCTTTTTCTACCAGGTGCCCCCCGCCCCTCCCCCCCAGTGACTTGACCAGGACCATGGGGACCTGAAGGGACTGGCAGCGCGATCTGGTGCTGGGAAACTCTCTGAGTGGATGGATGGGAACAGAGTGGCTATCTTAAGGGAGGGCCTGCAGGAGCCAGAGTTGGGAGGCTTCAGGACTTGACCCATCCTGGCTTACCTCTGACAGGCAGATGATGAGCACTACATCCCCCGGGCTGTGCTGCTGGACCTGGAGCCCCGGGTGATCCATTCCATCCTCAACTCCTCCTATGCTAAGCTCTACAACCCGGAGAACATCTACCTGTCGGAGCATGGCGGAGGAGCTGGCAACAACTGGGGCAGAGGATTCTCCCAGGTGTCACTCCTAGAGTTCCTTGGTAATCCTAGCCTAGGATAAGGAAAGGCTCAAGCCAGTCTGGGGATCCGTCCAGGTTAGACTTGCAAGAAATAAAGAGACGGGGGCTGGTGAGATGGCTCAGTGGGTAGGAGCACCCGACTGCTCTTCTGAAGGTCCAGAGTTCAAATCCCAGCAACCACATGGTGGCTCACAACCATCCCTAACAAGATCTGACTCCCTCTTCTGGTGTGTCTGAAGACAGCTACAGTGTATTTACATATAATAATAAATAAATCTTTAAAAAAAAAAAAAAAAAAAAAAAAAAAAGAAAGAAATAAAGAGACAAATGGGTATGTTGAGAGGAGGGACTGCTAGGGAAGGTTATGTAAATTTTATGCAAATCGTTCACAAAGTAGCATTTCTGGGTTGAGAGAGATTCTGGTTGGGAAGCTCAGTTTCAGGATGGCAACGGAGACAATGGGTGGAGATCTTGGTGCTGAGAAGAAAGAACCTTTGGTCTGACTTTCCCTTCCCCATGTCTACATACAGGGTGAGAAAATTCACGAGGACATCTTTGACATTATAGACCGAGAAGCAGATGGAAGTGACAGTCTAGAGGTGAGGATCTTCAACAGTGAAGCATGCTGGGGGGAAAGATCAGGCATGATTCAATCACGTGAAACATTCAACTCCGCATTCATTTGGGGACATCATATAGAGCGCATTAAGGTGACTAAGCCACTGCCTTGGGAAATCAGAATCTCAGTGCTGTCCGTTATTAAGCTTCTCTTGGGTCTCTGAGTCTTTCCAAGGAGCCTCAGAGACAAGGCTGAAGTCTCTGAGATACCTGGCCACTATCTTTCTCTCTCTCTCTATTCAGGGATTTGTGCTATGTCACTCCATTGCTGGGGGGACAGGTTCTGGTCTGGGCTCCTACCTCTTAGAGCGACTGAACGACAGGTAAGCCTGTGTTTAAGGAGAGATCATTAGTCTTGACTCTTTGGGCTGGTTTACATTGTTGTTTATTTTGGGAGAGGCATACCTGTCGATGCATACAAGTGGAAGTCAGAGGACAGTGTGCTTGGGTTGGTTCTCTTTCACCTTGCGGAGCTCAGGAACCACTGAGGTCATTAAGAGTGGTGGCAGGCATCTTTACCTTACCCACTGAGTCACCTTACTGTAGTGAGAATTTGGGTTTCTTTTAAAACTCAGTTATATTCCATGAATAGTTTTGTTTTAATCCCAGGTGTGAGCTAAGAGGCTGCTTCACAGCGGGTGGTTGTGATTTGCCTCCTGCACTAGCAGGGGCATGATCTTTGCCATCTGCAGATAGTTTGGTTCTGAGGAATCTGGAGAGAGAGTAAATGCCAGAGGCCTGAGAGGGAGGGGCAGGGATCCCCGAGGGGAGGCTGCTACTCCCCTCCCCAAGCCCCCATGGTTCTGGTTGCTGTTGTTGGTTGACAAGAAGCTGGAGATAACCCTGACATGACGATTGACCTGGCCTCAAGAAACTCAACAACCCTAATCAGCAGGAAGTAGTCTAAAGAGGGCTATGCCCCCTTTTCCCTCTAGATTTCTTTCTCCCCATCTAGTGTTGGGGCATTGGGAGGGATCAGGGTGGAATAAAGATTGGAAGGGAAGTAGAGGTAAAAAATAAATAAATAAATAAAATAGCCAATACATACATATATACATATATACATATGCACGCCCATGCCAACACCTCACCAGTCAATAAGAAGACAGTTTTGATGAGTTATTTACTCATCAAGCTGTCCTGCTGGCTTGTCTGGAAGGGACTGTCTTGATTGCTAATTGATACAGGAAGACCTGGCCTGTTGTAGGCGGCACTATTCCCTAGGCAGGAATTCCTGCACAGCATAAAAGAGCCAGCCAGCAGGCAAGGATCCACACGTTTATCCCCTCTGCCCTTGACTGTGGACATCCTGCTTTAACTTCCCAGAAAGAATGCGTTGTAACCTGGAACTGAAAGCCAAATAAGCCCTTTCCTCCTCAGCTTTTGGCTGAGGTATTTGTCACAGTAACAGGAACTAAAGCAGAATTCCCAGATAATCTCTTTTCATGCTCTCTCTTCTTTGCCCTTAGGTACCCCAAGAAATTGGTGCAGACATACTCAGTGTTTCCCAACCAGGACGAGATGAGTGATGTAGTGGTCCAGCCCTACAACTCCCTCCTCACACTAAAGAGGCTGACCCAGAATGCGGACTGCGTGGTGAGCAAAGGAAGACTGAGCCAGGACTTAGCTCACCTTCTGAGACTTCCCCTGGCCCTTCTCTGGCCCTGGCTCACATAAAACACTCAGCAAAGCCATGACATGAGGGCCAAGAACTAAGATCCTAATTTCCAAGTTGCTTCCAGGATTTTGGGGCACCAAAACTTTCAAGAGAGTATCCCCCTATCCCATTATATACCCCATTTTGCCTATTCAGTGTCATCTATGCTTGAACTCAAAGGTCACTTTAGTAGCAAACCTTCCCCCATTATTCAGGCAAGGCCAGATCCCTTTGGGTATATTTTTAACTAAACTTGTCTTACTTTATTAGTTTAAAGTGTCTTAGGTGGGTGTGGTGGTTTATGCCTATAATTCCATTTTTCAGTAGGCTGAGTCAGAGGGATCATTATTCGTTCAAGGATAGCCTGGGCTACATAATTAAGTTCCAAGCCAGTCTGAGCTATGGACTGAGATCTAGTCTCAAGACTAAAAATGAAATGAAGCAGGATTTTTACTAAATCTGCCCTTGCTGACCTCAAACTTGTGATCCTCCTGCCTCAGCCTCCTAATTGGAAATATAAGTGTGTGTGCCATGTCTGCTGTATTTATCGGTAAAAGAGACTAAATCCAAGCTATACCTCCAGCCTTGTTTAAATAATTGCTTTTTCACTGAACTACAGGCCCTAGGGTGGCCCAATGGCTGTAGTCTCCAGAGCCAAGGCACATTGGGAACATGCACGTATTTGTTTACAGTGTTGTGTCATGTCATTACAAAATCTCATGGTACCCTAGAGATAGAATGTTTCTTTAAAGGTAGCAAATCCACTTCCTAGTTTGGGAGTTTATAGACATTAAGCATTATCTTATTTCAAGGTCCCCTTTTGCCTCAAAAGGTGTTATAGAGCCCCTGTATCCTGTCAGGTGGTGCTGGACAACACAGCCCTGAACCGGATCGCCACAGACCGCCTACACATCCAGAACCCATCCTTCTCCCAGATCAACCAGCTGGTGAGCCCCCCTCCTGGAGGGCAAGCCCTCTCTCTGCGAGAGGGTCATCAGAGGAGGGACATTCCACCTCCACCAAGCCCCATAACACAGTATCTGTTCCCAGGTGTCCACCATCATGTCAGCCAGCACCACCACCCTGCGCTACCCTGGATACATGAACAATGACCTCATCGGCCTCATCGCCTCGCTCATTCCCACCCCTCGGCTCCACTTCCTCATGACTGGCTACACCCCCCTCACCACGGACCAGTCAGTAAGAGCTCCCTCGGTGTCCCTTTCCCATACTCTCCAGGAGCTGCTCTTCGAAGCTCTTCTCCACCCTCCTCCCCAGATTCTATACTCAGGGACTGACTGCCACCAACTTGCAACCTGCCCCTCCCCCTCCGCTTTGTACCACCTTTGGCTCCTGCAGGAGCAGTGCCCACTGGGATAATAAAATAGCTCACTGCTCAAGGGCATGGGATTGGTGAGCTGAGAGCCGTGATCCTGATCCCACAGCAGAGACTCAGCCCAGACCTGATCTAAAGACTGTCCCCAGAGACCACGCCACCTGCAAGCTGATGGGGACAGAGTTGACTCTCTTCCTCTGTCCATGCATCTCTGGGTTCCTCCCTGACTGATGACCAGGTCTCTGAACCCCGTTCTCTCAGGTGGCCAGTGTGAGGAAGACAACAGTCCTGGATGTCATGAGGCGCCTGCTACAGCCCAAGAATGTGATGGTGTCCACAGGTCGGGATCGTCAGACCAACCACTGCTACATCGCCATCCTCAACATCATCCAGGGAGAGGTAGACCCCACCCAGGTAAGGGAGGCCCCTTCACCCTAGCCTCAGGCCCACAGGATGGTTGCCAGCAGCAACCACCCACTCTCTGCCCACCCCAGGTCCACAAGAGCCTGCAGAGGATCCGGGAAAGGAAACTGGCCAACTTCATTCCCTGGGGCCCAGCCAGCATCCAGGTGGCCCTGTCAAGGAAGTCTCCCTACCTGCCCTCAGCCCACCGGGTCAGCGGGCTCATGATGGCCAACCACACCAGTATCTCCTCGGTGAGCGCAGCCTCCTGTTGTCTTTTTGTTACTGGGAATCAATCCCAGGGCTTCAGGAATGGTAGGCAGCTCTCCCTGCTCTGAGCCACACCCCTAGCTCCTGGTCTTTGGCCATTCTGCTCCACTCCCTACTGTCATTTGCTCCCTCCTCCCCGTCTGCCCCTAGAGGTCTGTGTCCTGTGTTGGGTGCCATTCTGAAGCTCTCTTTCCCTCTAGCTTTTTGAAAGTTCCTGCCAGCAGTATGACAAACTGTGGAAGCGGGGGGCCTTCCTGGAACAGTTTCGCAAGGAGGACATCTTCAAGGACAACTTTGAGGAGATGCACAGATCGAGGGAGGTGGTGCAGGAACTCATTGACGAGTACCACGCGGCCACCCGGCCGGACTACATCTCCTGGGGTACCCAGGAGCAGTGACTCTACTCTCTGCTGTCCCCTGGACAAGAAGCACAGTCCCCACCACGCCCAGACCCTCTGACCCAACTTCGCCTCACATTTTTGTGTTCATGTGCAATTTAGGAACTGTTCCTGTCTTCCTTTTCACCCCTGGCGCTTGGCTGGCTTGGTTAAGTTCTAATAAATAAAGCGTGATGATGCATTGAGCAGAGCTTTGTTTGTGACTCTGGAGGCTGGGTGAGCACACCTTCCACGTCCAGGCACGTGACAGTAGGCTGGCCCTCACCTGCTCCAACGCGCACACTCCTTAGCCCAGGTCGTAGTGTATTTCCACTGTTCCCTGCCTCACCTCGAACCCGCCTGTTTTCCTAGGGGTCAGCCCTTCTCTCAGGACTACTGAAAGTTCCTGACCTATTGTCACCTCAGTGCCTACACCTCTGTTCCCAGTTGGGCCATGTTTGCCTTATTCTCTTATACTCAAGGAAGAGATACAGGGTCGAGGGGCAAAGATGCCATGGTGTTCTGAGCGAATCAGAGTAGCTAGGACATAGGAGTCCCATTACTCAGGACCACCAGCATCTCCAGGAACTCAGTCCAGGTCCTGGAGGACTTAACCAACCTGAAAGGATAAGAATCTGATAGTAGGCCTGCATCTGTCACACCAGAGATGTTTACAACTGCGCGAGGCCCCAGCCATCTTTCCAATTCATTCTTAAAGCATGGGGCAACCAGATGGGGCCCAGGAGCTGAATGAACACCAAGGGAGGACCTGGGTAGTGCCTGTCTGGATGATTCACTGTCCTTGCAGGCCAGGGATGACAGGAGGCCACCCTCCTACCACTCAATGGCGAACAGAGGGTGAGTAATTGCCAGCTTCCAGTATTGCCTTTTTGCCTGCCCCACCCACCATCCTAAGATGGCATAGTGGCCAGGAGGAGGTTAAATCCCGAAGGTCAAGGAAGGCGGAGCTCTGTGGTATCCAGACTCCCTGCTCAGTGCCTGGTAAAAGCCCAGTGTGTGGGTGTCCTGGAAAGGGGGGGTTGTTCTGAGCCAAGGAACTCCAACTTTTCCCACCGACAACACTCCCACAGGAAGGCTTTGTGTAAATAACGATTTTTTTTCTTCTACAAATAAATTAAGAAACAAACTAGAAAACTGTCCACACCCATTGCTGCCCTCGGGTGTGGGTGTACCCTGTCCCTGCAGGGCCAAAAAAAGGGTCCATGGTTGCCTCAAATCTCAGAGCAGTCCGGTCTCAGGCTGGAGGCAAAAGAAAAGTCCTGACCTCTTGGCAGGCTTAGTCCTGCAGCTGCTTCAAGCAGCCAGACTGTCCCTGGGGCTCTTCCAGAACTTGGTGCTGGCTGGGAGGGGAGGTGTCCGGCAGGTCTTGGCTTGGAGGACCAGAGCTGCTGCCACTGCGGCAGGGCCTCTCGGGGGAGGGGTTGGCCAAGTAGGCATTCACCAGCTCCATGATCTCTTCCACCTAACAAGAGGGCAGAGGGCAGTGTGCAACAGGGCCCACTGGGCTCTCTTTTTCTGTTTTCTTTCTAAGCTCTAGAGTTCCGCTAGGTAGGTTCCTGTATGCTCCAGGCCTGGCAACCTTCTCTCCCCTCACATTCAGACCCGTCCCCTCCACGCGCCCCGCCCCCCCAAGTGCTAGCCTCAGTCTTCCCTAGGCCCTTTCTCTTGTGGTTCCGCCCACATCTTAAGGCTCTTTGTGAACATCCCTCCCCACTTAGCTGGTGCTTCAGGACTCTCCAGTGGCTTCCTGTCCAGTTCCTCTTGTTACTATCTTAGTCTATCATTTGACTCCCCCAAATCCCTGGAAAGCTCCTTAAGTTTGCTTCTGACCACAGCTGGAACCCAAGTATCCACAGCTGTACATACGCCAGTGTCAAGTCTCTTCAGCAACCCCTGTTCTCACCTGGGGACTCTGCAGGAGGAGCTGGCTGTCGCCCACCCTCAGTGCTAAGGTGTGAGGGCCTATTAGCTGGCAGGCGGC
Source organism: Mus musculus (assembly GCF_000001635.26). Taxonomy (NCBI): domain Eukaryota; kingdom Metazoa; phylum Chordata; class Mammalia; order Rodentia; family Muridae; genus Mus; species Mus musculus. The sequence goes on from NC_000077.6 coordinate 101,163,584, forward strand.
CACATGACCATAGCTGACACTGTGGATGGGTTCTGTCTCACCAGGCCTGGAGAGCGACATGGCCTTTGCTCCCAGACCCAGGCAGAGCTTCTGTGGAGCACCTCCACCAGGCTCCTGCAGAGAGATGGGCGGGGTCAGGGTCGAAGGCGGGGCCGCTGCATCTTTATTTCTGGTAAGGGAGAAGGCTGTGATTCGGGAAGGGAAGCTTTCTTGACCCTTGACTGACAGCACAGGTGTGGCGTGGCCAAAAGCACCTGGAGGTGCAAGCCCAAAAGCCTGAGCCCCTAGGGGTTTGAGATGGGCAGCTAGCTGTTCTAGATGTGACTTATGAAATGATCCCCATTGTGGGGTATAGGGGGAGGCCTGTAGCCCTGGGATAAAGGTGGGGGCTTGGACCACCAGAGTCCCCTTCTCCCTTCTCCCCCTCACCGTGCTCAGCTCCAGAACGTCATACCGAGCAGCGCCGAACCCCGGACACTGCGCCGCTAGAGCCAGGTAGGCAGCCATGGCTTCAGCTTGGCCCATGCCCCGCAGCCGCTTCCAGCCGCCCAGCACCGCAGCCGTCGTGCTGGCGCCGCCACCTCCCACCTGGGCCGTGCTTCCCGTAGAGCGGCCGGTTCCGCCGCGCCGGGCACGCTCGGCCCGCCTCTTGGCCAGGCCGGGGCTCCAGAGCGCCCCGGCCAGCAGGGCAGCGGAGGGCGGTGGCCTTCGGGTAGGGCACGGCGGTTGTTCGCGCGGCGGGATGGGGGGTGGCAGCAGGCGGTCCAGGAGCGGCAGGGGTCCCCGCGGGGAAAAGTCCCGGTGCAAACTCTGCAGGCGCAGCGCCGCCAGGGCGCGCAGCGTGTCCTCGGGTGGGGGCGGCCGGCCGCGCAGCAGCAGAGCGTGAGCCTGCAAGGGGAGGCATGCGGCGTCAGTGGAGAAGCTGTAAAGACACCTCCCGGTACGGAATCTGGGGAGGTTTGGGTTTGGGGAAAATCTCCCATGGGGTATCCACAATAATTAAATGAAGATGGTTGGAAATTAAGAGTTGTTCAAGCTGTGGTCGACCTGGAGGTGTGAAAACCAGAGATCCCACCTGCTCAAAGAGGAAAGGCAATTCGTGACCCTCTGGAGATAGCCCTTCTGGGTGCAGAGGTCCGTGAAGACGAAGACACAGTCTCCACCCGCAGTCCGGCGAGTCCTCCAGTCCGGCTTCCTCCGAAGTCAAACTGCAGAAGGGAAAAAGATGCATTGAGACCGGGAAGCAGGGCCTTTGGGACACAGGCTAGTGGGTGGGAGGGGCGGGGCAAAGACAGGTTTGGGGGCGGGGCCCTGGCAAGCTTTTTAAATAAGACTACACACAACCAGCGGGTAAGGACTTGTCAGAGGATCAAGGAGCTACTGGCACGCCTAGATAAACGTGCTCAGTGATAGACAAAAGCTAAGTGGATTGGCTAATACAGCGCAGGGCTTGGGCTGGACATTTACTTCTCAAACCTGGTGAGCACGTCGGCCACGAGGGTCCCCCCAGCCAGGGCTCGCTCCTGGGCTCCTCGCTGCTCATACAAAGCGAATGCGTTCCGGCTCCGGGCCAAACCTAGCCTGCCCACCAACTCTCGAGCCACCTAGAAAAAAGGGAGGTGGAGGAAAGTCAGATAACTCGAGACAGAGTTCTGGAAAGAGCTGATCCTACTGGAGAGAGTCCCTTAGTTTTTGTCACCACCATTTGCTGGCTTTCCAACGAAACAAATCCGAGACTAGGGGTAAACAATGCCAGAGTCGGGCATGAGAAGCTAAAAAGGGTGTATACTGTACTGGAGACCCTGAGTTCAACCAACAGGACCGTAGGTAAACAAACAAACAAAGCTGGAAGGCGAGTTTCAGAAGTGGAAGCAGTGGGAACTTTCTTTGACCTCCTCACCTCTCCCGCTGTAGTGTGGGAGTCGATAGACACAGGACAGGCTCCAGCTCCGGGACAGTGCACAGTACACAACAGCTCCTGCCTTCTGCTCAGTGCGGAAATCTCTGCTAGTGAAGGCACCAGCTCTCGGCCCCGTGTACGGCCCAGAGCCTTCCGGATGAAGCGTGCATATTCTGCCAGTTCTGAGTCTGGGAGTGCCTGCTCCGTCCTGAAATAGAGGGAATCCAAGGACCAGTGTTTCAAGGGCTTCTTCCTTTCCTTTTTCCTTCCTTCCTTCCTTCCTCCCTCCCTCCCTCCCTCCCTCCCTCCCTCTCTCTTTCTTTCATTGTATTTATTTTACACGACCAAGGGTGGAAATACATAACTCGATATCTGCTTAGCATGCTCGTGGGTCTAACTAAGTACGGTTGCCCAGAATGAAAAAAAATTTATCACATCTGGTCAGTTTCCTCCTCACAATTCATGTTTCTTGACTACAACCTTAATGTGTCTGGGTATTTTACATGGACCTGAATTATTTTCGAAGTCTCCTGCCTGCTCTCCTACAATAGCCAAGCCTACTTCCTCCAACTCCATGATCTTGGGGTGATTAAAATCTGAAATCCAACCACGTTGGTATGCTTCCTTAAATCCTGCCTTTTTATATATTTTTTTTCCAAAGGGAGTACCTTGTTGTGATTCACCTGGTCACACGTGGGATATGATCTTGTAATTCCCATGAAGGTACTGAATATATTATCAGCACCAGGCCAGCTCTTGGGCATTTCTCATGCCTTCTTTAGATCTAGGTTCTCCGTTTCTCAAACTATTACATCAGTCTGCCATTTTCTCCCAGCCCTGTAGCTTTTTGGCTGAGGCCTCTGCTCTTACCTTTCCAAATGCCCTAGGAGGTGCCCTCGGACAGCTCCCCCCGGCCGGAAGGTGCAGCTCATGCAAGTGAGAAGCTGCCAGTATCGCAGGGTTGCAGGATCTTGAGTGGCAGGGAGCCCAGGGGGACCTGCAGGACCTGAGGTCTGCTTAGCCAGCTGCAGGAAAAGTTCGTCCTGGAGTGCAGGCAGGTCCCGGCAGGTCTGGAGCACACCCTGCATCAGGGGCCCTGGGCGCCGTGCCCCCTCCAGCGCCTGCAGTGCCAGGAACAGCCTCACTGCCTCCTCTCGTAAGGGTGCGTAGCCTGGACCTGCGGGAGGGTGGGGGTGGAGGGATGGTTTGGAGAGGGGATACAGAGCAGCGCCCTGGGAGGAAGGCACGATCCAGAGGAAGGTCAGAGGGAGTTTAAGGGCACAAGGGATGGCATGAAAAGGAGGGTACGAGTAAAAGGAAAAGCAATGGTCCACAGACCCAAACCCTCAACCTTTGCCTCCCGCAAAACCCTTCTCTCTACCCTGCTTAGCCTTTCCGAGTAAGGAAAAGAGAAAGTCTAGGGGATATATATCCAACCCTCCCCCATATTCTTTAACTGGGTGCCCAGAGCCATCACTGTGAGCCAGAAAAAGAAAAAGAAAAGAAAAGCTGCTCTGGAAACAAAAAACCAGGGTTCCTGGCATTCTGTAAGCCTCTAGCTTTATGACTTGGGCCAGTCAGTACTCCCTTTGAGGAGAGACGTGTCCCCAGATGAGGCCAGCACAATTCCAACAAAAGGGTGATTTTTCCTACTGCCTGTAAAGGTGATGTGTCCCAGTCTTAAAGAGTATAATGAGAAAGATAGGAAGGTGTAAATGCTTCTGAAGGAAGCAATCGGAATGTGACACGTAGGGGTAGATGCTGGAGGGAGGCAGAGTTCTTAGCCTGTTCTGGTTTTGCCGATCTCCAATCTAGACTGCTTCCAGGTCCACCCATGTACACTCTGAGAAGTCAGGAGATGGTGAGAACCCTGGAGGCTGTAAAGCTTCCCCCAGCTATCCAGTTTTTATCCCCAAGCCTTACCCCATGGCATCGAGGAGAACTGACCTAGGGTTCACTCACTCACCTGGAGCGCTGACTTCATAGGGCAGGGGCAAGAGCGGGGCATACAAGGCACTACTGGTGTGCCTCAGGATTGGGTTCCGCCGGTAGATGAGGGCCACTGCTTCTGGGTCTCCACAGCTCTCCTAGAGGTCAAGAGGGTCACTTGATAGAGGAAAGGAGCTCTCTATGAGCCCTGAAAGTGTCTAGGACCACAACCCTGCTGGTTCGTATTGGAGAACTCTCTTACCTGGATGTCCCTGAGCAGCAGTTGGGTAGGGGTCTCCAGCGGAGCTTTGGAGGCAATCACCTCCCGCAGTGCTACCCCCCAGCGCTCTGCCTCTGCCTGGCGCGGAGAGCAGAGGCGGATGCTGTGTTTCCGGCCAGACACAGTGACTGACCACAGACCTGGTGGAAAGAGAGGCCACAGAGGGCAATCAGGGATTGTCGGGTCCCCTACCAGTTAGGTAGGGAGATTCTTAAGATGTCTCACCAGTCTCCTTGGGCCTACGCTCCGGCCCAGTCACTGAGCACAAGCTTGTGAGGACCAGGCTTCCGAGTCGCCTTGCCCCCTTCCCGCTGCTGCTGAACTGGTCCAGGGAATCTCTGGTGAGCACAAACCAGGCTCTGCGTGGGAGTAACCATGGCCTTGCCCCTCCTCCACGAGGTTCCCGGTACAGCCAACCTGAAGGTTGGGGGTAGATAGGGAAGAAGAGATTAATAAGAGAAGACATTATTTCTAGGAGGGCTGTGTTTGAGGGCCTACGAAATTGGGCCCAGGTGTTCCCACCTTTCACAATGATGTCAGGGTCCTCTTCCGGAAGTCCCTTGTCTGGGATGAGGCTCCAGGTCTCTTCCCAGCCCTGCAGTCTGGACCAGAGATGAAAAATTGGGCGAGGCTTAAGGGCCTCCACTCTGCCTCCTTATTAGGGGTTCCCCAAACTACAAGGGGTACATGCTCCCAAGCTGGGCACCCATCCTCCAGGCTGTGGGAACCGCGGAGCCGTTCTGACCTTGCACCAGAAATAACTAGGACCCCCCCTTCCTCCCCGCGCCCCCGGCTGGACCGCGCCCCCCCGGGACCCCAGCCAAACCACAGCGTCCGGCAGCACAAGGCCTCTCCCTTATTGCACAACTTTGGGAGGGAAGATGCAAGGAAGGGGGTCCTGAGAACTAGCTGCAGTATCCAAACTAAGAGACTCAGAGTAGAAGCTCACCTGTCTGAGATGGGCCCATTCCTTGTTGGCTGAGTCAGAGTAACGTCCAGGGAACCCTAGGGAGATAAGCAAGAATACACTCAGAGGCCTTGACCCCTAGCACCAATGGTTTCAAATGAGCCCAGGACATCACTCATTAGATTGAGGAAGGAGTGTCCGAAGTCCGACCGTGACCGGGCAGGAAGGGCCTGAGCCACTCTGGGATTGTCCCTTCTACATACAAGTCTCTGTGGACCATTAGAAAATGCCCAGGAGCTACAAGCTCTAGACTTATATCCATTAACCCCTTGAAAATGCAACCGTGGGGGTGGGGGTGGGCTGGGAGTCAGGAAACCTGGGTTCCACTGATAGAGGCTGGACCACTTAGCACCTGCCATACCTTGCAAAAGTCCCCTCCCATCTCTGGGGCATAGTTTCTCCATTTTTCAAACTGGAGATGTGATGAAGTACCTTCTACCCATGGAAGCCTCTTCAATTTTTTTCCTTTACACCCTCCCCCGACTTCCTTGCTCAGAACCTCCAGGGAAGAAGAAGATGGGCTCTCAGGGAAAGAGCAGGACCCAAGACTGGGCAAGGGTGGTTTACAGGGTTGACTGAAGGGGAAGAGGGACTCTTTTATAGAAGATGTTCTCTAAGAGCTTTGTGTGTTACTCTGCAAATGTCCCGGAGGAAATGGACACACTACCCCCTTGCCGGGGCTCAGGAGGACAAGAGGCTGCTAAGCGCATACTCTTCAGACCAAGGGTGGTTTGGAATTTTGCCCTTCTCATACACAAACCCCTGCTTAGGAACTTCAATTGTAACCTGGGGTCTGAGGTTGGTCAAAATCAACCCGGAGCCAAGCTAGCTAGACAGGAACTGTGCCATGGTCCCATTGCGCCCAGGCTGCTAAAGCCAGGAGGAGGGTTGGGGGAGGAGGACCAGGGACACCTGTCCCTGAGCTCCTAGGAGGGGGTGGAGGTGGGGCACGAGGGAGGCCATGGCCTATCTGACAGGGATCCTATCCATGCGGGAAACTTGGGGACTCCCAGGTCCCACTCTTTCCCTGGGAGCCTACCCGTTTCTTTTCTGGAGGTTCTGAGTGGGGCTATCCACCCCTCTACCAGAGGGCAGGTACTGATCCCACCCCACCCCACCCCCCACAACTCCCCTAATCTCAGTCCCTTGCTTCCCTCCTCCTCCCCTCTATATTTATCTGCCCTCTGCCTCGCCAGGTGCTGGCGCCTGCACTGGCTGCGGTGCCGCCCGCCCCACCCAGGAATGGAGCCACCGGACTTGCTGGGGACCCCTGAGCGGGGTTGGGGGGAAATGGGAGCTGGACCCAGGCCACAGCACACAGAAGCCTGGTTGCCTCTGGTGGGTAAGGACGTGAGAGAGGTCTCCTCGAAAGATGGAGGTCTTACACACCAACTGTGCCTGAGTGTCTCTCTCCCAAAGGAGATTTGATTAAAAAAAATTTTCAGCCACCAAGTCACCCTCACCCATTCCCTCTGGTTTCCCAGGAACCTCACCAGAGAAGGCAGAGAGTTCTGTCTTAAGTGGCGGAATAATGAGAAGTCCTCAAAGGGCCATCGTCCCGAGCCTTTTCTTTGTGGGGTCCCTGATGCAGACCCCAATTCTAGGATGTCTTTTTGCCCTCGCCCAGGATACTGCGGTGGGAGCTCCCGCATCTGGCCCCAGTGCTCTTGAACTGAGAGCAGAGCGAACCCAGGCGTTCCAGCCGCCCAGCCGGCCTCGCCACATTCCTTGGCTCTGGCGGAGGCGGAAGGAGACGGGATGGGACGCGGGCCCGGCAGGGAAGGGAGAGGCAGGGCCAGGTTGGGCCACGCGTGACGCCTCCTCTGCCTCAGGGCCCCCAGCAGGTGGACAGCGCCTTGTGTGCAGCGCGAAGCCCACAGGCGCATCCCTAGTAGGGCTACTTGCCCCTGGAGCTCCCGGGGCTCTGGCCCTCAGACAAGAATCTCCCCCACATTTGCAGTTGGCCAAGAGGACTGCGTTTGGCCCAAGTATGGAGCAGGCTCAGGCGTGACGGCCGGTTGTAGTGAGAAAGATTGAACTCGGTTCTAAATCCCTGTAGACTTACCCTCCCGCCGCCCGCTGGACTCGGGGTCCTTAGCTCAAAGGTCTCGTCGTCCTCGTCTTCGTCCCCGTCCCCGCTAAGCTCGCCGTCCCCGTAGTCCCGGTGCAGAAGAGTGAAGCCTCGACGGCAGCAGAGAAGCCACCACAATCCCCCGGGGAGAGGCATCCGGGCGAGCAGCCTGGGAATGGGGGCGCAGGCAGTGTTGCCTGAGCAGCAGGGAATCTGAGAAACTGGAGGTACTCCGACCCGAACTGGGTAGAGAAGAGGTGTGACGAGAGGAAAGAAGGGGGCCGGAAGGAGGCAGTGTCCAGCGCTGAGGTGCAAAAGGACTATCACCAGAGCCCGCTGGGGGCTCGCTGTCTGGGCCCGGGCAGAGGAGGGGGGAGATAGCGTCCAGGGCCGGGGGAAGGGAGCCGGGAGCAATGTCCGGAGCTGGGAAGTAGTGTTCGTTGTAGTGTCCAGCTCTGTAGGAGCAGTGTCTGGTGCAGCAATCGTGGTGGGCGGTTGTCCAAGCTCCAAGGAGGGTGGTGTCCGGTAGGGCGTCCGGTGGCCGGGGCCCGGGCGGCGCGCGCTGCGCTCCCTGCAGCCCCGGGACTGGCGCGTTGGGGGCGCGGGCAGAGTTCCCAGACCCCGCCTCCCTCTCTGCCCCCCCTCCTTCCCTCCGCCTTCCCTGTTCTTTTTCTCCTCCCTTCTTCACAGGGTAGGGTCTACGTTGCGTCACAGCCTCCTCTGCCCAATCATTGTTCCTGGCGCCGGTCAGGGAGACCAATCCCAAGCTTGAAACCGCGGCGGGTTGCATCATGTGTCTCTGGCTGAGTGACAGTAGGGAGGGGCGGGGGGGGGGGGGACTGGGGAGGGAGCTTCTGAGGTCGGACACGGGGTGTCTGTGGCGTCACGTAGGACCGCCTTCGTGCTCTTGTTTTAACTCTTGGCTCACCAAGCAGCAAATTAAAAAACCCTTTTCGAAGGTCTGGAAAAGGAAGGGCATAAAGCTGGAAGGAAGCTAGGCTATTGACCTGTGATTACCTGTCACATCTTGGAATCCCTACAAAGAGCCTTACTACCTTCAAGGCATTCCACACCTGCGTGTGAGAGAGTTAGCTAGCTGCAAAGGCAGCTCCATCCTTGGAGTTAAAAGGGTCCAGATTTAGATCTTAGCCACCTCCACTTTTGAGATGAAAAAGCTGAGAAAGGAACTCCTGGAAGCCTCAGACAAAGATCTGAAATAAAAGTGAATTTACAGGGCATTGAACTGGAATGGGGAGAGTGGTTTGGCATGCTCGGGGATTCTGTGGTTTAAGAAAATCAATAGATCAGAGGCCTCTCAGGGCGACTATGCTGCATTTCTGAACAAGAAGGGGTTAACAAGGGCGCTAAAGAATACAGGGCGGGGTTCGCGCTACAGCTTAGACAGTGGGAGCGCGCACATACTCGAGCGCGTTGCTGACTCAGCGGCGATTCCCGCGGTTACGGGCGGAGGGTTCCAGGTCCGCTCCGGTGGGTAGTGTGCGCCTCTTGGAGGATCTGCGCAGTTTTCGAGCTTCTCCTCGTTTCTGACTCCAAGAGGCCAAATTTTTAAGTCTTTTACACCGCCAGAGGCTCTAGGACACACGACTAGCCGGGCTGGGCTAGGCTAGGCTGGACGAAGTGCAGACTTCAGGCCAACGCCTCCCTAGGGACGCCACGCCCTTTTTGCCCCTAGACTCCAGGCTGGAGCGGTGGTCTGACTTTGCTGACCGAATTCTAAACTGGGAAGAACTGTCTCATTGGAGCACAATCCTGGCAGTTGTGCAAAGCAAGGACCAGAAATCAATGCACCATCTCTAGAAGCCATCCTTATGGTACTTCCAGATTGAAGTGGTGTATGCTGAGATTTCTGAGGGCCAGACCACAACTATAACCTCCCTTCCTCTTCAAGATCCTAGACACTTGCCTGCTGGAGAGTTCTGTCTGATATCTAACCTCCCCTTTCCTGGCAAGCTATGCTCATTTCCTTTGGCTTGATCCCCGAGGGGAAATAATCAGAGTGGGCAAGCGCCCCACACTCTGAGCTCAGGCCCAGTAACACCTCTCGGAAAATTTGCAAATTGCAATCCCCCTCATTCATATATATATATATATATATATATATATATATATATATATATATCCTAGGTAGAAAAGTCCACCTTGACATTTTTCTATTTCTTCTTAGGCAGGATATTGTTATTATTATTGATCTTCCTGTCTCAACCTCTGGAGTGGCTGGGGCTACAGGTATCCAGTCCACACACCATCAGACTCAACTTTTTAATTAGCGTTTTTCTTTGCACAGCAGGACTTTAGAAGGGATCCAAAAACCTACCCCAAACTAGAATCTCTTGCCTCCAGCCTCTACCAGACCCACGCACGTACAGCTGGGGACAGCATCACCCCATACATTTCACACGCTGGGATCTAGGTACTTGCTAAAGCAGCCACTACTGGATAGCGATAGGGTTATTAGAAAGCCCTTTCTTACACTGACTCCCGAGGAGAAACCCCGCCCCTCCTCACCTGGCAGCTTTCCCACCTCACCTCGGTTGGCAGAGACCGAGTGAAGCATAGGGCGTGTCAGTACTCAAAGCTTTAGCCGACTCAGCAACCCCTGTCCCTTCACACCTCCCACTGAGACGCAAGCAGGGGCGTGGGGTGTAACCCACTGTCTTGGCCTTGCTGCAACCAAAGCTGGTAATTCAAAAATAGTAACAGTAGTTGGGTTGCATCTCATTTGCACAGAATCAATTTAATTAAGCGCAGAGGCAATCTCTTTAGATCCTGAAGTCTTTCTCAACGTCCCCCTACTTACTCCCCTTTCTATTACCCTCCCTGGGATTGTTTCTTTAGCCCTCCCCCTTCTCTGGAATTGTAGCCCTAGTTGTCCCAAGAGAGACTGTGGGTCTCAGTAGGAGCAGAGCAGGAAGAAAGGCGGAGTCGACGGGGGCAGCGGCCACGAGGGTTGGGCTTCGGGCTGCATCCTCCGCCCTGGAGCAGCCTCCGCAGGTCCCGGCGGAAACGCAGGCCCAAAAAGGCATAAAGCACCGGATTGAGGCTGCAACGGACCAGGGTCAAGCCGCCGGTGACCAGCAAAGCTAGATCCTTGCGCTTGCTGGAGGAGCAGCTCCGCTCGCGGGCTGCCAGTAGATCGGCTGTATCCAGCAGCAGGGCAAGGCTGTAGGGCAACTGCAGCACCACGAAGGCCACCACCAAAGCCACCACGACGCGCAGTGCACGCCGCCGCTCTGGCCCCCTGGCGGCCAGAAGCGTGCGGCCCAGGAGCGCATAACAGGCTGCCATGACGCCCAGAGGGAGCGCGAAGCCGAGGACCACCTGCGCCACTGCGCTTGCCCCTTTCACAGTCTGCGTGAGGCTTTCGGGAAAAATGAGCCGACAGCGTCGTTGGCCTTCACGTGGCCCGTCCCGGCTGAAAAGGAGCGCAGGTAGAGCCAGAAACAGCGACAACAGCCACACGAAGACTGAAACCAAGTGCGCTCGGCTAGGCGTTGAGGGCCGCTGCCCGGCTGGGAGAGCTCGTGCGATGGCCACATAGCGGTCGGCGCTGATACAGGCTAGGAAGAGGAAGCCAGCGTGGAAAGAGGCCGAGTAGAGGCCTGAGATGGCACGGCAGGTGGTACTTCCTAGATTCCAGCCCTGAAGAGCCCCTGCTGCAGCAAAAGGCAAAGTCAGGGCCAATAAAAGGTCAGCCAGGGCCAACTGGAGCAGGTGAACGGAGGTGGGAGATCGGGTAGTTCGTCTGGCTGCCAGATGGGTGGCCAAGACTAGGCCATTGCCAGCCAGACCCAGTACAGCCACCATCAGGGAGACACTGGGTTGGAAGGCCCGACTGAAAGCCTGGACATCAGCCTTGTAACAGAGCTCTGGCAGCGGCCCAACCGAATAGGCCTCCTCATCGTACCCGGAGTAAAGTCCCCAGGAGACCTGGTGGCATCAAAATGAGAAGAGGGACCGTGTAAGACATTCCCACACCCTTCCATCTCACATAGGTGCCTCATTCAAAGCCTCAATACCAGATGACTCTCTCTCTCTCTCTCTCTCTCTCTCTCTCTCTCTCTCTCTCTCTCCAGATTCTTGCTAGTGTGCCCTGAACAGGCAGTTAAGCTTCGCTTGCAGTCTCTCTAACTCTGCTTCCAGCTTCCTGGATGACCTTGAGCAGCCACCGGCTTTTTCTGGACGCCACTTCCTAAATGTGTTTTACCCGGTGTAGAAAAGCCCCGTTCAGCCCACCTGGCAAGCTAGCAGTGAGCACTGTTGAAACCGTGCAAGATAATAGACAACAGAAACATCTAACTCGCCCTAGAGCAAGCATTTGTATTATTAATAAATCTCAGCGCTTCTGTTCGCTTTGCAGTGCCCTCTCCTGGAAAGTAAGTCAGATGCAGGGCTTTGCTTCAGCCCTGGACCCTAGACTTCAAGCTTAGGCTAAAGGGGCTTCTGTTTCCTTTCCCTTCTCTCCTCCCCACCCTACTGTTAGAGCACAGATGTATTGAAAACATTCACACCAAAGGGGTCTTAGGTAGGATTTGTAGGCTCCTCACAGGTGCTAGATGACAGAGGCCTGCTGTCAGGCAGGGAACCCCATCCCTTTCCCCTTCCCCACCCTCTCTGCAACCCTTCTCCCCCTCCCTGCCCCGACTCCCACCTGCTCTGTGGGCTTGGTCCCCATCTCTGGCTACAAGGGTTTCTGAGGTACAGCCACAGAGGCTAAAGTTAAATAACTAGCGGGGGCAGGAAGGAAGGGGTGGGGAGGAGGGCCAAGGAGGAGGGTTCACGTTTCCATCCCACCTTGCCCGATTTCTATCTAGTCAAAGGAAAAGGAATGCTTGCATGGTCTTGCACAAGTTTTGTTTTCCTCTGAGCCTTCGCTGTGTAAAGTACAGTAAGATGAAAGCACGGAGTTGACAGTTACAAAGGTGTCCAGCACTGAGCCAGGAGCACGATTCACCTTCAGAAAACATTTTTATTTTTATTTATTTTATTTATTTTTTTTTTAGATTTTAAATTTGCCCTTCATTCCATCTCTAGGTGTCCTTCTTCAAAGCTTTTTCCTTTTCATGAAAATGCTAGGCTCACCTCGCCTCCTCTGACTTCTCTTTTTTACCACCCTGTAGCCCCAGTCCTTGTCAGCCTTGGGTTAATTGGGGGTATTTCCCAACGGCAGGTTGTCTACCCCGCCCTTTCGTAATAGGGCTGAGGCATGCGCTTGCGCGGGGTCCAGGAAAAAACGTGCGTGCCAGGAGAAAGGCTGGGGGAAGGGGGCAGAGAGAGGGAGGGAGAGGGAGGGAGAGAAGGAGAGAGAGAGAGAGAGAGAGAGAGAGAGAGAGAGAGAGAGAGAGAGAGAGAGAGAGAGAGAGATTGGGGGTAGGAGAGAGGGAAGGGTGGATAAGGACGGAAAAAAGCTTTGGTCAGCCGTGAACCCAGGAGAAAAGCTGGGGGCCTGAGCCAGAACGGGAGCCCTAGCGGCGCAACAAGGCTGACACCCAGCGTTGGTCAGCTCCGCATGATGAGTCTCCGGCTCTTCAGCATCCTGCTCGCCACGGTGGTCTCTGGAGCTTGGGGCTGGGGCTACTGTGAGTGCTGGTCTCAGAGGCAGGTGGGATTTGGTGCAGGAATCTGGAGCTTGTAGGGCGAGTCCTACACCGCATTGCGGCTGGGTGGTCGCCGGTCCTTCCCTGTACGCGCCAGCTCGCTCCCGTCTTTTTCCTACCTCTCCCCAGCGCTCCGCAATGCAGCTTTGAGGCTGCTGAGCGCGCACCACTGCTGTCTGGTGCTGATCTCTGATCTGAGGAACCAGTCAGCCCAGGGGATTTGGAGCTGTTAATCCAAGCGGGAGCCGGTGCCTAGGTTTGAGGTTAAGGTTGGCTCTAAGTGTGGTACTGGTGACCCAGGCTAGAGTTGAGGCTTTTCCCTAAGGGGCTGGGGCTAGAATTGGGAGCTGACCCAGGAACTAGGTAGGGTTTGTGGTTGAGGCTGGGTTTTATGGCTCGAATTCAAATAGGAGTTATTGACCCTGACTAAGGCCAAGGATGACGCTAAGAGTGGGATTGGGGGTGGGAAGAAGCGGGGAGGGGTAGATTGGGAGTAAAGTCTGATTTGGGGATTGGTGCATGTTTCAGTGACAGGGGTGCTGATGATCGGAAGTGATGGTAAAGCTGGGGTTAATTTCATGTTCTGAGACCCATTTAGGTTTTAAATACGCTGAAGTTTGGGGACTATATTTAAGGGGGTACTGAGCCAGGGCAGGCACTGGGCTAGCAAGAATCTGGCTTTACACCTATAGATGGAGGCATAGCGTTACCCTAAGAGGGGAAGGTAAGCTCCCGCGGAAGCCCAGGTTGAGTGCACAGCTTTGAGGTAGGGCTGAGTCAGCCACAGGGGGGCAGTGAAGAGGTGCTTTAACTACTAAGTGGGCACAGCCTTTGGAAGAGGGGGGTCACACTAACAAGCTCATTTCCTCGCCCCACCCCCCACTCCAGACGGTTGCAATGAGGAGCTGGTGGGGCCTCTGTATGCACGGTCTCTGGGCGCTTCTTCCTACTATGGACTCTTTACCACAGCCCGCTTTGCCCGGCTACATGGTGAGCTTACCCAACCAAGGAGGGGAGGAGGACTCCAGAGAGCTGAGAGAGGGTAGTGGGTGGTAAAAGCCCTTGCCCCTTCTGTAGGCATCAGTGGATGGTCGCCCCGGATTGGGGACCCGAATCCCTGGCTGCAGATCGACTTAATGAAGAAGCATCGGATCCGGGCTGTGGCCACACAGGGAGCTTTTAATTCTTGGGATTGGGTCACACGTTACATGCTGCTCTACGGGGACCGTGTGGACAGCTGGACACCATTCTACCAAAAAGGGCACAATGCGGTACTCTCAGTGCCCAGGCACACATACTTGGGGAGCCTTCCCCAGCTCTGGGCCCTGGGCTGGGCACTAGCCTGAAGGGAAGGGGAGGGGAGGGGACTCTACTCTTGGAATTTAGTCAGCTCGGACTGTTTTTCCACCAATCATAAGGATTAACGTACTTTAGGGTAAAACCTAGGAGAGAGCTTCCTGAGTTCAGTGACATTAGACTTTCACTTTGAAGAGATAATTGGATAGTCTAGACCAGGAAAACTAGTCCTGTGTGTAATCATGGAGACATGGGGATGGAGTAAACGCCTGTTTCTGCCCCAGTCAAGGTTGGGGGCATTGCTGCCAGAGAAGCTAAGGGTGGGGACATGGTTACTACTGTTCCAAATCCCCACAGACCTTCTTCGGGAATGTCAATGACTCGGCAGTGGTCCGCCATGACCTTCACTACCACTTTACGGCTCGCTACATCCGCATCGTGCCACTGGCCTGGAACCCACGCGGCAAGATTGGCCTGAGGCTGGGCATCTATGGTTGTCCCTACAGTAAGGCTGTGGAGGCCAGGGGGTGGAGGTGAGGATCCTGAGAGGGACCATCTTCCTGGTCCCCTGCCCACCCACGGTCCTTTACACAGCATCCAGCATCCTGTATTTTGACGGCGACGATGCCATCTCATACCGCTTCCAGCGAGGCGCCAGCCAAAGTCTTTGGGACGTGTTCGCTTTTAGTTTCAAGACAGAGGAGAAGGATGGGCTGTTGCTGCACACCGAGGGCTCCCAGGGGGATTATGTGACGCTTGAACTGCAAGGGGCGCACCTGCTGCTGCACATGAGCCTGGGTGAGCTTCAGAACCCCACAGGGGGTGCCCTGACTCAGGTTGCTCTTTCCCATTAACTGTCTGAACCGAAACTATCCTTTCGTAGCGCTTGGGGCTAGCAAAGCAGGGGGCGTGGAGTCAGGAGAACTGGCTTCGGTTTAGCAACCATGTGGTAACCTTGAACATGGCATCATAAACACATGCAGACACACAAAATGCTTTTTTCTATCTCATTTGTCTTTCATAACACTCGTGTAATGAGATGCAAGCAGCGGCCTCCTCTCCGCTCCAGGCTTTGACTGGGTCCTGGGTAGCCTCTACTCTGTGTTGAGAGTTGCTGCTGGCATGGGAGCTAGGGCCTGCTAGAGTCCTCACCCTGTCCCGCATTGCCCTCAGGCAGCAGTCCCATCCAGCCAAGACCTGGTCACACCACGGTGAGCCTTGGTGGCGTTCTTAACGACCTAAGCTGGCACTATGTGCGGGTGGATCGATATGGCCGAGATGCAAATTTCACCCTGGATGGTTACGCCCATCACTTTGTGCTCAACGGCGACTTTGAAAGGCTGAATCTTGAAAATGAGGTGACCAA
Organism: Mus musculus; assembly: GCF_000001635.26. Classification (NCBI taxonomy): domain Eukaryota; kingdom Metazoa; phylum Chordata; class Mammalia; order Rodentia; family Muridae; genus Mus; species Mus musculus. The sequence goes on from NC_000077.6 coordinate 101,179,008, forward strand.
GGGCGGGGCACCATTTTGGGGATGTGACAAAGGATAAATGTGTGTGGGGAGGGATCCACTCCCTATCCTACCACACGTGCCAGAGAGTCAGTTCTTATTGTCATTGTTCTGGTCCTCACTGGAGATCTCCTAAGATGGGTCTAGAAATTCAGATTTGGGGTACGGGGGGGGGGGAGTAGAAAATTGTTCCCTAGTCTCCTCCCACAATTCTGTACGGTTGATAAAGACCATGTCTCCATCTTCATTTTAAGTGTCTAAGACAGACAATTTGACCTGCTGAAGGCCTACAGCCAACTAGTGCTGATGTTTAAGGCTTAAACCTGAACGCAAGCTTTATTAGCACTCGTCCTGGGGAAATGTGTTCCAAGACTTTCTGAAGCCAGGCCTAGTGCCTGTCGGAGGAAAGGGTACTTACTGCGCATGCGCACAGCAAAGGCAGGTGTTCCCCTAAGCCCATGGAAATGTCTCTTCATCTGCTTCCTACAGATATTCATCGGGGGTCTAGTGGGCGCAGCCCGTAAGAACCTGGCCTACCGCCATAACTTCCGTGGCTGCATAGAAAACGTGATCTACAACCGGATCAACATTGCAGAAATGGCAGTGATGCGCCATTCGCGGATCACCTTTGAGGCCAGTGGGCAGGGAGATCTGGGAGGACAGGGACACTAAAGCCACTTGGAAAGCCAAGAAGCAGAGAGGAAAGAGGTCTTGTTGGGAATGAGACTCACTCTGAAGGCCAGATTCTCAGATGGGGGGGGGGGGGGAGTACCACGAACTCAGAGACCTAAGTACCGTTCACCCCGTTGTTAAGCTGTGAATGGGTCCAGTTCATAGACCTCGAGGAAAATGAGGTGCAGAGGCTGAGAACAGTTTACTAGGAGCATGTGACTCCGAAGTGACAGGGTAGTCACTGAACTGTCTGTCACTCGAAGTCTTTTGATAAGCTTTCCTCTTTGGTCGACTCAGAAACTTGTGTGTATGCTCCACAGCCTTTGGGCTAAATTAGGCTTGTGCTATATGATACTGCTCTTAGCACTCTGAGAGGGATTTTTTTTTTTTTTTTTTTTTTTTTTTTTTTTTTTTTTTGCTTTTGCTTTTGCTTTATGGACATTGGGATTAGCAACAAAAAGCAAACACGGGGTGGGGGGGTCGGAGGTCTGAAAGCAGGCTTGTTTGAGTCTCTTCCACAAACATGGGCATATTTGCACAGGGAATGGAAGGACCACAGTTGGAATTCTTAGGGAGTGAGAATATTGATGGCGAGTCCTGATGCATCCATCCATTCTTTTTTTTTTTTTTTAGGGTAATGTGGCTTTCCGTTGCTTGGATCCCGTTCCACACCCCATCAACTTCGGAGGCCCTCACAACTTCGTCCAAGTGCCTGGCTTTCCACGCCGAGGACGCTTAGCCGTCTCTTTTCGTTTCCGCACCTGGGACCTCACAGGGCTGCTCCTTTTCTCCCACTTGGGGGACGGGCTGGGTCATGTGGAGCTGATGCTTAGCGAAGGGCAAGTGAATGTATCCATCGCGCAGACTGGCCGCAAGAAGCTTCAGTTTGCTGCTGGTGAGGGGCCCAAGGGGAGGCAGAAGCAGGCTGGAAAAGGGGGGGGGATCTGGAAGGAACAGGTGTGTTCCGCTTCTGGGGGTCCTGAAGATGCTTGCCAGTTATAACCAGCTTTGCACACTATATCAATGTCTAGGGCTGCGGATAGTGAAGGGAGCCGACAGAGGTGCCACTACGAAGGGAGTGAAGTGTAATAATGGGGTATATTAGACTGCTGTTGGGATTACAGAGTGAGGCTGCTGCTTCCCCACTCGAGTCCATCTTTTCTCTGGTGGCTTGTGATAATTTACGCCCATAATCCCAACATCTGAGAGGACAGGACAGGAAAACCACAAGTTTGAGGCCAGTCAGGACTACATAGTGAGTTCTAGGCCAGGCTGGAATACAGTGAGACCTTGTCTCAAAAGCACAGCAAGGGGCTGTGCTGTGCAAGAACAGTACCATTAGCTACTAAACTGCTCTCCACGCCCCCTGTGATTCCATGAGGATCCAGCGCCTCCTTCTGGCTTCCCAGGGTACTGCACTCATGCACACAGTTCCAAAAAAAAAATTTTTTTTTTTTTAAAAAGACGGGTGGGGATGGGGGGGAAAAACAAACCAATCTTCTCATATTCTGGTTACTGGCTCTACCCACTTAGCCCATCCTCCTTTCTCATTCAGGGTACCGCCTGAATGATGGCTTCTGGCACGAGGTGAACTTTGTGGCACAGGAAAACCATGCAGTCATCAGTATTGATGATGTGGAAGGGGCAGAGGTCAGGGTTTCATACCCACTGCTGATCCGCACAGGGACTTCATACTTCTTTGGTGGTAAGTGAGGAGCAACTTTGTCCTGTCTCTGGGTGGGAAGGTCCTATTTCACTTCTGATGGGGCCACATAGAGAGTATTGGAGAGACCAATCCTCCTTTCACCTCTGGGACCTTGGGCTGTAGGTCCTTGCCATTATTTGCACTTTGATTCTTGCATCTTTTTACTTATGTATGGCTCTTTCTTGGCATTTCCCCAGTGGGGGCGGGGCATCTGGGAGCTCTCCTGGGAAGGACCTTACAGGTGTGGTTGCTCCAGGTTGTCCCAAACCAGCCAGTCGATGGGGCTGCCACTCCAACCAGACAGCATTCCATGGCTGCATGGAGCTGCTCAAGGTGGACGGTCAACTGGTCAACCTCACTCTGGTAGAGTTTCGGAAGCTCGGTTATTTTGCTGAGGTCCTCTTTGACACATGTGGCATCACAGACAGGTATCTAGAAGTGACCCCTAGTTGCCTAGCAAGTGACCTCACTTCCATTTTTCTTTTTAAAGTAATCTCCCTTCTCCTGATGTCCATGCCCCCACCTACACACACACACACACACACAGTCTTCCTTCACCTCTTTCCTATTTCTTTCTGTAAAGTTGCAGGTACCCAGGATTGAAAGAAAATTTCTATTCAGTCCTAAGGTTTTTGTTTGGCAGGGTCTGTGTACTTTCCTTTCTTTTGGCACGAAGAGGACCGCACTTGATCCCTGTAGACTACCTAGTGTCCGTGTCTGGGGTTGTACGTAGTCAGTTAGGTGGGAAGTGAGCCGGGGTCCTGGTCCTTTGGGAAGCTAGTCCCAAGCTTCCTTCCCTTGGTGCTTGACCCCTTCCACAGATGCAGCCCTAACATGTGTGAGCATGACGGACGATGCTACCAGTCTTGGGATGACTTCATCTGCTACTGCGAACTTACCGGCTACAAGGGAGTTACCTGCCACGAACGTAAGCCAAATGGTATAGGGAGTGAGGGGAAGGTTGTTGGGGATCAGGAAGCTTTCTAGAGGTGGTAGGGATGGCCATTCTTCTAGCCTTCTAGCTTCACAATTGTCTTGCCGCCCCCACTAGCATTGTACAAGGAGTCCTGTGAGGCCTATCGGCTCAGTGGGAAATATTCTGGAAACTACACCATTGATCCTGATGGCAGTGGACCCCTGAAGCCGTTTGTGGTGTATTGTGACATCCGAGGTAAGTGACTTTTGATGGGCGAGGGAGAGGGTTGACTAGGCAACATATGAGATGTGGGGGTCAGAGAAGCTGTAGGAGGGGTCAAGAGCAAACCATAGTGGGGGGTAAAGGATGGTGTGGAAAAGGGACATCTAAAAATGTGTAGTGTAGCCTTACAGCTAACTTCCCATTTCTGGTCATTCCAGCAGCCTCATCTCCATCCTCTGGTGTGGAGGGCCCAAGGCTGGACTGAAGGGAAGTGCTTAGCCACTTTTATAGGCTCTAGCTAGGTTGGTAAGGAGGGAGACAGAATGTTCATGTCCAGCCAAAGCTCTGTCCCTTCTCTTTCAGAGAACCGAGCGTGGACAGTTGTGCGGCATGACAGGCTGTGGACCACTCGAGTGACTGGTTCCAGCATGGACCGGCCCTTTCTGGGGGCCATCCAATACTGGAATGCCTCCTGGGAGGAAGTCAGCGCTCTGGCCAATGCTTCCCAACACTGTGAGCAGTGGATCGAGTTTTCCTGCTACAATTCCCGGCTGCTCAACACTGCAGGTTGATGCTGGTGACAGGGAGAAGAGTCTTGGGTGGGGGTAAAGTCAGGGCTGCTTGAACCCAGGTATGAGGAACTCAGAGGCTGATGAAGAGGCAGGGACTGGAAGCTGCTTGGTGTCTTCCCCAGGAGGCTACCCCTACAGCTTTTGGATTGGCCGCAATGAGGAACAGCATTTCTACTGGGGAGGCTCCCAGCCTGGGATCCAGCGCTGTGCCTGTGGGCTGGACCAGAGCTGTGTGGACCCTGCACTGCACTGCAATTGTGATGCCGACCAGCCACAGTGGTGAGGACAGGAGGGCCGGCTTTTGGAGACTTGCAGGGGCAGCTGAGAGGCACGGTAGAGTCACCGAATCCTATATTCCCACAGGAGAACAGACAAGGGGCTCCTGACCTTTGTAGACCATCTGCCTGTCACTCAGGTAGTGGTAGGTGATACAAACCGCTCAAATTCTGAAGCTCAGTTCTTCCTGAGGCCTCTGCGCTGCTATGGTGACCGTGAGTGGCAGACTCCTTTGGTGTGCCTGTCCAGTACTGTTTCCCTGCTCCACTGGGAATCTCTAAGCCACGTGGCCAGATGCTCCTGCTGTGACCTGTTCCCTGCTTTCCTTGTACCTCTGCACCTTATTCACCCACATCTTAATCTCTCTTCAAAGAGTCTCCCAAGCTCTCCCTGCTCTACCCTCCCTTCCTCCTGCCCACTGAGGCTCCTTGCTCCTCCACCCCCCAGCTCCCTTGACAAGGCCTTCCTCACCCTGTTTTTGCAGGCAATTCCTGGAACACCATCTCCTTCCACACTGGAGCTGCACTGCGTTTCCCTCCGATCCGAGCCAACCACAGCCTCGATGTCTCATTCTACTTCAGGACCTCGGCTCCCTCGGGTGTCTTCCTAGAGAACATGGGGGGTCCTTTCTGCCGGTGGCGCCGACCTTACGTGAGAGTGGAGCTCAACAGTAAGTGGGCAGGGCTAGGAGGAATGTGGGTAGAGATGGCTGAGGGGGCTACGTTAGGGAGCAGGGCGCTCACCCTTCTGAGAGGTGGCAGGGAGAAGATTGGAGATCACTCTGGTCCTAGACTTATTGTCTTGGTGTCTGGCTGTGTGGCCAGAGACCCTTGGACACATGCTCCGCCCCTGTGGGCCCTTTACCCCTTTACTTGTGAAAAAGGAGCTAGGTTCTTGAGGTCTCAACCATCTCTAATTAGCTGTGCTTCTAGCCTGGGCATTTAAACTGGCAAATTGATTGCAAGGAATCTGTAACACAGGGGAACAGATTGACATATTGTGGTTTTAAGCCTTTTGTAGATTTTGTCTTAGGCTGTGAACAAAGTGGAGGGCCATAGGGGGACCCCCATCAGGTGAGGAGATTGTATTGGGCAAGAATACTGTGAGGGATCTGGGGGATCCGAGTCCCCCTTTACCCCCTTAACTACTGTCATGCTGTGCAGCATCCCGGGATGTGGTCTTTGCCTTTGATATTGGCAATGGGGATGAGAACCTGACAGTGCACTCGGATGACTTTGAGTTTAACGATGATGAGTGGCATTTGGTCCGAGCTGAAATCAACGTGAAGCAGGCCCGGCTGCGAGTGGATCACCGGCCCTGGGTGCTAAGGCCCATGCCCCTGCAGACCTACATCTGGCTGGTGTATGACCAACCCCTCTATGTGGGTAAGCAGGAACCCAGGAGGAGGGAGAAAGCCTCCATGACATTCCCACACTCTCATGGGCCATTTTTCCAGGAAGCCCATGTTCTAATCCTCTATGCCCATGTGAGCCAAGGGGCCATGTATCTCCTTCGCTCCCTCATATCCTAGTCCATCCTCCTAGCCCCTCCTGGGCTCCCTTCTCGCTCACAATACTGAGTCCTGTCTCTGGCTCTATAGTCATTTTAGGGGAGCTCTTGGGATGTTCTACCTTTGACCTACACCCCCAGCCTCAGCCTCTCTACTTACTCCTGACCAGGATCTGCAGAGCTTAAGAGGCGCCCTTTTGTGGGCTGCTTGAGGGCCATGCGTTTGAATGGAGTGACTCTGAACTTGGAGGGCCGTGCCAATGCCTCTGAGGGCACCTTCCCCAACTGCACCGGCCACTGCACCCACCCCCGGTTCCCCTGTTTCCACGGAGGACGCTGTGTGGAGCGATACAGCTACTACACATGTGACTGTGACCTCACAGCTTTTGATGGGCCATACTGCAATCACGGTCAGTGCTGCTAGTTACTAGGGACGGGACGGGCGTGGGGAGGTGGGGGTGACAAGGAGCCTTAGGGCATAATGGGAGTTTAGAGGGGAGATTACAAGTCAGCAGTCACGGAAAACTAGAATTGTCAGTAGACTTCTGAGTTCGTAAACGGGGCAATCAGGCCACCAGAATATGCTGGGTAACTCCAAAGTCATAATGAAAAACAGAGGGACAGTAGAGCTAGCTGACACAAGAGCCCCAACATTAGTCAAATAACTCCCTTTTTCCCACTGTTGTCAAGGTCACACAGACTATATGCTCCCAGACCCCATGCACATCTACTTTGTGTACACGCAGATGTATGTGCATGTATGTATGGAGGTGCATGCACGTGTGTACGAAGGTCAGGGGTCAACCTCAGGTGTTGTTTCTCAGGTGCATCCACCTTGTGTTTTCAGACAGGTCTCTCACTGGGACCTGGAACTCAGTAATTATGTAGGCTAGCTGGACAGTGAGCCACAGAGATCCTCTTGCCTTGGCCTCCCCAGCGTGGGATTCCAACTGTGTGCCATCACAACTAACCTGTGTGTGGGTGCTAAGGATTGAATTCGTGGCCTCACACTGGTACAGCAAGCACTTTATCAGCTGAACAAGTGTCCTAGCTCTGGTAGTGACTTTGGCTTCACAATACATTTCTCCCCTGGCCATTTCCTGTCTGACTATCACTGAATTCCTAAAACACATCTACAAGCTGACTCTGGGTTGGGGATGAAGCTTGAAATTCAACATATCCAGACTCTATTTTCTTAAGGCTGGCCCAAGTAGGTTACTGTGGGTGGAGTCTGGTAATTTAGGGAGACACAGGAAGTAGGAATAACAACACATAATTGGATGGAGTCAGGGTATCTTAATTCTCATCTCGGCCATCCACATACACCACATTCTTGGGGGAAGTTACGACCCATCTTTAGGGTTCAGTGTCCTCACCTGTAAATGCAGGGATAAGACCAGACGACCTTTCAAGTTTCTTATACCATTATTATTATTACTTAGTGCTAGATGAGTTGGTGTGGGCCTGTAATGCGAGCACTTTTCAGGCTGGCTGTAAATTTGAGCTACAAAGACAGTGTCCCCAAAATTGAAGTGGGGAAAAAGAGCAAATAGTGGCAGATACAGATGTGTGCGTGGGTCGGTGACATAAAAACCCTTTGAACTTGTGACTGAGAAGTTATCTCTGCTTCAGATATTGGTGGATTCTTTGAGACCGGCACATGGATGCGCTATAACCTCCAGTCAGCACTGCGCTCTGCAGCCCGGGAGTTCTCACACATGCTGAGCCGGCCAGTGCCGGGCTATGAGCCTGGCTATGTTCCAGGCTACGACACTCCTGGTTACGTGCCTGGATACCACGGCCCTGGGTACCGACTGCCCGAGTACCCGAGGCCCGGCCGGCCAGTGCCCGGGTATAGGGGGCCTGTCTACAATGTTACTGGAGAGGAGGTCTCCTTCAGCTTCAGCACCAACTCTGCTCCTGCCGTCCTGCTCTATGTCAGCTCCTTTGTACGTGACTACATGGCTGTGCTCATCAAGGAAGACGGTAAGTGCTCCTCGGCTCTCTCCCTGCAGGTGCCCAGGCTCCCACAGAGATTGACTAATGCAAAGATCCAGTCCTTTAGACGATGAGGGACTGTGGAAGCCGAGACAAGAGCCCATGTCCCTCCTCCCACCCCACAGGGACCCTACAGCTTCGGTATCAGTTGGGCACCAGTCCCTATGTGTACCAGCTAACCACCCGGCCAGTGACTGATGGTCAGCCCCATAGTGTCAACATCACCCGGGTCTACCGAAACCTCTTTATCCAGGTACAGGTGGAAGGGATGGGCCAGTTAAGTCATAGCCTCACCACCCTGGCTATGGCACCAAGAAAACGTCTAATGATTACATATCTGAAACACAGCTCAGTATACGAGGGATTTTCACATGTATCACCTCTCATGACCCTCACATCAGCTCTGTGAAGTAGGTGTGGCTAGAAATTACACTGAGGCCGGGCAGTGGTGGTGCATGCCTTTAATCCCAGCACTCGGGAGGCAGAGGCAGGCGGATTTCTGAGTTCGAGGCCAGCCTGGTCTACAGAGTGAGTTCTAGGACAGCCAGGGCTACACAGAGAAACCCTGTCTCGAAAACAAACAAACAAACAAACAAGAAATTACTTTGAGCTTCACTTTACAAACCAGTAAACAGGCTGGTAAGCAGAAGGTAAAGTGTCTTCCGCAGTCAGTCTCGTAGGGGATGCTGACGTAGCTTAGTCGACACAGGGCTTGTCTACTAGGCATGAAGCCCTGGGTCCCATCCCCAGCACTGCACAGACATGTCATCTCAGTATGTGGGAGGCTGGGGCAGGAGGAACAGAAGTTTAAGATCATCCTTGACTACATGGCAAGTCTGAGGCCAGCCTGAGCTACATGAAACCCTGTATGAAAAGGGGGTGCTGGTGAGATACTCAGTGGGGAGAGCCTGATGACAGAGTTTTATCCCTCGATCACATTGGAAAAGGGGAGAAATGACAGTCACGTTGTTACCTGAACTCCAGACAAACTGTGGCACTCCCCATAAGAAATAAAGTGTAGTTGGGTACAGTAGCTCAAGCCTTTAATCCTAAGCCTTGGGAGGCAGAGGGAGACATGGACCTCTGACTCTGAGGCCAGCCTGGTCTACACTGAATTCCACGACAGCCAGGGCTATGTAGAGAGACCCTGCCCTCCCCCAACCCCACCCCCACCCCCACCAAATCAAACCAGAAATGAAAGTCAACCTACCAGCAAACTGCAAAGCCAAGGGTCAAAACCAGATTGAGTCAGGTGTCAAATCCTAGCTCTGGGCCCAGGGGTTTGTTCGTTTTTGAGCAAGGCTAGTTTGGGCAGAGTGAATCCCTTCCTTGGTCTTGGCTGTGTCCATCCAGGGTTTTCCTCCCTCCCTCCCTCACTTCTACCCTAGGTGGACTACTTCCCGCTGACAGAACAGAAGTTCTCTCTCCTGGTGGACAGCCAGCTGGACTCACCCAAGGCCTTGTATCTAGGGCGTGTGATGGGTAAGCTGCTTGTGAGGATGGATCTGGGGAGAGGAGCAAGCAGAGAGTGGGGAAGCAGAAAGAGCAGCGAGGGTAGTGGGAGGGGAATGGAAGAGGGGCAAGGCTTCTCTGGGTGAACCCTGATACCTCTTTCTTGGCCGCCTCTCCCTCAGAGACAGGAGTCATTGACCCAGAGATTCAGCGGTACAACACCCCAGGTTTCTCAGGCTGCCTGTCTGGTGTCCGGTTCAACAATGTGGCTCCTCTCAAGACCCATTTCCGAACCCCTCGGCCCATGACTGCTGAGCTGGCGGAGGCCATGCGGGTTCAAGGAGAACTGTCAGAATCTAACTGTGGAGCTATGCCACGCCTTGTCTCTGAGGTGCCACCAGAACTTGATCCCTGGTACCTGCCTCCAGGTGAATCCCTAGACACAAGTGAAGATGGGGGTGGGGTGGGGTAACAGTGATGGGAAATGGCTCTGAATACAGAGGCAGCGGCTCTTAATCAGCCTTTCCTCCTCTTTAGATTTCCCATACTACCATGACGACGGATGGATTGCCATACTCTTAGGTTGTAAGTAGCACCGACCATGAACCCGACTTCCTAAGACCACCTCGCTAGCATCCTCCCTGGCTCCTGTCCTCAGAAGTGGGGTGGGGGGAGGCATTAGCTGTGAGATGGCAAGAAGGCGGCAGGGACAGGTTATGCTGACATCAGTATTTAGCTGGGGGAGGACTAGGCAGCTATAAATTTTTAATTGAGATGAAATATTAAAATGCAGCCCCAGTTACAGGATGAGGAAAAATAGAAATGTAGTAACATCTAGAGAAATAAGAAATTGGAGAAGCCATCAGAGATAGGGAAAGGGTAAAGTGGACAGTGGATAAGCCAAGAACTCAGACATTCTAGACAGAGCCATGCCTGACACAGTTATGTTTGCTATACCCGGGTGAACATGATGCTTTGGCCGAGCGTGTATGTGTGTACCCCGAAGGCCTTCCCTAAGCTGTTCTTTTTCTTCCATTCAGTTTTGGTGGCCTTCCTGCTGCTGGGGCTTGTGGGAATGCTGGTGCTGTTCTATCTGCAAAATCATCGATACAAGGGCTCCTACCACACCAACGAGCCCAAGGCCACCCACGATTCCCATCCTGGCGGCAAAGCTCCCCTCCCTCCCTCAGGCCCTGCCCAGGCCCCTGCCCCTACTCCAGCTCCCACACAGCTTCCAACCCCAGCCCCAGCCCCAGCCCCAGCCCCAGCCTCTGGCCCAGGCCCCAGAGACCAGAACCTCCCCCAGATCTTGGAGGAGTCCAGGTCTGAATGAGTCACAAGGGCTTCAGGGACCAAGGCCAACTCCTCTAAGTCCCCTCAGCTCCTGCCTTCCCCCTCCCTTGCCAGGGACATTTGGCTCTTCTAAGCAGGCTCTGTTCACCAGGAGGATTCCCCTCTTGCCAAGTTTGGTGCGCAGAGCTACAGATGGGACCAAAGGGAGTGGCCGAGCCTCACTGCCTAAACCAATGCCCTGCTCATCCCTCTACCCCCCCCCCCACCCGCCCCCAGCTCCAGACTGTTTGCCTGCCCTACAGGAGAAAGCCCATGATGCTGAGACAGGCCTTTCCTGCCATCTCTGTCCCAGCTGCTGGCAAGGATTAACAACGAAGGGCAGGGGAGATGAACTGCCTCCCTTCCTGTGTACACTATCAGCAGGGACAGATGTGGGGGATCGAGAGGCTGCTAAAACACACCCTGGAGCCTCCCCTCCTCCTCCTGCCCTGCTGACCGGCTGTCTTCCATCTGCTTCCTCTCAGCTGGGGCTGAGGGAAGAACTTCACCACCCCCACCCCCACCTCACTCAACCCTTTTTGTTCTTACAGAGACAAGAGGCCTGCCTCAGTTTAGCACTTTAGTACCTCCACTGCTTCACTTGCTTCAGCCAAAGCCATAAAAAGCCTGCCTGAGTAGAAAAGATAATGCAGATGCCCTGCCTAGCCAGCCCTCTACTCTTCCACCCCTTTTCAAAATATGCAATAGCCTTGGTGCCTGTGCGCAGGCCTGGCCCTCTCCAATGCATGAGGAGCCCTCCCCCCTCTGCTCAGAAATGCTGCTGCGTTTACCCAGGAGGTCATATTCTTTATATATATTTCTTGTTGCAGAGTCTCTCTCCAGAGAACTATATATTACTCTAATTTTTTAATTATCTGTTTATATATAAAAGAACTCAGTGGGCTGTCCTGTGCTATGCCCAGTTTGTAGCGAGCTCCTTCTGTGTTTGATGTCTCATGAGTCCTGCCAGCCACTCACCCACGTGCTGGGCCTCCACTCTAGTGCAGGGCAGAGCCTGCTGTGCCCTCAACTGAGCAGGTTCAATAAAGCAGCGTGGCAGAGCCCCGTCTGTGCGTGGTAGCTGACATCCTGGCCAAGGAACTAATGAAGTCTTAAGGGAACTATTCTGAGAGCTTGGAAATTTCTAGTCCTCAAAACCTATGCGTATAAGCCAGGCAGTGGTGGCACACAACTTTAACCCCAGCATTCAGTAGGCAAAAGGCAGGCAGATCTCTGAGTTCAAGGCCAGCCTGGTCTACAGAGCTGACTTCCAGGGCAGCCAGGGCTACACAGTTCTCCAAAAACTAAAAGCTATTCCACCTCCCGGGGGCTTCACCTCCCACCCCGCTCCCAGAGGATGGTGGGGGTCAGAGCGCTAAAGCTTCTACCCAACCTGCCCCCATGCCACCACCTTTTATGCTTCCAGCCCAAGCACGGAGGACACAACTTGCCAAAATGGAGTCTTAACACTTTATTAGATAAGAGGTCACAAGCCACAGGACTTTAAAGTGCAAGAAATTTACTGGCAATTAAGCCGCAGGTACGCCAGTTCCCCACCAGTCCACAGCACCTCACTTTATCTACCACGTGACGTGGGGCAGAAGTGGAGAGGAGGGGTGAAACCCGTCATTAAAAATAGAGGACAGCAGGAACCAAGAGTGGGCGGCTGGAGCGCATGAGTATTATTGGCCTGAACTGCGGAGGGAGGGGCTGCCAGTGATGCCTGCTGAGGGAAGGCTGAGCTCAGTCTAGAACCGACATGTTTTAAAGCATTCCTCATGACCAGCCCCTCCTCCACCAGTCTCTGGTTTCCCAGAGACTGAGTAATTCAGAGCCTATCGTTAGGCTGGAGGGTATCCCTGATACACACAATAGACATAACCCCCCAGCAGATGTCAGTTTCAGAACTGGGTGTGGGGAGAGGAGCTGTAGAGTGTGCTGAGTGTGAGGCACACACGGACCTGCCAGTGTAGTGAAGGAGTATGTGCACAAGCATGCACGTCCCATGCAAATCTCTAAGAGGCAGTGTGGGAGAAGGGAATGGTTAGCAAGGGCCACAGGAGCTCTGGTTCTTCAGGAAGCAAGGAGCTTGTGCCCCATTCTAACACTCTAGGGCAGTCTGTATCCACCCACGCCCCTTCCAGCACAAGCCCCTATTCTCAGCACACCAGACACAAGGTAGCTATGCTGACTAGTTTTTGTTTTTGTGTCAAGTCAGCTCCTCCTGCCTCTCAGAAAATGATATTAAACTGCAGGATCTTCCACTCTCCTCTTCCTCCTTCAGAAGTGGGATTCGGGCAGAGACTTGGCTCAAACTCCACTCCAATCTATAAACCTTCTAAAAGAGAGTTAAAGTGCTTTGTTCTCTATGAATCCCAGAGAATGGTGGTCTGCCTGGCAGTCTACCCTGCACTGTGACACACTCCTAAATGTGCAATGGCACCCCACACACCCACAAACACAACCAACAGCAGGTACTACAGACAGGGAGTAAACCAGACCAGCAACATCTTCCTCTAGCCTAGATTAGGCCCAGCTACCCTGAAGAAAGCAGCAAGCTGCTCCATGGACAAGCCGCTGAGGAATGGAGGGTAGGGACAGCTGCAGCTTCACTGACCCCGAGTACTCACTCCCAACCAGGCATAGCCGCAGCTTAGGCATGTTGCCACTGAGCCAGAACTTTGGAAGGAGTGGGTCACTGGCACATGTCCTGGGAGCCTGAAAACCACCCTGCCACCCCTGTAACCTATAGGGTAGGCTTTTCCCAAGGGTCTAGCTGGCTCTATGTTCACAGGATGAAAGAACTTAAGTTTTCCTTCCTGTATCCTTAAATTCCTGCTTTGATGGCATGGAGACATGTCTCCCTTTGAGTTCTGTCTGCAATGCTTGCCAGGCTCACCTTTAACCCTGAGCACAGTCAGTGACATGGAACTCTTGATCGAGAAAGCTAAAATGGTAGCACTGGTTGGTTCCTGAGGGTCCCCGGCTTGGCAGCTGAGGAAAACTCAAGCCCTGGCATTATCCCACACCCACCATCTCCTCCTCCTGGCATGGGAGCGCAGCTTCTTACATCTGAACTCTCCTGGGAGACCAGGTCTTCACCGCCTCTGTTTCCCCTCTCCTGAGGCAGTGTGTCCCCTTGGAATAAAGTGGAGGCCTAGTTATGCAGGGTGGGTGGGTTTCTCAGCATGGAAGACATTGCAGGAGCTGGAGCAGCAGTGGTGTGTGCCTGAAGCCATGACAGTGCTGCCACCACAGCACTGGCACGGGGCCCAGAGGGCTAGAAGACGTCCGTTTCCCTCTCGATGCCCACATACTTGAGGGCATCAGCTTGGCTGTACCTATCCCAGGGTAGGGAGGAGGAACCAGGTTACTCTGTGGTTGACAAGATGGGGTCCCCTCCTGCTTCCCTTCCACCCGATCTCCAGCAGTCATTTGGAATGTTCCTAGTTCTGAAGCAAGCAATGGCAACTACAGACCCTCTCTTCCACCCACCTTAGCGGCTCTAAGTCCCACAGCAATTCCAACAGTCACTCCTGCCTCCTTCCCAACCACCTCACCTATAATCAAAGAAGAGCTCTTCGCCAGCCTGAATTGCTCTCTTGGCAAAGATCCCAATGCGGTGATCTCCATTCACCATAACCACTGCAGAGAGGAGAGGACAAACCTAGGCTAGCGTCCAAGCCTTCCTAGGCACTCCACACTGCAAGCCTCCACTCACGAGAATTCTGGGCTGGTTTTCTCCAAATTCCCAATAGGATCAAATGGGAATCGAATGTAGTCATGAAGGCAGACACTCATCTCTCTGCTTTTGACCTGCTATTGCAGCAGTGAGTTTGGGGAAATGGTGGCCTTTAAATCATGGTTGTGGGAAGGCATTTTTAATGTAGTCAGTGGAAAAGGCCGAGTATGAAAGGAGAGGCCTAAAATGATGGCAGATAGTCATCAAGAGTCTCCTTGGAAAACAGTAACTCAGCCATGAAAGCAGCTGAGTGACAGGTAAGAATCACAGCCACGAGCAGTTCATTCAACCCTCCCACTTCCTAGGCTCCTCAAGACTCACTCACCTTTGGCATAACAGTTGGGGTTCACTGAATGGTTTGCAAAGCGAATTTTGTTTCCTTTCCGGGTAGCATCCACTACAAAATCTACATGACATAAATCAAAGAAAATCATGAGTGTCCCAGGAAACTATACTTTGGGGGGGTTCAAGGTCTAGCTCTGTGGTCCAGGATGGCCCAGAACTTACTGTAACCCTCATGCCCAGTGCTATGACTTCAGGACTGTACCACTGTGCCCATTTTTGTTTGTTGAAGACAGGATCTCCTGTAGCTCAGACTGGCCTCAAATATGTGGTAGCTCTCTTGTTCTAGCCTGTCAAATGCTGGGGTTATAGGCATCAGAAATGTGCCTAGCTTCAATCCCCCATTCTGTAGCTCTACTTTAGGATCAGTTAAGAGGTAACAGAAACAATTTAATCTAATGGGAACGTGAAGCCCAGAATAGTAACAGAATATGTGAAAGTGCAGCCTGCCTCCTCATGAGACAGCATCCCCTGGAGTCCTCCCTCTGAATTTTGGATCTCCTCCCACCTATTGGTTAGGGTACCTTCTCAAGTGCAAGTGCCCATGTTCCCATTCCTAACACAGCTCAGAAATGAAGCAGAGCCCAGGAGGCTTCCCAGCTCAGCTTAGCACTCTGCTTTAAGAGTCGGTCGAGTCAGTGCTGATTGGAACCTGGATCATAGCCAAGGCTGCTTAGTGTGAAGACTTGCACATGATCACCTAGGTACAGAAGGCCATGCCATACCATTGTTGAGGTTGAAGAGGAAGCTGGACATGTATTTATCATAGACCTTCCCTCGACGATCAGCCTCATCCTGAGAGATGAGCTGGAGGAGTAAACAAGGAAGAAGTGGATGTCTCGCCTGCTCGAGGTCTGACACTGTCCTACCTGGGAAGGGGCAGTGCAGGAGAGCAAGACTCTGCTAGCCCTCTCCACCAAAGCTGACCAGGGTGAAGGCTAGAGAGAGCAAGATACCAACACTTGACAAACAGTGGTTTGTTTCAGGATTGCAAACAGTTCTGTGGGATCCCCTGAGAGGCCACATGAAAACTGGGCTGAGTTATTTAGAGATGAATTCACAGAAGCCTAACCCACAGAAAGTCAGAGAGCTTCTTGTCAGTATCTTCCCAGTAAGAACACGGGCTGAACCTGGAACACTCACCTCACCACAATATTCAGAAATGAATTCATTCTTCTGCACAGACTCCTTGATGAAGGTGCCCCATCCGGCCACATCGGAAGGGGCCAGCAGCAGGTGCTGGGGGAGAGGGAGGCAAGCCTTAGATGGCGGGCGGGTGGGCGGGTGTGAGTGGGTGTGAGTGCTTCATGTGCACGTGTGGGACGGGGGCAGGTGGAAAGAACTACCAACTGTCAGGGGAACCTGAAAACAGAAGAGGTCCAAACCATTTCACTCTTGAGGGGTAAGAACAAAAACTGGAAATGGTAAAGGAAACAGGATATTTTCTTCCTCTTCCTTGTGGACCTCCGGGGCTGAGTCTGGGCATACATCATAATGTAGGCAGTAGAAGGGGCAACTCTGGGGCTGTGGAGCCCAGAGGGAAAGTGCTTGCCTCTCATGTGCAGAGACTTGGACTTCAACCCAACACCACAGGGGAATAGAATGGTCTATACCCCTCTGCTCCTTTTGGTAGAATGGAAAATTAGATTACTTTGACCACTGACAAGATCTGTCAAGCACTTTTACATACAACCCCTCTGAGGAGCCAAAGGAACAATGACACCTGGTAACATTTCCTCCTTCCCACTGTCATCTTGACCCAAGAAAAGACCTCACCTTTTTGAGGCCACGCTGGATGCTGCAGTTTTTGCAAGACACCACCTTACAGTCCCAGTGCTCTGAGGCCCCACAGGTGAGGCACAAGTCAGGGTCACACTCACGAACTGCCAAGTAGCATGGACATTGCTTGGTATTGCACTGAGTCTTACAGCGACAACCAGGAAAGCGATTCTGGCCTGAGTGGGGAGATTGGGATGGTTAGGAAGCGGGCACTCATGCAGGTCGGACTCGGGGAGAGCAGAGAACTGAATGTGACATGTCCAAGGACTCTTGGCACAACAGGCAGAAGGTTCCTTCCCCTGAACATCTGGCTTTTCCCTCAAGACAAGGAAGTGCCTCCGTTAGGGCTCAGGACATGGCTCAGTTGTTAAAGCACTCACCGTGTAAACATGAGAAACTAATTTTGATCCACAGAACCTATATACAAATGTCAGGCATGGAACCACCTATGTGCTTAGAACCCCAGTGCAGGGAAAGTGCAGACGGATGGATTCCTGGCGCTCACTCACCACACAACCTAGCTAATGAGCAAGCCCTTAGCTGCAGTGAAAGATCCCATCTAGAAAAACAAGGTAGGTGGTTCCTCACGAATGACACCCAAGGTTAACCTCTGGCCACACACACATGCACGCGTGTGCTAACACAGAGACACACACACTATGAACTAATTCCCAACAGACAAAAAGGCAGGTGTGACTATTAAGTGTCACCTGGAGATTTCCTAACAGGGTCCCCCTCTCGTCCTTGTTGACAGAATTTGGAACTGAGGTGGAAAGAACCCAGAAGAAAATGAAATCAGTGCTTTTCACAGTAAAGCCTCCTCATCAAAACAAGCACCGTCTTCGGAAACGAACGCAGCATCCGCTCTGTGCGGTCCTCGCTGCCCACAGCTCAGCAGCACTAGCTCTTATCTACTGTGGCTGAGATCACTATCTCTTCCTTGTCAGGTGACAATCACAGCACAGAGGCCTGGGTACTGCCCTCTGCAAACCCAGAGGCTGCCATCTATTGCTTGGCCACAAGCAGGAAAAATGAGGAAAGGTTAAGGTGGGTAAGAAGTGGAGAACTATTTTTCTGCTGACACCTCCTACCCTGTCTCCTACCAGATATGTGCACACCCATGTAAATAGTAAGTATGTATGTATGTATTTTTATTTGATGTGTGTGCCCACGTATCCATGTGAAACACATGCTTGAATCACCACAGAGGCCAGAAGAAAGCAGCAGATTCTGTGAGTTGAGTTATAGCTGGTTATGAGGGTGCTGGAAACAGAACCCATGCTCTCTGCTTTTAACCACTGAGCCGGCTCTCTAGCTCCCTACACATTTATTCTTAATTTTAATTATATGTGTGTATCTTTGGGTGAGTATGTATACCTGAGTGCAAAAGCCCTTGGAGGCCAAAAGGTGGCATTAGAACCCTCAGAGCTAAAGTTACACTTCCTTGTAAGCTGCCTGATGTGGGTGCTGGGAACCAATCTAGGGTTCCATGAGAACAGTATGCACCTACGCCAGGCCCTCCTATCAGATGTACAAAAACTCTTCAGCTGAGTATGTCGGTGCACGCCTTTAATCCTACCACTCAGGAGGCAGAGACAGGTAGATCTCTGTGAGTCTGTGGCCATCCAGGACTGCATACTAAGATCCTGTCTCAAAACAAAACAAAAGCCGGGCGTGGTGGCGCACGCCTTTAATCCCAGCACTCGGGAGGCAGAGGCAGGTGGATTTCTGAGTTCGAGGCCAGCCTGGTGTACAGAGTGAGTTCCAGGATCAGCCAGGACTATACAGAGAAACCCTGTCTCGACCCCCCCCCCCCCAAACAAAACAAAACAAAATACAACAACAAAATAAACTGCAGCTAATATGAAAATATTGAAATCAATGTTCTTTATCCAGCTTACTTAATATATGCTGGGGGAAAAGAAAGAGTTCTAAAAGAACTTCAGCCAGGGTGGAGTATACAGACAAAGCATAGCAAGGACAGGTCATAGATTCAACAGCTAGTCTAATAGTCACTCTGCAGTTACTGTGGACATAAAGAACCTGTATGGGTCCAGTGTGATGGCGCACACCTGTAATCCCAGCATCCAGGAGGTGGGGGTAAGAGGAGCGGGAGGTCAAGGTCATCCCCGAGGTCTGTGCATGTATTCTTTTTCTTTCCCCCAAACGTTTCCCTTTAATTACATACTCAGTAGGTGTGTGCATGTGGGTGGAGCTAAGAGGACAGTCCAAGAATCTGTTCTTTCCTTTCCTCACGTGCTTCCAGATCTAACCAAGGCTTCCTGGCAAATTCATTGTATTGCCTTTTCCTGAAGAACGGCCTCGGCTGTTCTCCTTTTTCTTCTCCTCTTTCCTATCTCCCTCCCTCTCCTGTTCTCTCTTTTGGGGCGGGGTTTAACCTGGGTACAAGGCCTGCATCATTCTCCCAATGCTAGAGCTGGTTCTATAACCAGCTCTATAAGTGCTCCTGTATCTACCTAAACAAACCTAGAGGTGGTAGGTGTTGTTAAGACATAGTTTCCTTAGTAGCACAGGTTGGCCTTGAACACTGATCCTCCTGCCTCAGACTCCCACAGTGGAGGTCCAGACCTAATTACAGTTACACACTACCACACTCAACCCATGTATCTTTTTTGTTCACTTTTATTTTTATTTATGTGTATGTGTATGTTAAGTGTGCGTGGATGTCCAAGGACAGAAGGTGTCAGATCTCCTGGAGCCGGAATCACAGGTGGTTGTAAACTGCCTGATATGGGGGCTGGGAACCAAACTCAGGTCTTCCAGAAGAGCAGGAAGTGTTGTTAACCACTGAGCCATCTCTCTGGCTCTACACTTGCAAAACCCACCATCCTGATGAGGATGGTGCACCCTGAGTGCAGAAGCTCCCACTTCTCAGCTCTCCTGTGAACAAGATGGAGAAGCCTCATGTCTAGTTCCTGCTTCCTGAACCCCACCCTGAAGGCTTACATTACTTTCACAGCTAGGAAAGATGGCACACATCTGTAATCTCAGCTACCTATGAGGTGGAAAAAAGGAAATTTGCTTGAAAATACAGAGTGGGTGGGGAGAAAGAAGAAGGCAGGAGATGGGAGGGAGAGAAAAGACGTTTTTTGGTGGTGGGGGAACGTGTTTTTGAGACAGGGCTTTTCTATGCAGCCCTGGTTGTCCTGGAACTCAAAATCACTCTGTAGACCAGGCTGACCTCAAACTTGGGAGGGTCACCTACCTCTGCCTCTGGAGTGCTAGAGGTAAAGATGGCCACCACCACCACCCAGTGTTTAGGTTTTTTTTGAGACTTTGTGACCTCAGGAGTTGGGGGTAGAACAGGGGTTGGAGAGACGGCTCAGCAGCTAGGAGCAATGGCTGCTCTTCCAGAGGACCTGAGATTGACTCCCAGCACCCACATGGTGGCTCACAACTGTCTAACTCCAGTACCAGGGGATCTTATTCCCTCTTCTGACCTTCTTGGACAACAGGCATGCCCCACAATACAGACATACATGCAGGGAAAACACTCATATACATAAAATAATGAAGTTTTAAAATTAAAAATCAGAAAATAGAACAGAGCAACCCCCACAACATGGGAGATCACACCTTTCCTCCCTGTAGGATGCCTGCAGCACAGCAAAGGGATATTAAAAGTCTCCAGGCAGCTAAGGGGCAGGAGAAAAGAGTCTGGGCACTCCAAGGCCAACCACTTGGGTAGACGATGGTGAAAGCAGGGTGCTCTTACAGTCTGGGCTGCACTGGCAGAACTTTTCACAAAAGTTCTGGGTCATGATGCAGGGGCATGTGCTGTCACACGGACGGTCTGGGTGGTCACAGGGTTGGTAGTTATACACTTGTGTAGAATTGTTATCTAAAAAAGAGAAAAGAGCAGGACATTGTTGCAACAAGGCTACCTTGATGCCCTATCCCCCAAATGTTCCAGCGCCTCATGTCAAAGAAGGCTTGTCCCAACTATGACCCTGGCCACACTCAGCACTTGATAATGTAGCTGACCCCTGTGCGTAAACAACAGAGTATCTGCTTTGTGGGTAGGGTGCAGAGATGGTCCTAGATAACAAGGCAGCTACTCTAAACATGAAAAGAGGTCTGGAACTGGCAAACAGCACACTAGGAAACTCAAGAGACCACAAGGCTTTAAGTTTATCTTCTGAGACAGCATCTCGGCTGTAGTCATTGGCTCAGCCCTGACGATGCTGCAAAGAAATCTGCAATCTGTAGAAGCAGCTAGGGCCAACAAGAGAGCTATAGGTGCAGCAGAGTGATAACCACAGGGTGAGGCCTTAATCTGAACTCAGGGTGTGTGTGTATATGTTTCTATGAGCAAGGCACCTAAGATGGAGCCCATGACCTTGAACACGCTAAGCATGCACTCCACTCTGATCTAAACCCCACCTTTTTTCTACTGAACTTACCTTTCTTCAGCTGAATTTTCCTGCAGTGTGCGGCCCACAACCTAGGAGAAAAAGAAAGAAGAATAGGTCTGAGTTGTGGTCCTCTGAAGACACATGACTGTCCTGCTCTAGCTGGACAACTGTAAGGTGCTCTTTCTGAGTTCTTTAGCAGGAGGCTCCTCCTCCCAAAACACCAAAATAACAAAAACCCAGACAAATCAAAGTCACAAAGCTGTCTCGCATTACTGCTTCTCCCTCTTGCCACTTCTCCCCTTGCCCGGCAGAACTCCAAGATGGTAGGAGGAAAAGCCCACAGTGAAGAGGCTGGCAGGAGAAGAGCAGAAGGGAATTCCTTCGTAGCTAGAGCTAGAGCCACCTCCTTTACTTGTCACCTGGCCATCATCAGAGTGATGCTTGTTATCTTTTAGACAGGGTCTCACCATGTACTTCTGGTTGACCTGACACTATTTATGTAGACCAGGCTAGCCTTGAACAGAGATCCATCTGCCTCTCAGTTTTGGGATTAAAAGTATATAACCACACTCAGCTATTTGTTTTTCTAACTTCCAACCAATAAACAGCACTATGTAACTCTGAAAAACAACACTATAAAGAAAAGGGACAAACTCTGCAGAGTGGGGAAGATGGTCAACACCCAAGAAAGGGGAAATAATCTTAGTGCAGAGGCAGAGGCCAGCCATGTCCTCAGTGTGGGCACAGGGAAGAGCTGGACCTAGTCACAGGACTTGAGGGAGTTCTGAAGACAGAGTCTCTCATCTGAGCGTCCCAATAAGATGGGCTGGTTCTGCCCAGTGCAGTGAGTGACCAAGTGGACAGGCAAGGGGTGTCCCCAAGGAGGTCAGAGCACAGATAACCTTAGGAGCCTTAAGAGTCCTTTGTCTAATCCTTGCCTGTGTTTTCTTTTCTTCTTCTGTGCAGGGTTCATGAGCTCATCTGTTGGCAGCTTTAGGATAAGTGATTCTTTGACTGCAAACTGAAAGACCTGGAAGAGAAGTGAACAGGACCTGTCACATCTCTGGGATGAGGTGACTAGGCAAGTGACTGGGCCAGGTGCTGGGCTTGTTAAGAATCTGGAATTTGCAAGCAGCTAACGGGGCATCTTTTAGTAGAGACAGGATGTGGCTGGGGAGGAGGACACTGCACTGAAGATTTACTTAGACCCGGGAGGCAGAGCTACCAAGCCGGCACTGCCATACATCATCCTGGCTTTCATCTACCGCTTCTCAAGTGAACTGCCTGAGTGGCTCTGCCTTTTTAGAAAGAAAACTGCAGGTGCAGAGTGAGGCCTGATGGGAACGGTGTCCCTGGGCTAAGCACTAGCTCCCTCTGTTGGTAGAAAGGTATCAGAGCCTGGCTGTCCATCAGGGAAGCATTTAGGGAGAGCTGGCTCCTCTTCTCCGTGCTTCTTCCTTTATAACATTCATTTCTCGTGTTCCCTCCCTCTTTTTCTTTATTCCCTTCTTGGCTATGGAAACTTCTGATATCCTTCAAAAAACTATAGATAGTATCAGGAAAATATTGTATGTATGTATGTATGTATGTATGTATGGTTTTAAAAATAGGGTTTTCTGTGTAGCCCTGGAACTATATAGCCAACTATATAGTTTATAAACAAGTTCCAGAACTAGCTCTATAGACTAGGTTGGCCTGGAACTCAGAGTACTGCCTGCTTCTGCCTTCCAAGTGCTGGGGATTAAAGGCATGCACCACCATGCCCAGCTGCCTTTTAAAAAAGAAAATCACATGTAACTCTATAGACTTTTAGGTTAAAGAACCTGTGCTGTGGCTGAGCAGGAAACAGCAGCCGGCAACTCTGATGACCTGAGTCTGTTTCACAGCTCCTATTGCTTACGGAAAGGACCAATACCCAAGAGTTGTTCTCTGCCCTCCACAGAAATGCTATGGCACACGCACACTTACACACTTATACACCACACACAGAAATAAAAATAATACAATTTAAAGAAGAATCTGTGTTGCAAGGAAACAGATATGGGCTCTGGAATGAACGTGCAAATCCCTTCCACTCGTAATCCTCCTCAGCAGCCACAGGAAGGAGCATGAAACAGACTCCCAACCCCTTCAGAAGAGCCTGGCTTAGTAATGCTTATGGCTGTGCTCCTAGAAGAAACCACACCGGCTGCAGAAGTCAGGGAGCTGTGGGATCAGGGTGTCAGCGCTGGGCTGCTTCTTGCTGGACAAACTGGCCCAGGCACCTGGCTCTCATCTCTGTTCTCCCTTCTGCACTCTTTTCTCCTTGCCATTTCTTTTGAAGAATTTTATTGCACTTCATTTATTCATTGTGTATGCATGTGCATGCTTGTGTAGGTGTGTGCTGTAGTGTAAGTGTGGAGGCTGGAGAACAACTTTAACAGTTGGTCCTCCCCTAATGAGTGGGTCCTGGAGATCGAACTTGAGTCTTCAAGCCCCTTTACCTGCAGAGCCCTCTTATCAGTCTGCAGTCTTTTTGTGCGTCTGGACCATCAGTAGGTGCTGTCAAACTGCATTTTCAGGTATGGTATGAGCAAGAAGGCTAAGGTCTGCACCCAGGTATTGGAGTGGCAATTATAAAACCTAGTGATAGCCAGGCAGTAGTGGCACGTCCCTTTAATCCCAGCACTTGGGAGGCAGAGGCAGGTGGATTTCTGAGTTCAAGGCCAGCCTGGTCTACAGAGTGAATTCCAGGACAGCCAGGGCTATACAGAGAAACCTTGTCTCAGAAAGAAAAGAAAAGAAAAGAAAAGAAAAGAAAAGAAAAGAAAAGAAAAGAAAAGAAAAGAAAAGAAAAGAAGAGGGGAGGGGAGGGGAGGGGAGGGGAGGGGAGGGGAGGGGAGGGGAGGGGAGGGGAGGGGAGGGGAGGGGAGGGGAAAGGAAGGAAAGGAAAGGAAAGGAAAGGAAAGGAAAGGAAAGGAAAGGAAAGGAAAGGAAAGGAAAGGAAAGGAAAGGAAAGGAAAGGAAAGGAAGAAAACCTAGTGATAGGAAACTTGGAATACAGAATGTGAAGAAGGGCTGGACATGGCGGCATACACACCTTTAATATCAGCACCTGGGAAGTAGAAGGGGGATCTTTGTGAGTTCAGTGTCAACCTAGTCTACATAGTGAGATCTATTCTAGGCCAGCCAGACCTATCTCAAAGAAAAAAAGATCTCTATCCCCGCCCCGCCTGTCTGTCTGTCTGTCTCAAGCACGCACAAGTGCAGGCACACACAGATCTAGGAGAGGGTCACTGTCTGGACCCACCCTGCTGAGCCAGGAGAGGAGATGAGCACTGAGGAGAACCACGTTCACCTGCTGCCCTCAGGAAGTACCTGCTTGCATGTCTTTGTCCCCAGAAGCCTGGCTATTGAGCAGAAGTTGTTGAAATAGGTGCCGTGGAAGACTCGGAAAAGAGATTCTTCGGCTCCGGTCCATTCCACCGGCTCTGAGGGGGCTTCCACAACACAGAGCTGAGCTGGGGCTGGACTGGCTTTCTGTTTCGTGGGGGTCTGACAGCGAGAGTTAGCCTCTGAGCAAGGGAAAAAACACAAACGTGGGGAATGCAGTTTGCTGGTACCCCTATGTCATTCTGATGTGAAAAGGAGAACATTTAGGAATGCAAACGTTAGCTGTGCAGGGCACACTCCTGTAATTCTGTAAACAGAAGCAGCAGGATCAGGACAAGTTTGAGGTTAGCTTGGTCTACATAGTTCCTGCGTGCGTGCATGCGTGCATGTGTCTGCCTCACTTTCATTTGCTTACAGGTAAATTGGTAGAAAAAATTGTTTTTAAAAGTTATAAATATTAAGAGATTAGGAGCTGGGCATTTTCTGTTTACCTGAAGAACTGGAGGCCCAGTCATTGCCAGTGTCTCTATCACTGTCTCCTTCTTTAGTTTCAGCCATAGCAGAAGCTGATGCATTGGAGCAGGAAGCACTGACCACTGGGTGCCTTCGGCGGCGGCGCCCAGAGCACTTGGACCGAGGGTTGTGCAGCATGGCGTACTCCTTTGCTCCTTCCTGTGGTGAGCAGAGTACAGAGAAGAAACAGGGATAGGCAGTGTCTCTGAGTTGATGACCCCATCATAAAGCTTTGTACAAGGATACTTTGTTTGTACCTGTACTATGTAAGTGTGACCATATTATGACAGTGGTTAAAGATTCCCCAAAACATGGAAACGTCTCTTTTCACAGAAAAAGGGTCCCAAAATCTAGGCATCTTCAGCTTTGAGAAACATCTGAAATTCTTTCATGCGTTAGCCATCTGGGATTTGAGAACATCCCCTGCATATGAACCAAGGGTCAGAGGCGATGGAACCGGCTTCAGAGAATGTAGCTCAATGTTCCAGAGTGGACTCGAGTCAGGGCTCCTGTCCCTAGGCCCCTTTCCTCACACATGACTATGAAGCCTCCATTTCAGTTAACACATGAGGCTGAACCAGGATCTTGAGCCTGAACTGTATTTCAGGCTAGTAGTCTGAAAACAAAAGGTTCTTATTAACAAGTTAGTAAGCTGAGAATAGCTCAGTGTTAGAGCACCTGCCTAACATGCCTGTGACTGTAAATTAAACTCTCTGTGCTGTAAAAGGAAAAAAGAAAAAAAAAAAAAAAACAACTTAAAGAAACTATAAACACTGGCTTCTCTTCCGTCTTTTACTTTCTTCTGAAGCTTTTTATAAGAACAACCGAGGTCTTGGTTACCATTCTGAAGGCTTGCTTTGGTGGGGCCAGACATCTTGTTATGACACTATCCATAAAGACACTATCCGTAAAGAAAAACAAAAATAGGGGGAGGATAGCCCAGCACATTTAAATGTGTGTCTATGGCTATCTCAAGTTGAAGAAACACACGCACACGGTTTCAGAGTGGTGACACTGAGCAGGGTGATGACCTTCTGAGTTAATGAGGTGCTAAATGTTATCATTATGTTTAGAGAAAGGCCTGGAAAAAAAGCACAGCCTATAGACTTAGATCAGTGCTTGCATCTGAACAATGCTGTAAGCGCTGACTTATTAATAAACTGTGCAAAGTATGTGACCCTAATGTCTTCTACCTCAGAAGACCGTCAGAAGAGTAACAGTAAGCTAAAGCAGGGTGGGGTGCAGCATGGGACTTGATACATAGGAAGGACGTACTACATGAGTCGGAAGGTGTTCATTTATTCTTTCTTTTTTGCTATAACCATCCCGACCACTTCAGATGAACAAGTAATGTCTGCCACCATGCCCCTTCTCTTACCCTGCTGAAGATATTTGGGAAGGCACATGGCTTTACACTGTAGTTTTAACTGATAGCAGAAACTGTGTCAAGGTAGTCTATCCTTTGTCTGGGCACAGCCCAGATAACTGAATAATAACTTCTGCACAAGTACTTTACCCCCACCCCTTTCCAAAGTTACCACCCCTTCCTAAGCCTAGCACCTGAAGGCTAACGACAAGTCACATCCTAAGCAATAAATAATCTATGCTGTAGACTGATAGAACCCAAGAACATCTGATGGCCTTCAGATAACACCAGTATGTATAAAACTCTGCATTATCCTTCAGTTTTGTGCATCACATCGAACAAACCACGTAGATTGCTGAAGTTTAACAACAGGATGTCTGGGCAGATGACTCAGTGGGTAAAAGTACTTGCAGCAAACCAGAGTTTGATTCCCAGGACTCACACAGAAGTAGAAAACCAACTCCTAAAATTGTCCTCTGCTGGGCAGTGGTGGAGCACACCTTTAGTCCCAGCACTGGGGAGGCAGAGGCAGGTGGATTTCTGAGTTCGAGGCCAGCCTGGTCTACAAAGTGAGTTCCAGGACAGTCAGGACTACACAGAGAAACCCTGTCTCGAAAAACAAACAAACAAACAAAAAAGTTGTCCTCTGACCTCTATACAAATGCTATGACATACCTCACCCAATGCTCAAAAGAAATGATTAAAATATGTCTGCCCACAAACAACAGCACTAGCCTCAGAAGATTAAGATCCACTGATATGCACCAGTCAGCGAGAAAAGGACAAGTGCCCCAGATGACCAACATCTCACTCAGCACACACAGCACTCCCATCCCGCCTCCTGCTCCTGCTTTCTAAGTGTCCTGAGATGAGGCTCTCAGGCAGAAGCCCCATCTCATCTTCTCAGAATACTGGCCTTTGGACAGTCAGTTATACAAGAAAAAAACAAGGCTTTTATGTTCACTTCTCAGATAATCAGAACAAACACTCCTAATATCAACAACAATGGGCCCCTCCTCGGGACTGAAGGTATTAAATCATACACGTGGCAATGATGTTCTGACTGCCCGCTCAGCAAAGGACCACATACTTCACCCCATCAAAGCCTCTGTCCCCCAACCCTCCATCTTTTCTCCCATTTAGCACTGAGGAGTCAGAATGAATGAAGGGCTGGCAGCAAGCGAATGGTGGCCCCCTAGCAGTTGTCCTGGGGAGTTCCTTTAATTTCCCTTTCTCTTTGCCACCTACAATTATGTCACCCTCTTTTGCCCAATTCTAAATCCTAATGAGAAGTTGCACCCAATACTTAGATATTAAGAGCTAAGTAATCTTTCTTTGCACATACAGAATGCAGAATACCAGATAATGAGGCCATATGAAGTCCCTACGGTTTGGCACTGTGCATCAGCTCAGAGACCACGGGGTTCCTCTGAAGGTTAGAAGTACTATAACTGCTTTATGGATTACAGAGGAGGCTGGGGACCACTGAGATAGCCAGTCAGAGACCAGAAGGAGAACTGTCTCTGAAGGATGAAGACCGGTTCCTTCTGCTTCTCCCTAGAAGCCCCGTGTTCCTGAGTTCTCTGAGATTTTTTCCCCCCGAGTTTTTCAAGACAGTGTTTCTCTGTGTAGTCCTGGCTATCTCAGAACTTACTCCATAGACCAGGCTAGCCTCTAACTCAAGAGATCCGCATGCCTGTCTCATGAGTGCTGGAATTAAAGGCATGAGCTATCACACCCATTGAGAAGGGATCTTACGGTACCCCACCACCACCAATATCCTTACGATGGCAGCCAGCTGTTGAATAAAAACAATCTTCCCACCAACTTTCTTGTCTTCAGAGCACTGGCTTTTGTGTAGAAGACAGCACAATGACAGTACACTTTGCTCTCATTTTCTCTTGGATGGTGCTGGGGCCAAGCCCAAGTACTCCACCACTAACACACAGGCACAGCCCTCTGTGCTCTGAGTACAACAACAGCCTCAAGACTCTGAAGTGATATTTAGAGCAGAAAATCCTTTACTAATGTTCATCAGATCTTACCCCATCACCCCAAAAGACTAAATTCACTCTACCATGTCTGGAGAACCTCTGCAGTGCTGTGTTCCCAGACACAGAAAATTCTAGGACCATTTCCTCCTCAACTTTAAACAGAGATAACAAAGACAGAAGAGCTTAAAAACCTACCAGCAAAAGGAAGCAGTCTGTGCCACACGGTTCTGGCTCAATCTTGATTTCCTTGTTCTTGCGCTTATATACATTTGGGGTGGCGTGGAAAGCTGGAAAACAAAAGGCTGTAGTGTTTCCAAGGTTCTATCCTTTTGACAAGAAAACTGAGTTAGGGAGCTATGGCAGGTGTTAATTTCATTTAAGAGCTGGCGAGATGGCTCAGTGGGTAAGAGCACTGACTGCTCTTCTGCAGGTCCTGAGTCCAAATCCCAGCAACCACATGGTGGCTCACAACCACCCGTAATGAGATCTGATGCACTCTTCTGGCACGTCTGAAAAAAGCTACAGTGTACTTATGTATAATAATAAATAAATCCTTGGGCCAGAGTGAGCAGGGACTGAGCAAGCAGAGTTGACTGGAGTGAGCAGAGGTCCTAAAAAATTCAATTCCCAACAACCACATGAAAGCTCACAACCATTTGTATAGTGCAGTCATATACATAAATAAATCTTTTTTTAAAATCCATTTAAAAGATGACCTCCAAGGTATAGAAAATCTAGATTGTAGATATCTATATAATCCTTTCAAAGGTAGAAGGTGCCAAGAGAAGACAACCACAGTGCTTAATTAGGTTGTACCTATCACAGTATCACTGAGCAAATAAAAACAACTGGGCTTTCGTGAATCCCTTTCGGGAGCAGGAGCTGGGAACGCCACACAGTAAAGCAAAACACAGGGAAGGAGCTGGGCTGGGGTGGAGTGGGGGGAGCGAAGCACTTCCCCCAGAGCAGCCCCACTCACGGTGAAGGAAGCAGTCATATTTAAAACAGCGCCGGCAGAAAAGGGTGTGGAAAGAGTGCAGAGACTGCTCCCGCTGCACTGACTTGGCGTTGGGGCCATCGATGTTGGGTGTGCACTGAGGGGGAAGTGCATTGGGGTCTGACATCTCTGTCAGCTCTCGATACCTGTAAGAAAAGAGAATTCCTCTTTAGGAAACTCTCCACTGTAGCCAGGGAACTGCCATCCAAGCATGGGGTGCCAAGGGAGGATAGGTGGCCTTTATAGGCTTGGTGGGTCAGGAGATGGTAAGCAACTAAGTGGACATGCCATCGCAATTCTGCAGGGCTGGGCATAAGTATCAAAGTAAGGAGCAGGCGGCTTGCTAAGTTCAGTGCTGCTGTAACTACCCAGGAAGGTAGAGCAAGTTTTCTTCCCAGACGTCCTCAAAAGCAGCACACAGAATGATCCCTAATATGACAAGGGACATTCAGAGGTACTAGGTAAGAAAGTCAGAAGAGTAAGCAAACCATGGCACACAACAGGGCTTTTTATTATCAAAAAGTGGGCTTGGATAAGAATCTGTTCACGGGGGGGGGGGGGGGGGGAGGGCGGGGGCGGGGGGGAGTGTTGGGGATTTAGCTCAAGAGCAAGGCCCTGGGTTCAGTCCTCAGCTCTGAAAAAAAAAAAATCTATTCACAGGCCGGGCGGTGGTGGCACACGCCTTAATCCCAGCACTCAGGAGGCAGAGGCAGGTGGATTTCTGAGTTCCAGGACAGCCTGGTCTACAAAGTGAGTTCCAGGACAGCCAGGGCTACACAGAGAAAACCTATCTCAGAAAACCAAAAAAAAAAAAAAAAAAAAAAAAAAAAGGAGAGAATCTGTTCACAGGCTGGAGAAATGGCTCAGCGGTTAAGAGCACCGATGGCTCTTCCAAAGGTCCTAAATTCAAATCCCAGCAAGCACATGGTAGCTCACCCGTAATGAGACCTGATGCCCTCTTCTGCTGTGTCTGAAGACAGCTATGGTGTACTTACGGTGTACTTATATAATAATAAGTAAATATTTGGAGGGAGCGGGGTAGAGCGAGCGGGCCCAGAGCGAGCAGAGGTTCTGAGTTTAATTCCCAGCAACTACATGATGGCTCACAACCATCTGTACAGCTACAATGTACTCATATACACAAAATAAACAAATCTTTAAAATAAATAAATCTCTTTTACAAAAAAAGGAGTCTGTTGACAAGCCCTGGGTCTGGCCTGAGTGGAACAGCTGTCCCTACCTCTCCTTCATGTCGTCAGGGACACCATTCTCAGGAAACATGGACGCAATGGCGCTGAAGATCATGTCATTTGGAAACTGTTTCTTGGAACTCTTTTTGTTGCCTGAATGGGAAATGACAGTGAACTCCTGGGCATAGACAAAGCTGTTTGTCGTTTTCCCTTTGTTGCAGCAGAACAAATGATTACAGCTGCTGTGCTCATCCAAACCTCAACTGTATTGATAACAAAGTCTACAGTCCCTATTATAATCAAGAGGAGTCTCTCAGAGGTGAAGACAGATGAATCCCACTATAACCCTGGTGCTGAAGAACAACTGGCACTGGGACTCTCATAGGAAGAGAGAGACACTGTCTTCTCTACAAGTACACTACAAGTAAATAACAGTGTCATTCGGTAACTCCGAGGTTTCTTCTTTTCCCATTCTGAAGTGCTTGTGCAGGTATGTGGATGTGTGTTTGTGTATGTGGGCACACATGTGTGGGCATGCGTGCATATGCATGTGCGGTCCTGAGGCTGATGTCTAGAATCATCTTCCTCCACTCCTCTTCCTTTGTCAACATGACTAGTCTGGCCAGCACTCTTGTCGTGGGGAATCCCCTTTCTACACCTTCTAAGGTTGGAATCACAGAGAGGACACCACACGCATTTTTGCATCTTCATGGGTTCTGGGTATCTGGGCTCCTGTCCTCATAGCAAGACTTTAACCACTGAGCAATCACCTTGGCCCAGAAATATTGAATTAAATACTAGTGACTTGGAAAATATTTGTAAAATTAAATTAAGAAGATAAAAGTTTATATCACGCACCCACACAATCTCAATTTTGTATGACCATGCTGATTTAGATATGTACAATTTACAATCTACAAGGAATAATCTGATTATTCCTATGTAGCAAGATTGAAGTATAATCTTATTTTCTCCTTTATATCTTTCCAGATTTTCCAAGCACAGTAGAATTAGAAACTAACAGCAATGACTACCCTGGAAATTGTTCCACTCTCACCGTCAGCTAGTTCAGTAGCTGAAGCTATCAGTTAATGACCATGTTTTCCTTGTAAGTAGACCAAAGAGAAGCATGAATGTTTTTTTAAAAAATAATACTCTCAAGTTTTCCATTCTTCCCTGTCAATTTCAAAATAGTCTATGGAAGCAGGGCTGTGCACCTTCGATAGCATGGCGCTTCCGTTTTCTTGTTACCGGCAGGTCCTCTTTGCTGTCGTCTTGCTTTCCATCGGAGGGGTCGTTGTGCCCGTCCTCCTCCTCATCAGAGTACTGGTTGAGGGCATCCACCAGCTCCAGAAACACAGCATCGCTGATCAGCACAGATCCAGGGATCATCTCTGAAACAAAGGAATAGAAAAGTGAGCAGTGGTGGCCGCACACTCTACTCATCTTTGCACACAGGGTTTAAGACAGGGTCTTGCGGCTGGAGAGACAGTCCAGTGGTTAAGAGTACTGACTGCTCTTCCAGATGGACCTAGGTTCAATTCCCAGCACCCGCATAACAGCTCACAACTATCTGTAACTCCAGTTCCAGGGGACTCAATACCCTTACCCAGACATACATATAGGCAAAATACTAATGGACATTTTAAACAACAACAAAAAAAAGTATCTTGTCAGGTGTAGTGGTGCACACCTTTAATCCCAGCACTTGGGAGGCAGAGGTTTGTGAATCTCTGAGTTTGAGGCCAGTCTATATAGTGAGTTCTAAGACAGTCAAAGCTATATAATGAAAACCAGTCTCAAAAAAAAAAAAAAAGATAAGGTAGGTTTTTTAGCACTCACCCTGCAGTCTAGGGGTGTAAGAGGTGTAACACCACATCATTTGATGAACCCTAACAACTACTAACAGTTAACTAGCTAGAGCCTTTACCCTTATTAGAATATTCCAGTTCTGTGGTCATTGGTAACACTGGATTTGCTGTTCAAAAATCTTAACAGCACACACAGTATGGTGGCACAAACCTTTAATCTCAGCATTCAGAAGACAGGGGAGCCTGGTCTACAGGCAGGGATCAGACATACTCTCAGTGTGCCAACAACCACAGCAAGGCAGGAAAATAACAATCAAGCGAAAAATCACTTGGCTTTGTGCTGTATAATGTCTCAATAGTGACTTCTCATTTATTTATTTATTCTATGTGAGAACACTGTAGCTGTCTTCAGACACACCAGAAGAGGGTGTCAGATCTCATTACGGGTGGTTCTGAGCCACCATGTAGTTGCTGGGATTTGAACTCAGGACCTTCGGAAGAGCAGTTGGTGCTCTTAACTGCTGAGCCATCTCTCCAGCCCAATAGTGACTTCTCTTAATCAAGACAATTTTTTTTTTCTCCTGGAGGGGAAATTGAGAAGGGGGATAACATCTGAAATGCAAATAAATAAAAAAACCAATTAAAAAAATGACAAAAAAAGGGGCCAGAGAGATGGCTCAGTGGTTAAGAGAACTGACTGCTTTTCCAGAGATCCTGAATTCAATTCAGAGAAACCACATGATGGCTCACAGGCATCTGTAATGGGATCTGATGCTCTCTTCTGGTGTGTCTGAAGACAGCTACAGTGTACCCACATACTTTAAATAAATAAGTCTTTTTAAAAAATGGAAATAAAGGATACCTTTTCTCCAAAATCAGTTCATTTGGTTATACTGCAACTTGAAATAATGTCTTTGAACACTAGAGGGTGCTGTGGATGTAATTTTGAATGTTAGCAACTGCATAGTAGGTAGGGCTATTAGCTGGCATATGCATGGAGAGACATTCTTCTCCCCACTGAACTCAGGATGTGAACAGGCTACGTACGCATGCACTCTCTCACTGAGCTATATCCCTAGTCCTTTTTCTGACTTGAGACAAGGTCTCACAAGACTGCCTAGTCTGGCACTGAACTTCCTCTGCAGCCTTAAGCGAGATCTGAATTTGCAATCTGCCCTAGTCTCCTTCCTGAGTTCATGGGACTACAAGGGTATACCATCCTACTTTTTTTTTTTTTTTTTTTTTAATTCTTCAAGATAGGGTTTCTTGGCCGGGAGGGTGGTGACGCAAGCCTTTAATCCCAGCACTTGGGAGGCAGAGGCAGGCAGATTTCTAAATTCAAAGCCAGCCTGGTCTACGGAGTGAGTTCCAGGACAGCCATGGCCATACAAAGAAACCCTGTCTCGAAAAACCAAGAAAGAAAGAAAGAAAGAAAGAAAGAAAGAAAGAAAGAAAGGAAGGAAGGAAGGAAGGAAGGAAGGTAGATAGATAGATAGATAGGGTTTCTCTGTATAACCCTGACTGTCCACGAATTCAGAGATCCTCTTGCCTCTGCCTAAAAGTGTGTGTCAGCACACCTAGCACCTGTTGCTACTGTCTATTCACTGATAATCTTTTCCAGAACTAGAACTATGACCTGGCAATAAGGCTCACTGGGTAAAGGCATTTGGGGACCGGAGTTCAACCCTTTGCACCATGTGTTGGAATTCACTCTCTGACTTCCACGCCACACTGTGTGGACTGCATCCCCCTAATAAATGTTTTTTGGTTTTGTTTTAAATTACAACAGGGGGCTAGAGAAACCATTCAGAGGTTAAAAGGACCAACCCAACAGACTGAGTCCCAGCACCCACAGGGCTGCTCACAACCTTCCAGAACTTGAGGCCAAAAGACCCACTGCCCTCTTTTGGCCTCCTTGGGCACTGCAGACACATGGTACACAGACATTTGTGTAGGCAAAACAACCACACACATAAAATAAACAAAAACTCAAAAGAATTTTTTAAAATTACAACTAAGTTCAAATGCTTTGCCTTTATAAAATAAGTATATAGAAGCCAATTTCTGAGACGTCCAGAAGAAACCTGGATCAAAGCAGTATGACAGAGATGATATGCTCAATGCTGTTCTCAGAGAGAGGGAACTGAAAATCAAAATGGCCTCTGATGTATTTATGGAAAATGTCAAAGATTCTCCTATTCAATCAACACTCTCATAGCTACTGATTACTAGGCAATTCTTTTGTTGTTGTTGATAGTTTTGTTTTTTTTTTTGTTTTTTTTCAAGACAGGGTTTCTCTGTGTAGCCCTGGCTGTCCTGGAACTCACTCTGTAGACCAGGCTGGCCTCAAACTCAGAAATCCGCCTGCCTCTGCCTCTGCCTCCCGAGTGCTGGGATTAAGGCGTGCGCCACCACGCCCGGCTAGGCAATTCTTTTTGTGACCCAGCTTCTTTTGTAGTATAAAATTCTAATCCTAAGTGATACCATCACACTGGAATATTCTTTAGCACCCACAGGGATGGAAGAGAACAAAGGCAGCAGCGGGCTAGCAAAGTCTTCCTGCAGTGAGCCCAGGATCACTACCTTCTTCACCGTGGACTTTGCCATCATAGTTATTGATCAGCTCTTCGATGAAAGTCTCATCTTCTTCCTTCACCTCGTCACCCATGTATGGAATATTGCACAAAACCGTCTCATCTTCCACCTGCAAAAACCAGATGGATTCACGCCACAAACCACCCTATCTCTCCTCTTTCCTACCCAATGGAGCATTTGCCGGGCTGGTCTTTCACTTGACCTGAGTCTCCTACATCCCTATAAAACCTCTAATGAAAGGGGCAGCACTACTCTTAGGGGGAAAAACAGTTTAGTCAATATTAACCACTAAGTGTTTACCTTGACATAAGCAATGGTATGTCCAAGCCTAAAGTTTGACTAAAGTTACCATAAAATTTGAAGTATTCCAGAAACATCCTCCTCCCCGTAACGAAGAAGCATGGCTGTAACTCGTATTAACACAGGTTATAGATGTTTTTGAGCAATAAAAAATTCTAAAGGAGAAAGGTGTTCAGCAGAAAACACAGATGTACAGCAAGGCTAAGCACACATTCCCCACTAAGCTACACTGCAGTGCCAACCTAGTCATCCCTCCATCCCCAAGGGTCAAGTAAAATCACTGGACAGTTTTCCGCTGAGAGGTGACTCCCTCCTGTAGACCGTGTCTTAGTCCAGTCAGGAGCACTGCTCTCAGTGGGTGGAGGATGAACAACAGCATTAGAGAGGAGAGATGACAGAACAATGGTCTCAGCAGATGTCGGGATAAAGGACTAGATGAAGGCACTGTTACCCACAGCCATCCCTCTTCTCTTGGCTACCTTCAGAGCACCTTGCCAGTAGAGGATTCCAAAAGACTTGCTCCATCATCAGAGATGGCAACTTGCTTAAGCCTAAAGGGTCTGATTCAGCCATATTTAACTATGACTAATATTATACAGTTGGGTCAAAGTAATAAGAAAATTTGGAGTCTTGTCCTATCTCATTAATTAAAAAAAAAGCAATCAGAAGTATATTTTAGAGAGCACCAAAATCTAACAGGACAGAGTAACCTGCAGTATGAGTGTGTGACTCTGTGTGTGTGTGTTTGTGTGTGTGTGTGTGAGAGAGAGAGAGAGAGAGAGACAGAGAGAGAGAGAGACAGACAGACAGACAGAGACTGACTGACTGAAACTGTGTGTGTATGGCACATATACACAGAGACCAAAGGACAACCTGCAGGAGTCAGTTCTTGACTTCTACCACACAGGTCCTGGAGACAACACTCAGGCTGTCGGGCAGATTGGTGAAGGGGGCCTATATCTGCTGAACTTCTCAGCAGCTTGTAATGTATGTCATTTCAGAGCGAGTTAGTTACAATAACCTTACACTCTCTAGATCCAAGTTTTGCGGTATGCCCTGACAGTCTTTACTCTAAAAGAACCTCACACAGATCAGCATAAAATGACAATACAGTTTAAACAATTGTGTCAGTTTTTTCAACACGTACCATGAAATTCTGCTGGAGAGGGGACCAGGAATACATGATGGGAACCAGTGCAACAGTGTTCAGAGACCGCATCAACATATCCTGGCTGTCGAACCCTGGGAAAATGCTCTCTATGGTACACTGCAAGAAAAGCAGCGATACACAGAGTAAGACACAACCCAAGAGAGGACCAGCTGTAAATCAGCTACAATGGCATCCTTCCTATGACACCAACACTCAGGGGCTGAGGCAGGGCAACTGCAGTGTCTGAGGCCAGGCTACGCTAGGCTACAGAGCAAAATGAATAAAAACAAAACTATAAGAAACACTCTTTAGTTTCCTTCCAGAAAGATGCTAACCTTTTTTTCCCCTTTGAGGACCAAGATTACAGATGTGGGTCACCATGCCAGTTTCATGCA
Source organism: Mus musculus (assembly GCF_000001635.26). Taxonomy (NCBI): domain Eukaryota; kingdom Metazoa; phylum Chordata; class Mammalia; order Rodentia; family Muridae; genus Mus; species Mus musculus. The sequence continues at coordinate 101,215,581 of NC_000077.6, forward strand.
AAGAGAGCTTGGGATCCATCCCAGGGTTTCATGTGTGCTAAGCAAGCACTCTACCAACTGAGCCAAACCCCATCCCCATGTTCTTGGGAATCTTTTTAGGTTAATTTTAAATTATATATGTATGTATTTATGTATGTGTGTGTCTGTGTATGAGTGCAAGTGAGTGTGAGTGCCCACAGAGGCTGGAGACATCAGATGCCTGGAGTTAAAGGACTTGGGAGTCACCAAAGTGGGTTCTGGGAACTGAACTCAGGTCCTCTGAATAAGCAGCATTCTCCAAATTCTTCTAAACTATTAAGTTGGGCAAATGTTAACACCAGCTCCTAAAGGAACCCTTTAACCTCTCTAGCTGTGGAAAGCAGGGACTGTCTCTAACTCACGACTGTGTCTCCTCAGAGTTTGGTGCAATACTTGCCACACCCAACAGATGTTCACTTCTGCCAGCGTGTGGGTCTCCTAGAGAATCTCAGAACTCGGGGCCTTGAGATCAGGAATGTTTTCTAAAAGATCTAAACTTTGGATATAGCTACCGAGGTGATGGAGACTGCACATGGGGAAGGAAAGTGGTGTACAAATTAGTTATATCCTGCTTTGGGAATGATCATTGGTCTTAGTACACTAGCGGCTTTTTATATTTAAAAAATATTACCAGGCTGTTAAAATGACTAGTTAGATAAAAATGACGGCCAGCAAATCGATGGCCTGAGTTCAACTGCTAGGACCCACATGGGGAAGGAGCTTGCATGCACAATTTGAGCAAAATAAAGACATGCAATAAAAAAATTAAAAGTATTACCTCTTTAAAGCTAGAATGCTTTTTTTCCCTTTTAAACACAGGCTCTAAAGTAGCCAGGATAACCTGATTTATTATATAGCTGAGGCCAACCTCAAACTCCTTATTCTTCCTGCCTCTACCTCTTGAATTGGGTTTTAAAGGCATGTACCACCATACCCAGCTAGAATGTGCTTTTTAAACTTATAATTCAATTTATCAATAAACAAACATTTACTTATAGTAAGACAGTCCCTCTGATCAGCACGGCCCACCCATTACCTAGAGAAGTCATCTCCTAGCATCTAAGTTTATCAAGCACAAACTAGGACACCTTGAACACAAGACCTAGAAAAGCAGTACATGTTTTGTTTTTCTATAAATTACAATTAAGCTGGGCGTGGTGGCGCACGCCTTTAATCCCAGCACGATTTTTGAGTTCGAGGCCAGCCTGGTCTACAAAGTGAGTTTCAGGACAGCCAGGGCTATAGAGAGAAACCCTGTCTCGAAAACAAAACAAAACAAAAAAATTACAATTACACTCATTAACTGGTGACAGCAGACAAAATGGTTAATTTTCAAGCTAAATTTATAACTTCATGTCCAAGGAGAAAGGAATGCTGGCTTAACACCCCAAAGTACCTTTTTCAGAAAAGGGTGCCCACTCACGGGCTTCATTGGCTGAACAGGCTGGACACGAAGTTTCTTCCACTCTTCATTGAGGATTTGGGTTTTTTCTTGAACCTTTGCAAAATTTGCCACATACAGAGCCTAGCAAAGCCAAGACAAAGTCTGTTAAGAGTCAATGCAGGTCACAAAGGAAAACTGCCAGAACTGTACACTGGAGAACTGCACAGACAGACAACCTTGCTCTTGGGACCCATCTTTACCTTTGCTCCCATATTTGCCTGGAGCCGTTTGAGCTGTCGAAGCCGCATATACTCAGATTTCACTTTTCTTTTCCAGTATGTGATGCATTTGGAAGTTGGGGGACTTGCTATATCCATTTTCCTGGACTCAGAAAGACAGATATAACAAATAACACTTGATTACTTGGAAAGGAAGGCTTCCTCAAATTCAAATGAATATGGTGCATCAGAAAGCCCAAATAATGAGTTTAAAATTTCCACTAAAAACAGATTTTGCAGGAGTAATTTCTGGTCTTAGCATGAAAAATGTTGGTGGGTGTCATCCTTTTGAGCCTTGTACATTTAGAATGGGAGCCGCAGCATGGCGGGGCTCAATGTGCAGAGATCACTTTAACATGTGTGGCTCTAGATTCTAGGCCCAGCACTGTAACAGAAACAAATAAAAAGGATGTAGAACATTACAGAGAATGCCTGCAATCTAATCTCATCACTTGGGAGACAGAGAGGCAGGAAGATCAGGAGTTCAAGGCCAGTCTGCTCCGTATAACAAGTTCCAGGCAACCATGAACTACGGAATAAAACTGTCTCAAGAAACCCAAGTGGGATGAACCTCAGTGGCAGAGCACTTGCCTGGCATGAGCTAAGACCCTGAGTTCAATCCCCAGGCAATCCCTGTCCTCAATTACAGATGCCTCATAGTTATTAGAGACTTGATTTTTTTACTTTGGATCCATTGATGACCATTCACTAAATTCAATTTTATTTTGACTATTTTTAATTACAAGTATGTGTGTATCTGTATATGGGTATGTGCATGTGCAAGAGCTGAGTTTTTTAGAGTATTCAAACCTGGCTAAAGTCACAAGCAGTTATGAAGTAGCCCAGTATGAATGTTGTAGCTGAACCTAGTTCCTGTAGAAGAGCCACAACTCACTACCTGTAACACCAGTTTCAGAGGCTCTGACACCCTCTTCCTGCCTCCTCAGGTACTATAAGCACATGATGCATAGACATTTATGCAGGCAAAATACCCATATTCATAAATAAAAATATACATCTTTTAAAAGGGAGAGAGGGATTTTTTTTAATCATTCATTCATTCATCCATTCATTTCTTCTACACACTGTTGCTGGGTCTGTGTGAGGGTTCGAATACCCTGCAACTGGAGTTACAGACAGTTGGGAGTGGCCATGTATGTGCTAGGAACTGAAATCTGGTCCTCTGGAGGAGCAGCCCGTGTTCTTTGCTGAGCCATCCCTCCAGCCCAAGAGAAGGGGAATGTTTGTATCAAATCCAAGTTCAGACTCACAATCTCACCTCCACGTCAGCAGCAGACCTACGGACACTGACCACACTGAGAATTTCTTTTGGAGGTGGGGTTGGATTACATTTGGAAGGTTTAGAGAATTTAGTGTGATATGCTCTACTTACCTCATGGAATGCAGCGGGAAGTGTTGACTTTATAATGTACCTCTGTTCTGCAGACGAATGGCAAGATCTAAAGGTAAGAAGAAATGTTCAGCTTCTCATGAGAACAAACAAAAGGGGGTTTGCTGAATTAGCACGCACGTTCAGCTACAGAGCCTCTAAGCAGGATGCGTCCCTAGGAGCAGAAACCTCAGGGTCTCGGCTACCAGTCCGCACAGGAAGTCAAGCCTCAGAGATGCTTGATCTTGAACACTTTAGAGAGTTGCTTTCAAAACTCCTCCTAGGGCTAGAGAGCTAGCTCAGAAGAGCACTTGCTGCTCTTGCAGGGGACCTCCACAGGCACCACATACACACAAACACACATGCATGGTGCACATACATACATGCAGGCAAAACCACCACCCACATAAAATAATACAATAAATATTTTCCTTTTCTTTTTTTTTTCCTTTTCAAGACAGGGTTTCTCTGTGTAGCCTTGGCTGTCCTGGAACTCACTCTGTAGACCAGGCTGGCCTCGAACTCAGAAATCCGCCTGCCTCTGCCTCCCAAGATCTAGGATTAAAGGCGTGTGCCACCACTGCCCGGCAGTTATTTTCATTTTATGCGTAGGAAGTGTTTTGCCCACAAATATGTATATACATCATGTGTGTATAGTATGCACAGAAACCAGAAGAGGGTATCAGCTCCTCTGTGACTGCAGTTTCAGATGATTGGGAGGCACTCACTACGTGGTGCACGCAGTCTCTCCAGCCCTGAGAACCACTTCTATTCACTTAGTCAAACACTGTAAAGTTTCAAAAATCATTTCAAGGAGCCATGAAAAGCTAAAATTCAAAACAGAAACAAGTGGTTTCAGACTGTGTGTGTATGTGTATGTGTGCTTTTTGATATATAACCTACATTGGCTTTGAACTATTGATTCTCCTGCCTTAGCTTCAAAAGTGCTGGGATTTTAGGTGTCCACTACCACATCTAGCTTTGTGAACCAAGGAAGCCTAACGTTAAATGTCAACCTTGCTACTTGGAGCTCACCCTGGACACGATCTCAAAAAATACAGTTAAAGAACATGCTACGTATGATTAAAGGTGCGTACCAAAATATGTAGTTATTAACAACTGTTCTACTAGTTTGTATATATCAGAAATTTCAACTTTAAAATATTTTTAATCTATTTTTACAAGGGGGAAGGCTGTACATATGCATGTGGTGCCTACAGAGACTGGAAAGAGACAGACAGATCCCCCAGAACTGAAGTTATAGGTGTTTGTGAGCCTGGCTTGGGTCAGGTGACTGAACTCCGGTCCTCCAAAAGGGCTACTAGAGTCCTAAATCACGAAGTCTCTTAAGAATCATTTTTTAGGGCTGGTGTGATGGCTCAGTGGGTAAGAGTACCCAACTGCTCTTCCAAAGGTCCAGTGCTCAAGTCCCAGCAACCACATGGTGGCTCACAACCATCCGTAACGATATCTGACGCCCTCTTCTGGTGTGTCTGAAGACAGCTACAGTGTACTTACATATAATAAATAAATCTTTTTTAAAAAATCATTTTTTATTAGGGGTTGGGGATTTAGCTCAGTGGTAGAGTGCTTTCTTGGAAAGCACAAGGCCCTGGGTTCAGTCCTCAGCTCCGGAAAAAAAAAAAACTTTTATTTGCATGTGTGCATATATTTCACAGGTGTGCAGGTCCCTGTAGAGACAAGGAAGAGTTTTGGATCCCCTGTGCTGGAGTTACAGGTCACTGTAAGCTACCCAATGTGAGTGCTGGAAACCAAACTCAAATCCTCTGGAAGAGCAGCAAGCATCTCTCTAGCCCCAGGCAAAATTTAAAGCCAATAAATTTTTATTTTTGGATTTTACATGTTGTGGTTTTTTCACTGCTCATGAAGTCCACTTTAAGTCCCCTAAAGCTAAAGTTCAACATTTTTCAAAATTGACCCATTTTGTTTAGTTTTGTTGCTTGAGACAGGGTCTTTCTTGTAGTTCTGATTGGCCTGGAATACACTTTGTGGACCAGGCTGGCCTTGAACTCAGATCTGTCTGCTCTACCTCCTGAGGACTGGGATTAAACAGGCATGTGTCAACAAGCCAAAAAGCCCACAATTTTCAAATCTCAGCTTCTTTTATCTCCATTTAAATCATGGACATAACTGATAACTTCAGAGTTTTCCATCAGAAATCTACAGTATTTCATTTCTTAAAATCATTTACTTCAGGACAGGTTGACTGCCTGGCTCTCAACTGTTGGCATCCTAAGATGGCCTGTTTTGTTTTTTTTTTTTTTTTTTTGAGACAGTCTATAGTTAGACTATGTCCTGCCTACAGTTATTATATGTGAGTGCCATTACACAATGGCTTCTGCTCTTATCACTTTGGCCCTGAACAAAGGGAGTAACAAGCCTACTCCAGGAAATGAAGAAGTACTTCCAACCACAAACAGGACTGGCTACCTTGGGAACCTTAGGAGACAGTGCAGCCTTCTTTAACAAAGGCTGTCTCACTGCTCTTACTCCTCCCCGACCTCTCCTCCCTTCCCAAACACAAGCCTCATTTTTTTGTTTGTTTTTAAACGAGTCATGCTTTGTAGACCAGGCTGGTTTTGAACTCAAGATCATTCTGAAAGCAGCCTCACAAGTGCAAGGATTACAGAAATGTTCCATGTTTTGAAGCAGCAAACTCAGAACAGATCACTCTATCCAACTGAAACTGGAGATTAGTAACAGGGAAAAACAAACTCAACTGACAGCTGCTCCCAGTACAGTTCTTATGGTACAGGGAGCGTGGGAGTGCTGGCTGTGGTGATTAATAGGTGGTGAGGGTAAGAGTAATAGCTGTGGTAGTGGTGGTGTGTGTTTGGAGTTCTTAGGGGAAATGGTCACAGAAAAATGCCAGAATTTTCATTAGAGTCCTAACTGAACTGCTATCTCCTATATACAGTCTGTTGGGAGATGACAGTAAGCAAACAATCCAACAATTAATGGTACCATGTAGAATTTTTCTCAAGTGTTTTATTTGGCAAGGAGTACACACACACATAAAAAACGCCCTAGAGTTTTAACTAGTAACAATGCAAAATAAAGCTCACTTCCTCTTTTTACAATTTAAGTGGTATGTGAATCTTGCGTGTCCAAGAGCCATATTTATCTCACTTTTTGATCTGCCTTCGATAAAAGTTTACTTGGCAGATGATTTCTCACAGAATGTAGAAAGCAGTGAAGACACTGTGGAGACAGGTAGACACGGTCAAAAAACACTTGAAAGGGCTAGAGACACGACTCGTAAGTTAAAAGCATTGTACGCTATTCAAGAGGACCTGAGTTCTATTCCCACAACCTACATGGCAGCTCACAACCATATGTAGTTCCAATCCCAGAAGATCTGACACCCTTTTTGGACCTCCCCTACAACCAGGGGAGGTAGTGTACACTCATATACACTAAATAAAAATAAAATTTAAAAAACTAAACACGAGGCTGGAGAGATGGTTCAGTGGTTAAGAGCACCGACTGCTCTTCCAGAGGTCCTGAGTTCAATTCCCAGCAACCACATGGTGGCTCACAACCATCTGTAATGGGATCCGATGCCCTCTTCTGGTATGTCTGAAGACAGCTACAGTGTACTTACATATAATAATTAAATCTTAAAAAACAAAAACAAAAACAAGACACAACCCTTAAGTACAGCTACATGATGGCACAGCAGCAGCTGGATCCTACTAAATGGTTATCACAACAAAGTCGAGAAAAAAGCAAACAACTGAGCATTTGGAACCGGCTTGGAGAAAAATGGAGTCATGTATCTCAGGCACAGGAAGTGGCCCAAAAAATACTGTTTCCATAACCATTTTATTTATTTATTTATTTATTTATTTATTTGTTTGTTTATTTATTTATTTATTATGTCTAAGTACATTGTAACTGTCTTCAGACACACCAGAGAGGCCATCAGATCTCATTACAGATGGTTGTGAGCCACCATGTGGCTGCTGGGATTTGAACTCAGGACCTTTGGAAGAGCAGTCAGTTCTCTTAACCACTGAGCCATCTCTCCAGCCCCTCCATAACCATTTTTATCAGCACTTACATTTCAGTTAAGAATTAGTCTTCCATCAGAGTCACTGTACACTGAAGATATCCCAAAACATACTGTTTGGGGCCTAAGTCTTCATACAGTTAACTTCAGCTCCACAAAAACAGCTCAATAGAGAAGAGCACGTCAAACAGATTATAAAAGACTCACTGGAAAAATGCAAATTAAACACACTAAGGCCACTTGCTGCTCTTCCAGAAGACCTGAGTCCAGTTCCCAGCACCCACATTTGACCACCTCTAATTCCAGCTCCAGCAGATCTGTCACCCTCCTCGGGCTCCAGGGATACCTGCACTCATGGATACATAGAAGCAATTAAAAATAAACTTCAAAAAATAATGAGATTGTAAGTATACTCACTAGTATGGCTAACTTAGAAAAAGGCTGATAAAATTAATTATAAATGAGTGCGTGAAGCAAACAGAACCGCGGCACTGCAGGTGAGAATGTGAAATTTGAGTAAAGGTTCTTGCTGCCACACCTGACAACCTGAGTTCCAGCCCTGAAACGTACATGGTGGAGAAACCACTCCTGAAATATATCCTCTGACCTCCTGTGTGCACACAAAGAAAAACAAGAAGCAAAGTGCAACATATGCTTACCACACAACTTGCCACAGAAGAAAAAAACAGCACCCAACACACACAGAGACACACAAAGACCACACCTGGTTCTTCACTAGTTAATAATCTAGTTAGTAAGCAAAATAACAAAGGCTTTGGAGCCATGTGGCACCATAGCTTCTTAATTGTCCCATCTTGTTTTTTCCATTTTAATTAAAATTTATTATCAGATTTATTTTATGTCAGTGTTTGGTCTACATGTACATATGTATGCCGCGGAAGGGCAGTGCCCTCAGAGTTCAGAAGCTGGTATCAGTCAGATCCCCTAGAGCTGGGGTTATGGGCCATGTGGGTCCTGGGACCCAAGTCAGCATCCTCTACAAAAGTAACAGGATACTCTTCAACAGCTGAGCCATCTCCTCAGCCTATTGTTGTTTCATCCTCAATTCATAATAGGAATGGGAAGGAGGGTTAAACTATGGACATAAGATATATAAAATGGAGGCTAAAGAGATGGCTCAGTAGTTAAGAGCACTGACTGCTCTTGCAGAGGTTCTGAGTTCAATTCCCAGCAACCATAGCGTGGATCACATCATCTGTAATGGGATCCGATGCCCTCTTCTGGTGTCTGAAGACAGCTACAGTGTGCTCATATACATAAAATAAATACATCTTTAAAAATATATATCTAAATTGAGTCACTAGTTTCAATTTCATCAACACTTGTACAGAATGAGTTCTAGGACAGCCAGGGCTCAAAACAAACAACAAAATGCCAGTATCTCAGATCCTCCATCAACCTCACCTCAAGGATGCTAGGTCGTCATGGATAACCTTGAACTACTGAACCACCTACCTCTATCTCCTTAGTACCAGAATTACAGACATGGACCACCATGCCTGGTTTGCTGTGAACCACAATCTTAACTAAAGAACTCTAATTAACATAAATATTTCCTAGTGTTCAATAGAACCAGGCCATCCCCACTGCAGACAAGAGTAACAAAAATCAAAACGGATTTGGTTTTCTCCGGGGATGCTTTTTTTTTTTTTTTAAATTTCCAGGACCAGTGGAAGAGAGCTGCCTTGAAGATATACAACCACATTAGCCTGCTATAGGCAGGGCCCTGCCCTAGCTGATTATGAACTACATCAGCATAAAGTTTTGTTGGGGACCATCCATTATCATTCAATAAAAACCAGACTCTTCGGTTAGACATGAGTCAGAACATCCACAGAAGGCTTTAGAAGGGTGTGTGCGCCACATCCCCTCAGATGTTTCCTTTTTACAGATGGTTCTTCCAGGTTTACATACTTTTGTGGTTGTTTTGACACAGAGTTTCATTTAGACCAGGCTGACCTTGAAAAGGCTGGCCTTGAACTCCTAAGCCTCCTAATTCCATTAACGGAGTTCTGGGATTCTAAGGCTGCAACATCACAACTAGCATCCTGTTTATGTGATTAAGGTCTTCTCTCCTAACATGCATTCACTCCTATGTGAGCTGGTTATCTCCCTTCAGAGCCACAACTGGGTTTCCAAGGCTGAAAACAGGTTTCTCAAAAATCAAAAGACTGGGGCAGCGGTCAAACCTTCTCAGGCTGGAAAGACATCCAATGTCCTTTCCTCGTCTTAAAATCTTTGGGTGGAGGGTGAGTCATACCTTTTAATCCCAAGAGGTAGAGGCCTGAGGATCCTGTGAGTTCAAGGCCTGCCTGGTGTACAGGGAGAGTTCAAAGATAGCCAGGTGCTATGCAGAGACCAAAATCAACAAAAATATTCATTGGGCTGAAGATTTCTTATTCTGAGATATCATGTAGCAAATGTACCCCAAAAGTCTCTACATTTTCAATGTCCTCCCTGTACATATCCAATTCTTTGTGATCCTTGGCTCTGTTTCCCAAGGCATAGGTTCCATACTTTGGCTAATCAGTTTACCCACACCTCCAACACTAACCTCCATCTAATCTATTTCCATTCTCTTCCTTGTGCCCCACCACCTACATCATCTCAGTGGTCACTTTGACCAAAGTAAGCTCGTCCCACATGGTGAAAAGCCTGCTCAGCGGTTAAGAACACTTGTTGCTCTTGCAAACAACAAGGACTGGCTCAGTTCCCTGCTCCCACATGGTGGTATGTAAGCATCCTTAACTCTAGTACCAAGGGATTCGATGTCCCTGGAACCATCCATACATAGAGTGCACACACATTAAAAACAAACAAACAAACAACAACAACAACAACAAAAACCCAAACAACTAAATCTTAACAATTCTCGCCAGGCGTGGTGGTGCACTCCTTTAATCCCAGCACTGGGAGTCAGAGGCAGGCGGATTTCTGAGTTCGAGGCCAGCCTGGTCTACAGAGTGAGTTCCAGGACAGTCAGGCTACACAGAGAAACCCTGTCTCGAAACACGCCCCCAAAAAAAATTCTCTTAAAGCTTTGTCTCACATCTACTTCCTGACAAGTTATGTCCCAAATATAGCACCTTCCCTTTTACTTCGGGATGCGTTCATTTACATATCGTTTCTGGGAATTCTGGGGACGGGAGAGACAGTCACAGTTTGAAGACAAATCCTCACTCAAACCCGGAACTAAAGTGAGGCGAGTTAGACCAGCGACAAGGTCCGGGAGCAAAATGTTGAGGAGGTGCCGCGCGACCCCGGGAATCTCGACCCTGACACTTGGGCGTCTTAAGAACCTCTCACACTTGGCGGGCATCTCGGCCTGGCCACCCCTTCCTCAACATCACTCAAAGCCTCTGCGAGCCCGAGCCACCCGGGCCTCTGGCCCTCCCGCTTACAAGAGTCAGGGTCCCCTGGCAGACGCCAAGGCCCACCCACGTTGGCACGGGCCACCAGCCGGGTCCGCCCCCGCCGCGCCCCCTCCGCCACGCGGCCCCCCGCAGCTCGCACGCGCTGTCGCCCCGGGTCCCACCACACTCGGGACGACAGGCTTCGCGCTACCCCGGGTCAGGCAATGGTGTGGCCCTCAGTTTCCTCATTTCTTCGCCTCCCCAGCCCTGAGGTTCAAGCGTCACGCCAAGCCCAGGCCCGGCCCCACCGCCCAGCCCCGTCTTGTTTACTCACTCACCCTCCATCCTGAGACGCAGCCACCCGCCACTAGGACGCCTGCGCGCTACGGCCACGCCCCTGCGCCGCGGCCACGCCCCGCGCCTCCCCTCCGTGCGCGTGCGCACTCTGAGGGTGGATCACCTGGGCTGCGGTCTTCGCAGGTGTGTGTTTTCGCTAAGGTGATGTAGCTCTAGTCCGACACTTTCCTAGGTGGCGCTGTCAGAGAAAAGTCATCCTGGAGCCACAGATCTCTTCTTGAAGACTTTATTCAGCAGCGCACCATTGCCAACCGTGTTTAGACAACTTACAAGTCAAATTTTGGAAGACAGCCTGCCTCTGCCTCCCAAGTGCTGGGATCAAAGGTGTGCGCCACCACGCCCGGCTTGAGAATATTGTTTTAATATTTATTTATTTATTTATTATATGTAAGTACACTGTAGCTGTCTTCAGACACCCCAGAAGAGGGCATCAGATATCATTACGGATGGTTGTGAGCCATCATGTGGTTGCTGGGATTTGAACTCACGACCTTCAGAAAAGCAGTCGGCGCTCTTAACCGCTGAGCCATCTCTCCAGCCCTCGAGAATATTTTTTAAACCTCTCCACAAGATACTTAATATTACAAAAAGGGAATAGTAACTATAGAGGCAAGAAATATCCATCATCAGAAACGAACAGGTTCTTTTTTTCAAAATATTTTATTATTTATTTATTTGCGTATGTGTGTTTTAATACATGCTATGGTGGTTTTTGGTTTTGGTTTTTTGTTTTTTTGGGGGGGGTGGTTTTTCGTTTTCGTTTTGTTTTTGTTTTTTTCGAGACAGGGTTTCTCTGTGTAGCACTGGCTGTCCTGGAACTCATTTTGTAGACCAGGCTGGCCTCAAACTCGGAAATCTGCCTGCCTCTGCCTCCCAAGTGCTGGGATTAAAGGCATGCACCACCACTCCCCGGACTTTTAGTTATTTTTTAACGATGCATTTGTTTGTTTTAGTGTGTGTGTGTGTGTGTGTGTGTGTGTGTGTGTGTGTGCCTGGGTGTATGTATCTGTACCATGTGTTTGTGGGCATACTTGGAGGCCAAAAGAGGCCATCAGATCCCCTGGGACTGGAGTTGCTAACCGTAGTGAGGTACCATGTAGGTGCTGAAGATCAAATCTTGGTCCTTTTTAAAGTCGCCTTTGTTCTTATCCACTGTACCATCTCTCCAGCCTCCACTATTCTTTTCCTTTTATCAAAAACTTTGGAGGTAGGTATAGTGGTGGCACACATCTTTAATCCCAGCACTTTGGAGGCAGAGGCAGAGGCAGGTGTCTGCAGAAAAGGGACTGAGGTGCATATTTTACATATCAAAGTGGACCTGGCCTCCAAGTTCTCCCAGCAACCCTTCAGTTCCTACCTGGCATACCCTGCCCCCAACCCTGAACTTTCCAGCCCAGGGGCTGGGCTGCTGTTTCTCCAGAGAGGTTCTTCCCTGTATAATCCAGACATTTCTCATGCTGGCGCTATCCGGCTCTGCTCGCGCGCTCAATCTCTCTCTCTCTCTCTCTCTCTCTCTCTCTCTCTCTCTCTCTCCTCCCTCCCTTTCTCTTTTCCTTTCTCTCTTTCCCTCTTCCTCCCTAGCCCCACTTCCCCATGGCAACTCCCCTAGCCACAATCCTTGAGGGCAGAGAGCAGCTTCCTAACAAAACTGCCTTTAATTAATATAATCTGGCTTGAATTGGCTCATTTCACCGGCAGCAGAGAAATAACCTATCAATAGGTAGGTAGATTTTTATGAGTTCGAGGCCAGCCTGGTCTACAGTTAGTTCCAGGACAGCCAGAGCTACATAATGAAACTCTGTCTCAATAAATGAATACAGAAAGGAAGGAGGGATGGGAGGAAGGGAGGGAGGGAAGGACAGAAGAAAGAAAAGAAAAAGAGAGAGAGGAAAACCAACCTTTGGGTTTCTAGGCCAATGAGCTGGCTCAAAGTAAAGGTGCTTTCTGTGCAAGCCTGGTGACCTGGTGACCTAGGCTTAATCCCCACAATCTACACAAAAGTGAAAGGAGAAAAGCAACTCTACAAAGTTAATCCTGGGACCTCAAAAGTGGCCATGGCACTCCCACCCACCCACGCACACCCACTGCTGCTGCTGCTGCTAGTAGTAGTAATAATAATGATAATAATAAATTTAAGCCGGACGTGGTGGCACATTCCTTTAATCCCAACATTTGGGAGGCAGAGGCAGGTGTATTTCTGAGTTCGAGGCCAGCCTGGTCTACAAAGTGAGTTCCAGGACAGCCAGGGCTACACAGAGAAACCCTGTCTCAAAAAACCAAAAAAAAAAAATAATAATAATAATAATAATAATAATAATAATAAGTTTAAAAGCAAAAAAGCCATTTTATTGTTTTCCTCTTGTATCTATTTGTCCAATAACCAATTAACTTAAGTATTCCTTTATGCTGTTTTGGGTCTTTTTTCTTCTCTGTAACCTTGGCTGTCCTGGAGCTCACTCTGTAGACCAGACTAGCCTCAAATTCAGAGATCTGCCTTCCTCTTGCCTTCCAAGTACTGAGATTAAAGGTATGTGCCACCATTGCTCGGCATTCCCTTATAATGTTTAATCAATCTAAGGGACAGCCTGGGCTTTCGGCGTTGTAAAAACATTTGAAGTAATTATAGAATGTAGCCAAGTTTGAGACCCACTGCATTGCATTTATAATTAGTGAAGTGTTGCCAGAGACAGAATCTCTGAAGTGATAGAAATAAGATTGAGCCAAAGGTGCAAGAACACAGGCAGAGGTTTCCTGGATTTCAGTTCAGGAGCAGAAAGGTCTCAGCACTGACCAAAGAGATCAGACATTTTCCCCAACAAAGAGGAATAAGCTTCTATTGATTCACTGGGGTGGGCTAAAGGGCCAGCCTCACCTTGCCTGGAGAAGGTCAGGTGCTTGACCGGATACAACTGCGACAAAAACATGAGACTGAGGTCAAAGAAATCACACACCAAGCTTTTAACAGGGAGAATGCTGAGCTAGGGGCCCTAGCTTCTTTGCCTTCTATCCTCTTGTGGCAATACCTGACTTTCTCAAAATAATGTGTGTTATCTACAGAGAGGTTGAGAAGATCTGAATATCCGAGAGACATAGTGAGAGATTTGGGAACCACCAACAGGCTGATAACTGAAGCCAAGGGAGGGGACCCGGCCTTGGGAGGTGTGCCAAGTAACAGCGGGAGATGCAAAAAGAAAGACATTTGAGCTAGCAGAGGCAGCACGGCTACAGGGATGTTTCTGAAGTGGCAAGAAAGGGGGTTGAAACGATTCCTGGGGCTATGGAGGATGAGAGTTGGGGAGCTCACCAGAGTCCCACCTCGTCATTCATCCTAGCAGTCTTCCTCTTTCACCCCCAATCTTACCCCTCTGTTCCTCACAATAATTGGCATGGCACTAACCACAAGGTTAAGTAAGCCTCGTCAGTGAAGGTCTATCCTTGTCATTATCCTCCAGAAGAAGGTTTATGGGGCGAAATGTTGCTTGCCAGTGTGTTCCTTCTTCTTGGGCTGGGCTAGGTATCCTCCCGCACCCCAACCCCCCAGATCAGGCACTTTCTCAGCTGACAATGTTCTTCCAGATACCATCAGCCAGCCTTTGTTTGGCCAGCTCTTCTAAATCTCTCTCTCTCTTTTTTTTTTCTTTTGCAACCCTTTAGGTCTTTGTTGGGTGTGGGCTGGTTACAATGACATCTGCTGACCAGTGGTCAGCAGCTGGACCTTTGAAAAGCCAGCATCTCAGCCTCCTCTCTTGGCCCCACCCCCAGCCACCCTCTCCTCTCTGTCCCACTCCCAGGAAGCTGCAGAGAGAAAGGAATAGCTGTGCCTGCTTCTGGCTTCTCACTCTGCATCTTGCTCTTAAATTGGAGGCCTCTGGGGCCAGGAGAAACTGGACACAGTGTGCCGAGCACTCTAATAGGACTGGTTCTTTTTTTTTTTTTTTCTGAAAGTTCCCCTATTGCGGAAAAATAAAATTATGTGTTTAATTTCTGAAACCCAATGCCTCATTTGCCTTGGCAGCCATTCTGCCTGGCTTGGCTGAGAGTCTGGCAACACAAGTAGACTGATTAATACCAGCTCAACTTGCTCCCTGGAGGAAAGTGTTATTTACTTGACTATTTTCTTAAATCCTCTTTAATTGACTTGTATTTCAATATAATCATATTGGTTTTAACATGTTCTGTCTCTGACTACCGGCCCCAATGAGGCCCAGAAGAGCTCCCCACTCTGTACGCCTTCATTCCCTTCACAAAGCAAGATTTTGTTCAACCCAGTGATTAGAAATGGAAGATCACGTGCTCTACTCCTCCTGGGATGGGCAAATTCTAAGTGAACTTTCATCCCGTTAGTCCTGGATCCCTGGTAAAAAGGGAAAGAGATGAGGCTTCTCAGAAGGTCAACAGGGCTTTCCATATTCTCCTTTCCTCCCTTCCGATCTGAGATCCCTTCAGATAGCAACACCACCCCTATGTCCTGACCCTCCCTTGTGAAGCCCCCAGGGATATCAAATAGCAAGTGTTGGAGGGGGACACAGAGGGACTGTGGAAAGATTGGGCCCCAGATTTCCCCAACAGTGAAGTGTAAACACAGCTGTGGAGATGGGAGTGAGGCGTCCTCCCTCCCCCAGTTCCCACCCAGAAGCAGAGAAAGGCTGCCTGCAGCGAGCAACCAAACAGGAAAACAAAGCAAGGCGCAACCTAAACGCCCAGCAGGAAGGTCACCAGAAACTGGGGCTGCTGCCCAGGACGTGGTGTGACCAGTGGAAGAGTCAGACCCCTCCCTGAATGCTTAGGGGCCAATACAATTCCAAAGCCAGTGGAGGTCTGGACATGATGGAGCCTGGAACCGTGGCTTGATTCTGGAAGCCTCTCTGTTGCTGGACACTTTGTCCTCTGAGCTCGGAAAACTCACTTTCTGCCTTCGGTACTTAGCCTCTGGCCCCTAGTGGCTTAGGGATAGTAAGAATGCATTTGATTCAGCAAGCAAGAGCAAGCCCACAATAAACCCTTGTCCGGGGCAGTTAGAAACTTCAACGCTGAGCCTCCAAGCCAAAACATTAAACAGGACTTCCTCAGCCTTTGTTAATTACGAAATAAATAATTCCAGCAGGAGGAGCTTGCCTCTTCAGGAGATTGCTTGATGGGGAGGTTGTGTGGGTGGGTGAGGAAGGACGGGCACTGTGGTACTCTAAAAGCTCCAACCCCACTGCTAGGCTGATGCTATACCCATCTCCCTCTCCAAGTTCAGCTCAGTTACTGCAGGACCTTGATCTCTCGGGACACACCTTTGGCATACCCCACCCCCCACCCCCGGGCAGCAGCAGGGTAGTAGCTCTGGTCAGCTGGACAGTTAATGAGCTGTGCTTCCTTTCTGGCCATCGGGAGCCTCAACCGTAAAAGTGAAATTGCAGAGCTAGAGAAAACAGAAAGAACAGCGGCTGACAAACATTAAGCTCTCCTGCGCCCGCCCAGGCCTATGCGCAATACTTTCTTTACAGGGATCCTCTCACTTCACATCGAGTCAGGAATATTCTTCTCCTCCTTTTACAGTTGAACAATTGAGGGCTTACAAGATTCTAGAACTTTCCCTCAGGCTGTGCAGCCATCAACTATAGTGGCCAGGATTTGTATCTTCACTTGCTTCCTTAGCCCATGCTCTGAGATTCTCTGCTACCCCTCCCTCCTCTGAGGTCTTCTAACTCTGACATCATGATTCTGGATTCACTCCCTGGCTTGCTGCTCTTACCAGTGGCGCCAAAAACGGAATCTCTTAGGGGCTCCAGTCTGCTGGTCCAGAGGGAAATCGCTGAAAGTTAAGGGGGCTCCTCACTTCCTCTGTACTAAAGATGCCAATCAAAGCTAGACACTCCACAGACCCCCATATCAGCAGGGAACAGTCTCTGTGGAAGACAAACAAATCCTAGCCAGGCAGGAAAGGGGAGGTCCCTTGGCTGAGTGACTTCCCCTTTCTCTTTCCTGGTGTATCAGTTTATCAGGACACACACTCCCCCCACCCCCCACCCCACTCCACTCCCAAGGACTGTATTGGTTCTGTGTAACATTGTGGTTAGGATGGGTCATCCAGCTACAGATAGATCTCTTTCAGAACAAGCATAAACATCTATATTGTTTGTAAATGAACAAAAAATAAGACGCACAAGACAGGCATGGCAGTCCAGTGTCTGTAATTCCAGCATAGGAGTCTAGCAGGGCAGTGGTGGGACACACCTTTAGTCCCAGCGCTCATTAGGCAGAGGCAGGCAGATCTCTGAGTTGGAGGTCAGCCTGGTCTATATAGTAAGTTCCAGGACAACCAGAGCTACATAGTGAGACCTTGTATCAATCCCCTTCCCACCCCGTCCCCCACCCCCAAAAAGAGCACATAGTAAATCTTTCAGAGGACCAGAGTTCAGTTCCCAGAACCCACAATAGGTGGTTTACAACATCCTGTAACTCCAGCTCCTGGGATCTGACTTCCTCTCTGGCCTCCCTAGGCACTTGTGCTCACATGGGGACACACACACACACACACACACACACCCTTCACATTTATTTATACATTTAACAACTTGTTATAGTGAATGTGACTATATGTCATCCTTGCAAGATACCTGAAAAATAGATATTATTATCCCCATTTTACAGAGAAGGACACTGAACTCGGGGGAATTGCCTCATGGTCTATGCCCTCACGCTGCTAAGAAGGAGAGCTAAAATTCCAATGCATATTAAAACTGAGTCCAAAATCTACATTATTTACAATAAAAGGAGTATTACATCATGAACACAAAATTATGAGACTGGAGAGATCCCAAAATATCTTTAAAATATAGTTGTCAAGATTGTTATCATATGTGACTATGATTATGGGTCACTTCTTTTTAATTTTAAAAAACTTGCCAGTTATTTATTTAGTGAGACATGCATATGTCACAGTGAGTGCAAGTCATAGTCTGGCCTTGAACTTGCTATGTCTCAGAGAATGACCTTGAATTTCCCTATCTTTCTGCCTTCACCTCCCCAGAGCTGAGGCAAGGATAAGCACAACCACATCTGCTTTATCTAGTGCTGTAGTGCTACAGATTGTAAGATTTGTGGTAGCTCAAAATGACCACTGTTGTAAAGAGTTAAGGAAATGTCAAGATGTTCTTTTCCCAGAATTTGCCTCCGGTCCTTAAGTTTACTCACTAAGAGATAGTCCTCTGATTGTTTAGAAAGGCCCACACAATGCCTCTGGTCCTTAAGTTTACCCGCTAAGAGATAGATAGTCATCTGATTGCTTAGAAAAGCCCACACAATGTCTCAGGTCCTTAAGTCTGCCCTCTTAATTCGGTTAAAGGTTAACCAATGATAAACTGCCATCCCTAAACTGTGACTGAGAACTGCTCTAAAATAAATGTTATAAAAGATGTGTGCTTTAGCTTGCTACTCGGGGTCGCTTCCACCCCGATTTCAGGACGACCCCAGCATGCTGGATCAATAAACCTCTTGCGTTTTGCATCGATTTCAGTCTCTGCGTCTCTGTGAGTGTAACATCCTGGACGTAAGGATTTACGGGTCTTACAAGATCAAACCAAGCCTGGTGCTCGCTGGATTGGTAAGTGCTCAAACAAGAAAGGGATGCTGAGCTGCATCGTTGGTAACTTCTTTTCAGATATGTGCATGTTCACAAAGTCCCAGGCCTTTGGTCATAAGCTTTACATGAATTGTCTATACTGATTGGTGGGGTGCATCAAGTCATCCCATTTGTCAGATATGAAGCCAGCTTAGAGGGGTAGATGCCTCAAACAAAGCCATTCACAGCTAAAGTAATGGAACTGGGATACAAACTCAAGCCTACCTAAAGGAGAGTATTCTCTTAACAACAAAGGCAACCACAGCAATAGCACTACAGATTGTTGAGAATAGCCCTGGGGCTCTTTTATTGTGATGTTAATTCTGCTTTCTTGCTCAGGTGATTTCTCCCTTTTAACTGGTCAAATCAAGGCTAGAGCCTGTGATTGGGCAGTGGAAGGGAAAGGTGGGGCTGGAAGTTTTAGAGGGGAAAGAGAGGAAGGAGGAGGGGGAGACAAGGAGATAGAGGAAGTCTGGAAGAGGAGATGGGAAGAAGATGGAGCAGAACCCGAGAAGCCACAAATAGCAAGGGATTGTTAGACCTAGTGGGGAAACCCCCACCCAATTCCCCATTCGGCGTGCACCCAAAAAATCACGAAGGACCATCTCTTGATATAATTACATGAGGACGTTTAATGACGGAGCTCCGGACCGACATGCATCCCACACAGGAGATAACAGATGTCAGATGTCGGCGGCGAGGCTCGAAAGCTAGGGGTTTTTATGGGGTAAGGGGCTTAGGGGTGTGGAATTCAGCATAGCAACACACTATCGGCGTATTCAAACATTAACAGAAAGATTACAGGGCATCAGGACTTTGTTCCTGTGGGCTGGGGGCTTATCTTTGTTCACATAGCAACCAGTTGATGTATGACTTTACCTGGCATCAAGGTCAAGGGGCAGTAGACGAAGGGGAGGTTCCGGCCAGGTGGTGTTGACCCAGACAAGATAGCCCTGCTTGTACAATCAAGCTGTTCTTAGGAATGTCTTAACAACAGCCCTGTCTGTTCTGCTTTGTTCTCGGCCCCAGGTAGGGTCTCATAGACAACTCTTTTACATGAATCACAAGACACAAAATCTCATTTTCTTTTAGGATCTCATAGTTGGGGAATAGAGCAGTGTAGTGGTAAACCTGCCCAATCTAAATGTGCAGCCTATAAATATTGTAACTGAGTTGTATGTTCTTTGCACGGGCTTATTGGGATTGGAGATTTACTGCAACAATAGACTATGGCCACATTCTGCTCTAAGTATTTTATGCCTTATTGGTAATTATCCCCTGTATTAGTCACTTGGACATCACTGTGACCACAGTACCTGAGAGAACCAATTTAAGGTAAGAAACATATATGGATTCATATACTGTGCAAAGGCCCTTTCTTAGTGACCTACTTCTTTGATGATGTTTCTAGAGAGGTTTAACTGAGGGAAGGAGAGCAATTCAGAATGAGTGTGACATCATCCAATGGACTAGGAGTCTAAGATTGAAGAAAATGGGGACTGGAAACATGGCTCAGTGGTTAATAGCTTTAGCTCCTCTTCCAGAGGTCCTAAGTTCAGTTCCCCACAAACATGCAGTGGCTCACAACAATCTATAATGAGATCTGATGCCCTCTTCTGGCATGCAGGTATACATGCAGATAGAACACTCATATACATAAAATAAATACATATTTAAAAAAAAAGATTGAAGAAGATATGGGGAAAACAGTGTTCATTTCTCATAAAGTTTCCAGAATCCTCCAAGGGTCTGCTACCAGCTAGGAATCAAGTGTTCAAAATGTAGACCTGTGAGGAAGATTTCAGATTCAAACTATAACATACAGCACAAATAAAAAAATATATATCAACTTAAGGAAGGAAAGGTCTATTTTGGCTCACAAAGCAGCAATTTTCAGTCTGGGGCTGGCATATAAGAAGATACCCTGGATATCAGATATTTAGATTATGACTTGTAACAGTAGCAAAATTATATTTATAAAGCAGCAATGAAAATAGTTTGGGGGGCTGGAGAGATGGCTCAGTGATTAAGAGCACTGACTGCTCTTCCAGAGGTCCTGAGGTCAATTCCCAGCAACCACATGGTGGACTCACAACCGTCAGTAATGGGATCCAATGGCCTCTTCTGGTGTGTCTGAAGACAGCAACAGTGTACTTGTATACATAAGATAAATAAATCTTTCAAAATAATAACAACAACAACAATTATTATTATTATTATTATTATTATTATCTTATGGTTGAGGTGACCACAACCTGAAGGACTATCTCACTACGTTAGAGAGTATAATCCACCATGACAGGAAGGGCGTCTGCACAGGTGCCCACAGGATCCAGAAGAGAGTATCAAATTCCCTGGAGCTAGAGTTACAGGAGGTTGTGAGCTGCCTAAAGTGGGTGCTGGGAACTATGTATACGAGTACACTATAGCTGTTTTCAGATACACCAGAAGAGGGCATCAGATCCCATTACAGATGGTTGTGAGCCAGCATGTGGTTGCTGGGAATTGAACTCAGGACCTCTGGAAGAGCAGTCGGTGCTCTTAACCGCTGAGCCATCTCTCCAGCTTCAAGTTACTCAACTTTTCTGAGCCTCGGTTTCTTTGTCTGTAATTCAGGTTCCTATCGTACCTCGTTTGTTATTCACCTTTCAAATGATGCAAGCTGCATGAAGCTTTGGACATCCTGCCTGGCATCACCAGGACTTGGCTAACTGTGTAGTATATAATCTATGTTATGTGATATCCAGGTTCTTGGCTAACTGTGTAGTATATAATCTATGTTATGTGATATCCAGGCTCTTGAGATGCTATGAGACCGTACTTCCAAGGATGGCTTCACAGGCTAGCCATGAGGGACAGGGCGAGGGTCACAGCAATCTTTGCATCTGGCAACTGGATCCTGAGAGTGACAATGAGTCAGCCTCAGGTACTTAGGGACTAGCTGTGTTCTCAGCAGAGCAGGGCGTATGCTGTGGTCATTTTGGCCACGGTCCTTCTCAGTCACGCTGTCTGACTGGCATTCTTGTAAATCTGGCCTGGGTTCTTTTCAGAAAAACAGCCTCTATTATATGATGTCATGGTCCAGCCTGGGTCAGAGAAGGAAGAGAAAGCAGTTTGCACACACATCTTGTTTCCAGATGAGTCCATCCTCTCCTAAAAAATAAAAAAAATGGAAGAAAGAAACCAACTATTTCTGTCTTCCTTTCAGAACTCAGTAGAGCTGGTGGAATAGCTCAACTGTAGAGGGTATGTTTAGTATGATGGAGACCCTGAAACCAAACCCAGTACCCAGTACTTGACCCCCATCAAAAAATAAAAAATAAAAAATAAGACATAGTAGGGAGTAAGATTTTAATCTGAGCTAGGAAGTGGGCGATAAAGCATACGGTTAAAGCAAGGCCCTTAGCGTCAAGCTATCCTGGATTCAAATCTTAACTTTATATAGCTCATTGGTGGAACACTCACCTAACATACACAAGACCCTAAATTCAAATCCAAGCACCATATATGCACACCAAAAAAGTGTCAGAGACATATAATGTAACACACAAGTGTTCCATGAATGGTAGTTACTATCAAATCCCCAGTGCTGGATGAAAAGTGCTAGTCTCTCAGTACCTGGGACTCTCAGTGCTGATGCTGGGACCCAGGGCCAGATGTCAGGATTGCTGTCTCCTTCCCTGTTCCTCAGAGCTGTCCTGTGAGGCCATCCCCATGCCCTCGAACCCACCCCAAGGAGCCTGGCTGTTATATAACATGGGAAGACTATACTTTCAGGGATCATTTTTATAGTTCATTCATTATACAGTACAAGGCCTAACACTTTCAAGCCCTGAGAATGCCATGTAGGATGCTCAGTTCTTCAAACAAATTGCTCCATCTTAGACTCGTACCTCTGTTAAATTGGAGGCCCAACCCCTTGCCTTTTACCAACTGGGAACCAGGTTTCCTCCGAGAACCATCCTTTTCCCTGAGAAATACCTGGGTGTTCACACTAGGTGTGCCAGCCTCCTGGGGATGAAGAGGCTGGACGGAGAAATCCCATGTCTCTACCCATTTCATCTCCCTTCTCCTAGCCAGCTGGCTCCAGGCTGGGAGCTCCTCTCCTCCCTGGCGCCGGTTTTCCACCCTGAAGAAGTCTGTCTCCTCTCTGGTTTGAGAAGATTGGCCCTCCCAGCCAGGACTTCTGGTTTCCTTTATCCTGCTTCCCCCACCCCCACCTTCTCTTGCACTCTGCTTTTCATTTTGCAGTCAGCTGGGGAAGAAGCCAGTGTGTATAAACTAACGGCAGGCAGGATGCTCCATGCAGGATTTCACAGTGTAGGAGGCCTCTGGTACTTTTGACTCCCTTCTGTGATGTTCTGGCTTTGTGGGTGTGTAGGGGGAGTTTAAAGAGTATAAATGGCACCCCTTCAAAGACTTGAGTCACCCCTTTCCCTGCTCCGGGCAAGATGGCCCTTGGCCTGAAACAAGAAGGGAACTCATATGGCAGTAAGTCCCCTGCAGTCCCCTGCTCAGAAGGAATCAATCTACACTGGGGTAAGAAATCTCAGGATCGTGTCCAGCTGGACCCAAACCAGATTCTTCCACTTGCAAGCACTGGGACATAGGGAGTGGGATGGGAGCAGAGGAATAAAGGACTGTGTGGGAGCTTTAAAGACAGGACTCTGATGAATATAAAAGAATAAAATAAAGAGATATATCTATAAGCAGTATCATGGACGCTATTCAAGACATACTAGTATATATGGAGGGGAAAAAAGGCATTGAATGGGCAGGCAAGATAGCTTAGCAGATAAATGTAGCTGCTGGCTAAGTCTGACAACCTGAATTCAATCCCTGGGTTCCATGTGGTGGAAAGAAAGAATGAACTCTGACAGGTTGTCCATTCACACACACGCACACACACACACACACACACACACACACACACACACACAAACACACACATAAAAAAAAAGTGTAATAAAGCACACACCTTTAATCCCAGCACTCGGGAGGCAAAGGCAGGCAGATTTCTGAGTTCGAGGCCAGCCTGGTCTACAGAGTGAGTTCCAGGACAGCCAGGGCCACACAGAGAAACCCTGTCTCGAAAAAACAAAAAACAAACAAAAAAAGTGTAATAAAAAATTAAAGTAAATGAATAGAAGATATATTAAATCTCATTTATGTTTCATTTTCATCTAAGACATATGTAAGGCTAGAGAGATGGCTTAGATGTTAAGAGCATTTGTCGCTCTTGTAGAGGACCTGGGGTCAGTTCCCAGCCACCCACACAGTGGCTCACAACCATCTGTAGCTGCAGTTCCAAGAGATCCAATACCCTTTTCTGACCTATACAGGGACCAGGCATACATATGGAGGCATATGCAGGCAAAACATTCAGACACATAAAGTTATTATTATTAATGTTTTTTCAGATAGGTTCTCTACATAGTCCTGGCTATCCTGGAACTCTGTAGACCAGAGTGGCTTCAAACTCACAGAGAACCACCTGCCTCTGCCTCCTGAGTACTGGGATTAAAGGCATGCACCACCATCCATGCCCAGTAAGTAATAATAATGATAATAATAGTTATTATTAACTTTTATTAAATTATGGTTTCTCTGTGTAGCCCTGGCTGTCCTAGAACTTTGTAGACCAGGTTGGCCTCGAACTTACAGAGATCTTCCTTCCCTTGCCTCCCTCTTGAGTGCTGGGATCAAAAGTATGTGCTGCCATGCCTGACCAGGAAAATTACTTCTTAAAAATTTTAAATGTTGCCAGGCGTGGTGGCACACGCCTTTGATCCCAGCATTTGGGAGGCAGAGGCAGGCGGATTTCTGAGTTCGAGGCCAGCCTGGTCTACAAAGTGAGTTCCAGGACAGCCAGGGTGACACAGAGAAACCCTGTCTTAAAAAACAGAAAACAAAACAAAAAAAAAATTTTAAATGTTGAGAAGGTAAGGCAGAAGTAGGGATATAAAGTTTTCTGTATTAAATACTCTGCAGTTAGTATATATTAGTATGTTATTTGCAATAATTTTTAAAGGTTTATTTATTATTAGACATAAGTACACTGTAGCTGTCTTCAGACATACCGGAAAAGGGCATCAGATCTCATTACTGATGGTTGTGAGCCTCCATGTGGTTACTGGGATTTGAACTCAGGATCTTCGGAAGAGCAGTCAGTGCTCTTACCTGCTGAGCCAATTTACCAGCCCCCCCCCCTTTTTTTTTTTTTAATGCCTGAAATCTTAGCACCGGGGGAGGCTGAGCCAGGAGGATTTCCATTAGTCAGTTTGGATTACACAGTGAATTCCAGTCTATTGAACGTAATTATTTTTGTGGGGATTTATTGATTTATTTATTATATTTATTTATTATATGTAAGTACACTGTAGCTGCCTTCAGACACACCAGAAGAGGGCGTCAGATCTTGTTACAGATGGTTGTGAGCCACCATGTGGTTGCTGGGATTTGAACTCCGGACCTTCGGAAGAGCAGTCGGGTGCTCTTACCCACTGAGCCATCCCACCAGCCCGATGGGATTTATTATACCCCTTTTTACTCCTTAATATCTATTGTGGGGGTTCTACCCTACTTTTTTTGTTGTTGTTGTTTTAGTTTTTCGAGACAGGGTTTCTCTGTATAGCCCTGGCTGTCCTGGAACTCACTTTGTAGACCAGGCTGGCCTCGAACTCAGAAATCCACCTGCTCCTGCCTCCCAAGTACTGGGATTAAAGGCGTGCACCACCACTGTCCAGTTCTAACCTACTTCTTGTCCATACATTCCCAAGTAAATGACACAGAACACTACAATTTATTAATATGCTATAGGCACTCTGCTGGTCAGAATTTGAGCTACTTTAATTCATCTACTTGTTCAAAACTTCCCAAACGCCAGTCATGTCACTTGCTAACCTGCTATCTCCCAGTCACTTGCTAACCTGCTATCTCCCAGTCACTTGCTAACCTGCTATCTCCCTGGCTGATTCTGCTCCATCGGCCTGTCCTCAGGTCCACTTTTCTTTCTTTCTTTCTTTTTTATTTTTTAAACTTATTTTTTATATATGTGAGTACAGTGTAGCTGTCTTCAGACACACCAGAAGAGGGCATTGGATCGCATTACAGATGGTTGTGAGCCACCATGTGGTTGCTGGGAATTGAACTCAGGACCTCTGGAAGAGCAGGCAGAGCTCTTAATCACTGAGCCATCTCTCCAGCCCAGGTCCACTTTTCTTGGCCATGTGCTCCTGAGGGTTTCTCTGTCTAACATTGACCCCCTCTCCTTCTCTCTCACCGTCTCCTGGGGCTCCTCACTTGATTCTTAGTCCTGACTTCCTGTCCTCTCTGCCCCAGCCATGTATTGACCATTCAGGGACTAAGAGGGAAAACTCTTTACAGTACATAGAATAATACAGTGCTCCAAGATCAGGTTACAGCCCAGATAGGGGCACAGAACTCGGCTTCTAAATACATAGCACACAAGACTAACCCCAACACTAGGCTAGCCTTGGCTAGAGACTGAGTCCTTCTCTCAGAAAACAGAACAAAGCCAAATGAAACAAAGTTGTATATGTGCGTGTGATGATTTTAATTTTGTTTTTGTTTTTTTGTTTTTTCGAGACAGGGTTTCTCTGTATAGCCCTGGCTGTCCTGGAACTCACTTTGTAGACCAGGTTGGCCTCGAACTCAGAAATCTGCCTGCCTCTGCCTCCTGAGTGCTGGGATTAAAGGCGTGCACCACCACACCCGGCTGATTTTAATTTTTATTACATTTTATTTGCTTATTTTGTATGCATGTACGTGTACTCGGCACATTTATGGAGGCCAGAGGACGACTTGTAAGAGTCAGTTCTCTCCTCCCACCATGTAGGACCCAAGGATTGAACCCAGATCATTAGGTTTGTCAGGAAGTGCCCTGACCTGCTGACCTGCCAAGCCATCTCTCATCACCTCCACTAAGTACATAATTAATAGCAGAAGTGAGATTGGAAAGGAAGAGTAATAACCCATAAGGAGAAAAGCAAAGAACGGTGCAAATGGTGGCAAAGCCAGCTAGGTCCCTCATGAAGCTTGCACTGCTTCCAGTTGTCATGAGACATAGCTTCTTGCAATTGGAAGCTGAGGTCTAAAGTCCCCCCTCCCCCACCCTGTCTGCCTCAGAGAACCCTCGCCTTCCCAAGAGACCCTTAGTTACCAGGATGCACCCAAGGACTCAGTGAAAATATCTGTCATGGTTTGAATATGCTTAGCCCAGGGGGTAGCACTATTTGGAGGTGTGGCCTTATTGGAGTAGATGTGTCACAGTGGATGTGGGCTTTAAGACCCTCATTCTAGCTGCCTGGAAGTCAGTATTTTGCTAGCAGCCTTCAGATGAAGATGTAGAACTCTCACCACCTCCTGCACCACATCTGTCTGGATGCTGCCTTGCTTTTACCTTGATGATAATGGACTGAACCAATAAGCCAGCCCCAATTAAATGTCCTTATAAGAGTTGCCTTGAGCCAGGCAGTGGTGGCGCACGCCTTTGATCCCAGCACTTGGGAGGCAGAGGCAGGCGGATTTCTGAGTTCGAGGCCAGCCTGGTCTACAGAGTGAGTTCCAGGACAGCCAGGGCTACACAGAGTAACCCTGTCTTGAAAAACCGAAAAAAGAAAAAGAATTGCCTTGGTTACGATGCCTGTTCACAGCAGTAAAACCCTAACTAAGGGAACATCCAAATACCCAACTGCTGTGGAAAAATGGGAGAAGCGACATCAATAGGCAAGAAAGATCCCAGACTCTACCCAGCTCCCACGTTGAGGAATGACTATTACATTTTGGTTTTTTGAGACATGATCCCAGTGGTTAATCCTGACTGGCTGGGAGCTTTCTTTATAGACCAGGTTGACCTTGAACTCTCAAGAGATCCACCTGCATCTGCCTCTGAAATGCTGGGATTAAATGTCTGTGCCACCACACCTAGCCACGAATGATTTTAATAGGCTGCCCCCTTTGTGGCAAGGTGAGCATGGAGATTCCTCAAAGAAATCAAATAAAAAAATGTGACTCATATAATCCAGCTTTCTCACTCTGGGGAATAGCCCAAAAGGTCCTGTCACATTAGCCCAGTCATATTTGCACATACATGTTTATTGCTGCACTGCTCACAACAGCCAAGAAATGGAACCAGCTTTGGTTTTCAGCATAAACGAATTTTTTAAAGTGATGTAAGTGTTGGCAAGATGGTAAAGCCCTTGCTATACAACCCTGACTGCCTGACTTCAATCTCCTGAACCCAAGACAAGGCATAAAGAGAGAATTGGCTTCTGGCTTCCACATGTGCGTGGTCGGAGGGACGTGCCTATATCCCCCACCTTCCCAATAATATAATAAAGGAAAGGAAATGTCATGTCATGGCAGCTCCTGAGTGCCTGAGTGTCTCTAAAACAGCAGCAAAAACAACAATAAAACAAAAGAAAAAATAATAAACAAGGAAAACATGACACATACAGGGAGAGTTTTATTTGGTCAAAAACAAAACAAAACAAAACAAAAACAAACAAACAAACAAAAACCCTCATGTCATTTGCAGGAAAGTGGAAGGAACCAGAGATCATCATGTCAAGCAAAATAAGCCAGGCTCAAAAAGACAAATATCCGATGTATTCTCTCAACCTTAGTATCTAGATTCACAGAGAGAGAGAGATAGAGACAGAGACAAACAGAGACAGAGAGAGAGAGACGGAGAAGAGGGAGGCAGAGAACAGAGCAGGGGGGGGGTGAAATTAGAAGGAAGACTTAGTTTTCTATTGCTGTGATAAAACACAAAACAAAAGTGAACTGTGGAGATATCTTGATTTCTGAATGTCAGCGAGATATGACAGGTGATAAACATCTGCTTTCCCAAACACACTAAGTGCTTAAATCTAGAAAAAACAAACAAACAAACAAACAAAACATTCTTTGGAGGGTCAACATCACAATGCAGATTTAACTCCAAGTCCCAGTGAAAAATTGCTCTTAATACCAAGCTACCTGTATTTTTAGCCCTTTGGTTCTAAGACCATTTTACTAATGAAGATGCTGAGGTCCAATGACAGGGAAATGATATGTCCACAGAGAGATAGAGGCTGGACCTGGTCAGTGTCCGCCTCCATGTTTGGTGGTTTTACCCACTAGACAAGCTATCCCATTTAAAACCACATTTACTTTTGTCACCTTTAACCTTGACCCTGATGGCACCCAACACACACCAGGCTCTGGAACTTCTGGTCTCATGCATTGGAAATGTCTTCTATTTGCTTTCTGCTTCTCCTTTCTCACCTCTCAACCTTTCTTTCTTTCCTCCTGTCTCCCCCTCAATCTCATGGCCCAGACACTTCCTCCTTGGCCAAGTTTCCTTCTTGAAAAGGGCAGGCCCCGGGCTGGGAAGGAACTCAGTGGATGGAGAGCTTGCCTAGCATGCTTGGGGCCCTGGATTTTATTCTGCACAGCATCAACTGGGCGTGTCTGTGAACTCTTGTCATCCCAACACTCAGAAAATGGATCAGGTAGATAGGAATTCAAGGTCTTCCTTGGCTCTGTTGAGGCAAGTTGGAGCTTTAGGAGATATTGATGCGGAAGGAAGGAAGGAAGGAAGGAAGGAAGGAAGGAAGGAAGGAAGGAAGGAAGGCAAGCAAGCCCAGGGAGTTAGTGGTTAAGAGCATTTTCTGCTCTTGTACAGGAGGAAGTTCAGTTCCCAGCATTCATATCAGGTGGCTCACACTCCCCTGCAACTTCAGCTCCAAAGGACCCCCGTACTCTACTCTGGCTTCTTCAGGCACCTGCACACACACATACATATATGTGCACCCACACAAGGTGACATACATTAAAAAGTATTTAAAATGTAAAGAGTAAAAGGGCAATTCTCTGAAGAATTCTTCCATTCTTGGTCCCCAGTTTGAAGTGGCTCTGAGGCTACCTGGTTCTCTGCACCTCTGATCCTTACCAACAGAACTTTGAGGTGTTCAAAGGGCTACCCCTACCCCTTATAGCTGCCTATAATTAATTCCAGCTGCCTGTGGCCAGCTGGAAGTCTTGCAATGCTTTTTTTTTTTTTTTTTTTTTTTTTAAGGGAGGACCATAAAAGATAACTTTGGTGGACAGGAATCAGTAAACTGGGACAACAGCAACAGCTGAGTTCAAGGGTCAATGTCTGGGAGTAATTGGGAAAGTTTTGCGCTGACAGCTGTGTGCCTGGAGTTGAAAAGTGCGGCCAAACAAGCCCCTGGGCTAATTCAGGCTAATGGCTGGCTGGCCCAATATACAGCAACAGCTGAGTTGTGATAGCTGGCAGGGTCCCTGGGGGCCCAGACTGAGCCTTTGGGGCTTCCCAGTAAAACGTGACCTTAGCCAAGTCACTCAGGAAAGGAAAAAAAGAAAACCGGCTTCTCTTTCCACAAAGGAGATTCCTCCAGAGCAGGAGGAGAGCAAGGTCCTAATAGTGCATGAGAAAACAACGGACAACCGTATAAGACTCCAAGGCTGTAGAGCTGGGGAAGGTAGATTTGGGAACAGAACTTTTCAGTTCAAGTCCTGGGGTCTCTCCTTGAGCTTTAGCTGCCTCCTCCTCTATAAAATAGGTGATGGTGATAATATGCTTGCTTGCCTTGGGGCTGAGGTTCCAGGAGCAGCAGCAGCAGCAACAGCAACCACCACAGCAACAACTCACCTCAAACACTAAGAAGCACATTGGAAGTTCTAGTATCTCCCTTCGCTCTAGCAACCTGGGTAGCCATTTTCCTGGAAATGTAGTCAACTTACTTTTTGCACTCCAATATCAGGTTTGTGGGTAAAGGTCTCAGAATTTACATTGAAGGGGGTTTATTTAGACTTTAACTCCTCCCTACCCTGCTTCTCAGACCTTCTTCCTTTCTCAGTAGAGCCAGGCCCCTCTCCTCTCCGGATTTTGGCAGACATCAGTGGGTGTTCCCTGGGAAAAGAAAGTGGGGCGGGCGCAGCTCTTGACGCCGCTTCCCCCAAACTCCCCTGCCTCAGATACCCAGGCATCGGAGGCCTTTGGAGCTCCCAACTGCCTCCTTCTTCCCCAGGTCTGGGACGGCAGCTGGTCCCCACCCCTCCGGTGCGAGAAGGAGTGAACGACTGGAATCCTTCGGCTGATGCTGGGAGACTTGAGCTAGTCCAGGGAGGGAAGTGGATCGCAGTTCACGGGGTACAGGGGGAGCTGTCCAGCCCCGCAGCCCGAGCTGGAAGCGAGAGTGGGCCAGGGCGCTCCGGGCCGAGCGAGGCGCGGGTGCGGCAGTGACTCCCCCTGCAGCCCGCCCCCCACGTGGCCGCCGCCGTGCCAGCCCCTCCGAGGAAGCGGCGCAGCTTCCTGCGGCTCGGGCCGGGGATATAGGCGCCCCCGCCCGGGCCAGCTCAGCTCCGCTGCCCCTCCTCGCCATCTCACCCAAGGCGTGATGGCCCCGCTCCGGGTAGAGCGCGCCCCGGGTGGATCTCGGCTTGGTGTGACCCGCGCCCAGCGGCCGACAGCGTTGTGCCTCCCTCCGCTGTTGCTGCTGCTGCTGCTGCTGCTGGGCGGTGAGCACCGTGTCGGGCCCGGGTGGGAGATGTGGGAGGTCCGGGAGGGGAAGGGGCCTGGGACATCGAGGCCAGCACGGGACCACCCTGCGAGTACCAATCGACGTGCGGAGCACCTCTGAACTGCAGATGGGTCCTGAATACATCTCTGGGTTGGCGCAGGCCGGCTACTTCCCACTTAATGCTGCTTCCTACTTAAAAGCTGGGGTGCCTGCCCAGACCGGACGGAGAGGTCTTAGGAGGTTCAGGACTGATAAAGAGGGAGGGGGCTTTGGACCAGGATGTGATTGGGACGCAGCTGGTACCAGCCGCTCCCTTCCCTCAATAGGATAATCCCATGGGGGAGGTGGGGAGATTATTCCTCTTTATGTTCCAAAGCAGTGCTGACTTCCCAGGGCCTTGGTCACTACCCGTAAACAGGCACCACTATTCAGACCTCTCCCCACCACTATTCAGGCCTTTCCTTTCATTTCTTTATACAGCTGTCTCAGCCTCTCCGGAGTCCCTGAACCAATCTCTTCCGGAGTCCCAGAATCAATCTCATCCCACTGAGGACAGCCTTGTGTCAAAAGGTGAGTGCCTAAGTCTGTGGGAGAGTGACCTAGAGGGAAGGATAAACCCAACACGGGAGGAATCCTTTCACAAGACAACCTGAGGACCAACTGATGCCCTCTAACCTCTCTGGTGTCTCTTGGGGTTCCTATGGTCTTTCTCCCTACCACACAGGCCAGTGTCTTGCCCCAGTTGGGTAAGAAGGGCAAGACTGGGTGTGTGTGGATATGCTTTCAGGGCTAGGAAAGGAAATTCTATGCACATGATTGCCATTACAGGATCCCTGAGGCACTGAGTCCTGAGAGAGAATGCTCCTCTTAGTCACGAGTGTCCTGCTAGGGAACTTTTCAAAGGGGATTCCCTTCTCTGAAGGCAGAGGACTGTACTTTGGAAATACCTGGATCGGAAGGCTTGGAGGGAAGGTCAGGGGTGTGGTCTTTGTGAAGCCTATGTCCCCACAGGGAAGATGGAAGACTACGAAACACATGTCCTACCTTGCTGGTATGAGTACAAGAGTTGCATGGACTCTGTCAAGGACTGGTGCAACTGGACTTTGATTAGCAGGTAGGGGCAGTGTTGAAGGATGGATGGCTCAGGCCAGGAGTTGGACCTGTTCCTTGTGGGCGGGAACATCCTTCTCCCTGTGCCCATCCATTCCCTCACTCAAACCCCCTACTGCTTCCCAGGCATTACAGCGACCTGCAGAACTGCTTGGAATACAATGCAGACAAGTTTGGGCTGGGCTTCCCAAATCCCTTGGCAGAAAACATCATCCTTGAGGCTCACCTGATACACTTTGCGAACTGCTCCCTGGTGCAGCCCACCTTCTCTGATCCCCCAGAGGATGTGCTCCTGGCCATGATCATAGCCCCCATCTGCCTCATCCCGTTCCTTGTTACTCTTGTGGTGTGGAGGAGTAAAGACAGCGATGCCCAGGCCTAGGGTCCATTTCTCAGCAGCCATTTTTCCCCCCTTTTCCCTGCTGGAACCAGGAATGGCGCTCCTCCCCTCCCTACCCACTTACTCTCATCCTTCCCACAGACCTGTGGATTGGTGGAAATGGCAGCAAAGGGGACTCACGACACAATGTTTGTAGTCTTTAAAATAAAGTTATGTTTTTGTACAATATTGCCTTCCTAGTGGGGTCAGTATGGATGATAGTCCTACAGGGCATCATTACTGGGCAACAGAGCTTGAAGAATCTAGATGGCCCTGCTGTTCAGTTCAGTTCAGTTCACCTGCCCTCCGCCTCCACTTGAAGGCCATGTTCCTATACTTTTTCCTCCCAGGGAGGGGCCTTTCCTGCAGCTATCCAAACCCAGCTCCAGGAAATGAGCAGGAAGAGACTCCCTTCCGGCCTGGACAGCAGCTGGGGGCCTGTAGTTGGGAAGGTGTGGGAGGAGGGGCAAGAAAGCTCTACAGTAACTCCTGCAAGGAAGAAAGGCTACCCGGGAGCCCAGTGTTGGCCTTTCTTCGTGCCTCGGTTTACTCTAGAGCTAGAAAGAAGAAATATGATTACCAACAGGAATTAATCCGTACGAATCTCAGGCTTGAGGCTGAAGGCAATGGGGCTGGCGGGTGGGGGGTGGGGGGAGATTCCTTTACAGGATTCTACTGTTCCCCCTCTAGTAGGTTCCTGGCCTTTATCCCACATTGTCTAAGAGATCCATCATGGCCACACACTGCCCCCTGGTGTCCGCTAAGATCAACAACAAGACAACGTATAAAATCTAAAAGAAGTAGCCGGGAGTGGTGGCGCACGCCTTTAATCCCAGCACTTGGGAGGCAGAGGCAGGCGGATTTCTGAGTTTGAGGCCAGCCTGGTCTACAGAGTGAGTTCCAGGACACAGAGAAACCCTGTCTCAAAACAAACAAACAAACAAACAAAAAACTAGAAGAAGCACCAGGCTGAGAAACACGGGGTGGGGTGGGGTGGGGTGGGGTGCGTGTGTGTGTGTGTGTGTGTGTGTTCATAAATGTTATCTCTGTCACAACCTAGTTCTTAGACAGGCCCTTCTGTACGCTTCTTGAGAAATATGGATACAATATTCTATTAACACATCTACGTCTCTGCCCATTTCTGTGTATGAACAGGGTTTCCCAGACAGGGAAGATCAGTTTCCCTCACGGGGGATCTCTCCTACCCAATCCTTCCTGGGTTACACTTGCCGGGTCCCCCCAAATACAGGCAAAGCAACTTTGCTTTCTGTGAAAATACCTAATTATCTTTTGCAAGCACTCTTAGCCTCTTTAGAGGCTCCTGTTCTCCCTGCTGAAATATCTGTTTCCCAAAATGTCTATCTCCTGACACATGCCTATCTGTTTTGTAGATATATGCCTGAGTTGCTTGGGACCTTCCTATTTGTTGTCAAAGATATACTCCTCTCAGGCCACATCTGTCACCGAAGGACTTTGGTTTTGATTGTTTTTAAAGGATTTATTAATTAATTTATTTAATGCATATGATTACACTGTAGCTGTCTTCAGACACAGCAGATCCCATGACAGATGGTTGTGAGCCACCATGTGGTTGCTGGGAATTGAACTCAGGACCTCTGGAAGAGCAGTCGGTCGGTGCTCTTAACCACTGAGCCATCTCACCAGCCCTGATTTTTCTTTCTTTCTTTCTTTCTTTCTTTCTTTCTTTCTTTCTTTCTTTCTTTCTTTTTTTTTTTTTTCTTTTTTTTTTTTTTGAGACAAGGTTTCTCTGTGTAGCTCTGGCTGTCCTGGAACTCAGAGATCTCCCTGTGTCTGCCTCACAAAGGCTGGGATTACATGCATGTGCCACCACCAACCAGTAACCTAAGGATGGATGGATATATATATATATATATATTTGATTTGGTTTTTGTTGTTGTTGTTGTTGTTGTTGTTGTTTTTTGAGACAGGGTTTCTCTGTATAGCCCTGGCTGTCCTGGAACTCACTTTGTAGACCAGGCTGGCCTCAAACTCAGAAATCTGCCTGCCTCTGTCTCCCAAGTGCTGGGATTAAAGGCGTGCGCCACCACGCCCGGCCTATATATTTGAAACATGGTTTCTCCAGCTGTCGCAGAACTCACTCTATCGACCAGGCTGGCCTCAAATTCAGAGATCCATCTGTGTCTGCCTCCCAGTGCTGGGATTAAAAATGAACGCTACCACTGCTCAGCAACGTTAACATATTTTAAATTTTCAGCTGAGATAACTATTTGCTCTATTTCCATGAATGTATATGTGTCCTTATTCGTTTTATTAATATGCCCCAGGGACCTGCTGGTGTAAAAGACGGTGTACAGCAGGGTGTTGGGAAAGGCAGGTTAGAACAACTCGGGCTCGATTCTACCCTCAATGGCTTTCATCCCCTGAGAAATTTGACATATACAAATAAATAAGAGAGGCTGGCTCAGTGGTTAAGAACATTGACTGCTCTTCCAGAGATCCTGAGTTCAAATCCCAGCACTAACATGGTGGCTCACAACCATCTGTAATAGGATCAGATGCCCTCTTCTGGTGTGTCTGAAGACAGCTACAATGTACTCATATACATAAAATAATAAAATCTTTAAAAGGAAACAAATAAGAAATCAGAATGGGCCGGGTGGTGGTGGCGCATGCCTTTAATCCCAGCACTTGGGAGGCAGAGGCAGACAGATTTCTGAGTTTGAGGCTAACCTGGTCTACAAAGTGAGTTCCAGGACAGCCAGAGCTATACAGAGAAACCCTGTCTTGAAAAAAATAAAATAAAATAAAGAAAGAAAACAAATCAGAATGTATGACGGCAGTTATACAAGGGAAACAGCCCACGTGCAAAGGAGGGAGGGAGGGAATCCTGTGTGGCCGAGATGATCACAGAAATGTGCCATTAGCCTTTCTGTAGCTTGAGGTAAATACTAGCCAGAAGCAACTTAAAGGAGCAAAGTTTTATTTATTTATTTATTTTTTTGCTTAATGTTCCAGAGCACAGCTACTGGGTTTCATTGTTTCTGGGGTCATAGTGGGGCAAGAACGTCATGGCAGGGAGCATGTGTCCAAACAGAAGCCTCATAGCAACTGAAAAGCATAACCTGGCAGAGGCTATGGACAAGGCTAGGGACAGGGGCAGGCCCCTGGTAACCTATTACTTCCCACCAGTCTCTAACTCCCCATAGTCCACTAGGCTCTGGATTCGTTAATGAATTACCTCTTGATAAAGTTAGATTCCTCAGAATCTGAGCACCCAAACCCTAGCAAACATAGCTGGGGCCCAAGCCTTCAACATATAAACTTTCAGAGAGACATTGCCATGTCCTGGAGTCAGAAGAGTGTGACTGCAGAGTTGGTCCAGGGCAAGGCCTTAGGTGGAAAGTATTCCCCTGGAGCAGACATTGAATGAGTGTGGATTAGGAAGTCATTGTAGACCCCAGGAGTAAAGCCCGGCTTTGTGGCTCACACTTTTGACCCTAACACTCAGGGGCAGAGGTAGGTGGATCTCTGAGTTTGAGGCCACCCTGATCTGTGTAGCCAGGTTGACATAGTGAGATCCTGTCTCAAACAACATCGACAAAGGTATCCAGGAGTGAGAAAATCAAGACTTAGCCAAACTGATGAGCGGGGAGGCAAACCTAATTATAAGTAGGAGTTATGATTAAAATCAATGAAGGGAATCTATAGGACCATCCGTCATGAGGGGGTAAAGGAGAGAGAGGTGTTAGAGATAAGTCAGACTTTGACCTTCAGAACTGACCTAAGGGGGGAAAATGTAGGGGGCTGAAAAGATAGCTCATAGATTAAGATCAGTCACTGCTCTTACAAAGGACCAAAGTTCTATTCCATTTAAATAGCCATGTCAGGCAACTCACAATCACCTGTAATTCCAGCTCCAGGGAATCCTCTTCTTGTCTCCAGGAGCACTTGCATAAATGCATATATACATATAAATAAAAAGAAATTAATACCTTCTTTAAAAAGAAAGAAGGTGGGTCTAGAGAGATGGCTTAGCAGTTAAGAGCACTGAGTGCTCTTCCAGAGGTCCTGAGTTTAATTCCCAGCAACCACATGGTGGCTCAAAACCATCTGTAATGGGATCTGATGCCCTCTTCTGGTGTGTCTGAAGACAACTACAGTGTACTCACATATCTAAAATAGATATATCTTTAAAAAAAACAGACCATGGACACAGCACACACATGTAATCTCAGTTCTCAGAAGGTTGAGGCAGTGGGATTAAAGGCTGAGCTCTGGGATAAAGGTGTGCTCAGCTAACATTTTTTTTTTCTTTTAAGATTTATTTGTTTATGTATGTATATGAGTACACTGTAGCTGTCTTCAGACACACCAGAAGAGGGCGTCAGATCTCATTACGAGTGATTGTGAGCCACCATGTGGCTGCTGGGATTTGAACTCAGGACCTTCAGAAGAGCAGTCAGTGCTCTTTACCTGCTGAGCCATCTCACCAGCCCTAACATTACTTTTAAATAGAAATAAAGTGAGCTACACAGAAAGGGAGGGAGGCATGATGATAGTGATATCCGGAAAGAAATTGAAAAATTGAGGCAACACGTTACTTGTAAAGGAAGAATGGCAGTTTTGAGTTCAAAAGGCAAAGGAAGAAAAAATGGGGAGGAGCTTTGGAGCTATGAATTAAACATTGTGACAGAGAGAGATTAAGGGATTCTCACAATAATTCTTCAGGGAACAGAAAGATAGACACAGGCGGACTATTTTGAATGAGGATAACAGGGAATCAATGAAAACAGCCCAGCTTCTTCTCGCTCTTTAAAGGTGAGCATCTCCTAGCAGCCCAAGGTCAGCCTTCTTTTCAATACACCTTTTGTTTAGTGCTCTTATCCCTTAAATGGGTTCATATTGCATGTCAGGTCAGAAGACTCCCAAACTTGTATTTCTAGATCCAACAAGGCTCCCCTGAGAGTCCAGTAGTGAGATTAGTCAGCGAGCCCGGGACTCAGTAAACATGTTCTGGTTGGTCTTCAGCAATTTTCCACAGCTCAGCAGTGGAAGTACTGTTGGGAGAATGGAAACAGTAATTCTGGTTTGGGAACTGACCCGTAGTTTAGGCAGGCAAAGGGACAGATCTGACTAGTGTAGGCTGGGTATGAGTCAGATGAAGCCAAAGGGATTCCAAGTCTGGGGTCTAGAAAGGAAGAGGTTAAGAGCTAAACGTTAGTTTTGATTCTTTGAAAAAAGCAATAAGTTTTGATTCTTTGAAAATCGCGTATAGCGATGCAAACCACACAATATGCTCCCATGATCCTACAGGAAATTTAAGAGTGAAGTCAACCTGGGTGGGAATGCAGGAAATTTCGGCATCATGAGTTTAAATTGGCAACCGACACGAAGGTGAAGCCTCCAGATGTGGATTCTAACTTGCGTTCGGCTGACCTCGCAATTTGCAGAGGGAAACTACGTGTCGTCGTCCCCCCCCCCCCCCCCCGCCCCCGTTTCCCTCTGTTTAAGCGACAAGACCCAGAACTCCTGCGCTTCATGTTGAAGTTTTTCTTTAGACAGCAGCAGATTGGTGACAAGAACCGTTCCCATCCCACTGCGGCGCCTCCCGAGAGGAGTCCGGAACCTTTCTGCTGTGCTGTCAGCCCGGACATGCTGAGGCGGAGACCGGAAGCCCCTTGTCGGTTCCGGGTTTTCTGGGCTACTACGATGGCGATGAGTTTCGAGTGGCCGTGGCAGTACCGCTTCCCGCCCTTCTTTACGTGAGGCTCAGACCCTGAGAAGCCCAGTGTAGCTCCCTCCCGTCCCCGGGGCCCAGGGCTCAGCCCTGATGATTCACTTGGGGTTCCGGGGGAGACGGGAGCTGCCGGCCGCCTTCCTGTCCAGCCAGCCCGTCACTGTCTCCCCCTAACGTGCTGCTAGGCTGGTGCTGCTGCCGCCCTCTTCCACGCTTTAATTCCTCGTCCTGCTCCCTTCGCCCGGCAGGTTACAGCCGAACGTGGACACCCGGCAGAAGCAGCTGGCCGCCTGGTGCTCTCTGGTTCTGTCCTTCTGCCGCCTGCACAAACAGTCCAGCATGACGGTGATGGAAGCCCAGGAGAGCCCGCTTTTCAACAACGTCAAGCTACAGCGTATCCTCCCTCAGGCTCTTCCATAGCCCACCCCCAGCCCCCACACACACGCACTCCCACACTTTTCTACATGCCCAGACTGCATCTCCCCACCTCCCTTTACCCACAGTAGGCAGGCTTCTATTCAACCTGGACTTGGGAAACAGCAAAACTAAATGGCAGATAATCATTTTATATGCACTTTTGCAGGCAGTGCAAGCTCCCTTTACCCTAGTTAATGAGTGCTGGGGTCTTTAAGTCCCAAGCTTTACACACTGGACCCTTTAAAACTATTTGAATCTCCTCTCTGTGAGCCTCAAATCCCAAACCATCTTTAATAATTTTTTTGACTTGCCCCACCTCTCCCAGGAAGTGAGGGTCATTTATTTTTGCTCTCTGATTCATAGGTAAAATTTGTGGAGAAAAAGGCACAGAGAATGAAGTAAAGGGTAACACCCTTTATTTTCTAAAACTCTTGCCTTTTATTTGAGACCTGATCTCTATAGCCCAGCCCAGCCTTGGACTGGTGATTCTCCTGTGTCCATCCCATAAGAGCTGGTATTACAGGCCTGTAACACACTTTGCTAGTTCTTCCTTCTAACTGGAAGTTTCTTTTTACCTCCTTTTCCAGAATATTGAGGAAATGCAAACATATCTTCTTCAAAAATTGCATGTATGTATGGCAGGGAAAGGAGGGGGCTAGATCATTCTTTATCGTGGGCCGAACTCCGAAAATGTTTTATTTAACCTAATTTACATGTAGGCCATTCCCTTAACCTTAAGCCAGGGAAACTTCCTGTGGAGTCAATTCAGATTGTATTAGAAGAACTGAGAAAGAAAGGTGGGTTCAGTTCTCAGATACCTGTTGGTTTGTTTGTCTGTTTAAAGATATATTTATTTATTTCATGTATATGAGTACACCATTGCTCTCTTAAGACACACCAGAAGAGGGCATCAGATCTCATTACAGATGGTTGTGAGCCACCATGTGGTTGCTGGGAATTGAACTCAGGACCTGTGGAAGAGCAGTCAATGCTCTTAACCACTGAGCCATCTCTTCAGGCCCCCTGGTTTTGTTTGGTTTGGTTTGGTTTGGTTTTTTTTTTTTTTTTTTTTTTTTTTTTTTTTTTGGTTTTTCGAGACAGGGTTTCTCTGTATAGCCCTGGCTGTCCTGGAGCTCACTTTGTAGACCAGGCTGGCCTCGAACTCAGAAATCCGCCTGCCTCTGCCTCCTCTGCTGGGATTAAAGGCATGCGCCACCACGCCCAGCTTGTTTTGTTTTTTAAATACTGTTTTTCACATGTCCTGTGGTATTTGCCTTCTTATATGTCTGTATGAAGGTGTCAGATCCCCTGGAACTAGAGTTACAGACAGTTGTAAGCTACCATGTGGGTGCTGGGAATTGAAGCCGGGTCCTCTGGAAAAACAGTCAGTGTTAACCACTGAGCCATCTATCCGGCCCCTCCCCTACTTTTTTTCTTCTTACTTGGGATTTTTTTTCCCCTGAGGGTACAACAGGGCAACTCTTCCTTTTAGTGACCTTTTTTTTTTTTTTTTCTTTTTTGTCTCTCTCAGCCTGAAGCCTCAAGTATTCTGAGATGGCCTAGTTCTCCCCCCACCCCCCACCTCCTGCCATCCCCACCCCCACCCCCTGTTAGTGTACAGAATTAAATTTCCTCTCTGGCCTAAGAAAGATAGACTAAGAAGAACAGGATGCCTTATAAGTAAGAATAGTAAAAATACTATTGTATCTCTTGTTCTGAAAGCAGAGGCTCGTCCCCTCTGCCGGGTGTTGGTATTTGCCTCTGTGCCTTTTTTAGAGCACGATGCTCTCATAAGTATCTGTTTTACAGGGAACCTCGAGTGGTTGGATAAGAATAAGTCTAGCTTCCTGATCATGTGGCGGAGGCCAGAAGAATGGGGGAAACTCATTTACCAATGGGTGAGGCCACCCTGCTAAGCCCTAGGCAGTGACCCATGGCAAAGAAGACTTGTTGCCTGTGCCCAACAGATAGCTGGCATCCTTAGATGCAGACCTGGCAAAGTGGGGAGTGGGCGAGAGAGGAAGCATGGGCCTCGCTGGCAACCATCCTTCTGTGATGCAATGCCTCTCCTGCACAAAATCTCTCTTTCTTTGGCTGTCAGAGGCCAGAGGCTACGTGAGGCCATGTTTAGAGAATGCAACACTGGGAACCTTGAGTGCTATTGTTGGCTGGAGCCTCTGGCCACAGGAGATAAATGGGGAAAGGAAGGGAGAGAAAAAAAAAAAAAAACCTGGGTTCCCTCTCCCACTGTGCGTCCATGGCGTTGTCTCCATGAATGCACCTTCTGAACCAGTGTGGGTGTGAGGACAGAATCCTCTGTCCCTCAAAGTCCTACTCACCACCAGCTCCAAACATTCCCAGGAGAGGAGGAGGGGAGGGAGCGTCAACAGCCTAAATATAACAAATACACACCGCCCATTC